>NW_008824445.1:0-20026 GCF_000699105.1 Pygoscelis adeliae
AATCAGGTGCAGGACAGGGGCACAGGACATGGAAAATTGCAACGTCGCTAGAGAGGCTGGAAAAGACAAGATGGTTCTCACAAGGGGAGAGATTTTAGGTCCTCTATCAGGGCTGCGGAGATGTTGAGATTAGAGATGCTTTGATTCTTGAAGCTCATCCCACCTCATACAAACCACACTGGTACCATTTTGAGAATGCAGACAGAAGGCCCATGTCACATCCTCTGTCCCTTTCTCCCCAGATCCTTACCCAATACACAAACCAACTATGGCAGAGTCTACAAGTTCAGAAAGCTTATAAAGCAGCACCAACCCTTTAGTTCTTTTATGGCCCTATGAGTGAACAGAAAAAGAAGTATGGTTCACCTTGGGCCTCTTTTCTCCAAAGAAATTCTTTCCAGTGCTGTTTTACAGGTTTGCACAGCCTTGCAATGAACAGAAACCCCATAGCATAACAAGCATTTAAAAAACATGCTAAGCTACTGTGAAGTAAATTACTGACTTAACAGCCAGGCACCTACAGGTATAGTTGGGTTTCATTTGAAGAACAAATTAAAGCAATATGCGTATTAGCCTCCAAGTCTACAAGGGGCAGAAAAAGACAGAGTCTGGAAACTTTCCAAAGTGCACAGAATTAAAGAAGCCCTGCCAAACAGCTCACAGGAGACAGAAGTCACACCAAAGAAGGACCAGCTCCCAGAGAGAGCCAGACCCACACCTAGCTACATCTGCACGCAAGCTTCCATCAGAGGGGCAGAGTGAAGGCTGCATTTGAACCATAAACTGCAAAGCAGGGGAAGAGACGGGTCAACAGGAACATTGATGGAGCCCGATGGGGACACAAAAGGACAGGGCAGGGTGAGCAGTTAGATGGATATTGCAATTATTGGCTCGTAATGCTTCATACTCCACTGAACTGTGAAGTTAAGTGCCCTTTTCCTAAAGCCCAAAGGCAGCCATATGGACTTCCCCCTCCTCTCCCAGTATCAAGTCTAGCACTTCAGTGTATCTTAGGACTTTACCGGTACCTGTAACTTCTGTCAAATCCCAGTTCATGCGCTACCAAAGACTAAGGTGGGATAATACCCCTGAAAAACTTAAAAAAAAAACCAAACAAACAAACCACAAACCCACAAAAAACCCCAAACACTCACCAAAAGTTTCTCCCAGCAAGGTACTCCACCACAGTGACAGCATGTCACAGGCCATAGTTTCCTCAGATATACAGCACTTGCCATTGCAGGAATGTTTGACTAGAGCAGGAGTCTCTTCAGAATGTCTACAAAGGGATAGGACCAGTTTCCTTACTGGCTTAGCCTCCTCCATCCACACCTCTTCTCCTGCTTGACATCTCCTTCTCTTTGCTCCTGCCAAAGAGAAGAGCAAAGGATGAAAACAATTAACCAGCTGAAAGGGAAAATAAATAACAGCCACTGAGGGCTTCAGAGTTAAGCAAGGGAGTAATTCGTGGAACAGCTGAAAGAGGAAGGCATCAAGAAAAGGCAAAATGGTAAAAAAGTCAGATGAAATAAGTAGTGAGAGATAATGAACAGTCTATAAGCAGCTTCAAGGCTGGTCTTGGGTGTTATCCTCCAGTTATTTCTTCCCACCCTGTCCCTGGAGGAGTGGCTTTCCTTCAAACCTGTTTAGTTGCTGAACTCTGTGCTGCTCCCTGTCCACAGACAGAGCCCACATCTAACTGTTGCTTTCTCTCTTCTGACTGAGAAGGCCACTGAAAGTTTCAGCACTTGCCTTCCCCAGGCAAAGCACCTGGATTTCAGCTGTGCAACCCAGTCCTAGTTAGGCAGGCAGTGACACAAGTCAATGTTTTTCTCTTGACAGCACTGTTGGCAGTCCTGACCTGCAGAGTCAAAGGACTCAGATGACTGTGCTGAAGGGCACAGCCAGACCTTCGGAGAAGGGGAACAACTTGACACAAAATCCTGCTAGAGCAGTGCAGAGGGAAGCTTGGCTGGTGTCGATTCAGAACATGAGACTGTAATAATATTTGCCCTCGGTTCAACCTCATATACTGCATACAAAAGCCTCTGTTCGAATAAAGGAATGGCCAGGGAGACATGAACTGAGAAGAGCCAAGAAACTCAAAGCAAAATCCCAATTCTCTTTGTCCGGAAATCTAACTGTTTTGGAAAGAAACAAAACCACACTGAAGGTAGACAAGGAAAGGGCAGGACAGATTTTTTGCTGAATTTTCTCAGTTTTCCTTGACATTATTTAAGAAGAGAGCAAGCACATATGTGTTCCACAGAAAGGGTTCAAAATATGCATTTTTTTCCTCATTCAGGGAACCAGTTTGGCTGTCAGAGCAGGCTTGGTTTCCTGGATAAATGAAATTGTAGTGTTTTTTTTATAGCATGCAGGGTTGGAAGGAAAGAACCAGGAGTCAGGCAATCTAGGCCTCACCCCATCCCAATTTTGACCTAGGACAAGCCACTTGCTCACATGGCTCTGGAACATGAGGGGACACATGCCACTGCTTGTGTAGTCACCCAAAGCAGAATACCTTCAACACCTCCCTGACCTACCTTTGCTCCATAAGTTTCGGGAGGGTTGCTGTGCAGCACACTGAATGCCAGGGCCTTTAATGATACCTGATCCTGGCACTCCAGAAAAAAAAGAAAAGCTGATTGTCAAGAGAAGGGTAAACCTGGTCCATGGCCAGAGGGGTGTCAGGATGTAGTAAAGTATTTCTCCATCCCTCACCTAGACATGTTACTTTCAGCACAGTGTTCAGATAACTGCTTTGGCAGAAGTTTTTTGTAGCTGATGAGACAGACTGGTCCCTTGAGAGACATTTGAGCCCATACACACCACTAAATATATCGGACACTCAGTTTGGTCATATGAATGCTGGTAACCAAGCTTTCTGGGCAACAAAGACCACTGCGGCAGTGCTGAGGCACCAATATTTAGGATATTCCAGTTGACTGTTTTTTCCAAACATGTTTGAGAAGGTCCAGGCAGGCTTACCTGCCCCAGACACTACCTCCTTCTCCTTGAGGTGTATTTAGCCAGATGGCAGGTGTTTTATATTTAGAAAAACATTCATTGAGTAGGAAAACATTTGTACAGGCAGGGTCACCTCAGAGGACTTATTTTCTTTCTTCCTCTTTTGTGGGAACAAAGAGCCTTGCACCAGACCCTGGAGCTACTCACTAGCTAACACTGTCTACATGCGAGACCACATGGGGTGAGGCCTGGGCTGCACAGCCAAGGTACTGATGGAGGACAGCTGTCTAGCCAGCTCCAGGGAGGCAGCATGCCAGTGCACTTGGCACTGGTAGGCTGAGACAGGAGGGTGAGATTATGGATACCTCACCTGACAATCCAGATTCGCCTTAGATATGCACACAGGAAGCAGCCCCATACTGTTGTAGCTGCTTGTATGATTTTTTTTTTTTGAATGCTCAGAGATTGGTCCTTAGCCCTCTGGCCTCCTAATGGGCTGTGGAGGGCAGTTAAATCCAGGTCAGATACAGCAGTCTAACAAACTCAGCAGTATATCACTAACAGTCCTGTGAAGCACCAGCTCTGCCAGACTCCTCCAGACACCCGCTGCTCCATCCAGATAGCAGCAAGAAAGGGCCAGTCTTGAAACAAGCAGAGCCGCAAGCAGATCTGGCCAGGAAAGCAAGTAAAGCCTGAGGGTGCTATGACCTAAAAGGCTACAGTTATTCAAGACAACACCCTTGCTAACAGGGCATCTTCTGCATGAAGATTTGTCAGCGAGCAGCAAGGGCCAGCTGCTCCCTCCAGGACAGGGAGCCAAACATCAAGCACGGTAACGAGGCCAGCAGTGCCAGGCCTTTGCCAACCATCACCCAGCCCCACAATACCTGAGTGAAGCAAGCAGGGCAGACACGGAGATGGCAGCCAACTTCAGCTGAATCCAGATCATCAGGCAAGTCCATGCTGATAGGGCAGGTCTGGGTCAAGCTGGGAAGTCAGGTCAGGGTCATACACAGTCCAGTCACCACCAAGCAAGTCCATAGTGACAAGGCACACCCAAGGTCAAGACAAGAACAGAGTCAACAGGTCAGGAACCACATCAGCAAGGTCCATAGCCAGGCGCTGGCATGGCTTGTTGTGGGTACTAGCATGCGATTCCTACAACGTAGCTCAAGGAGAGTGCAGAAGCTCAGGTCTGAAGTTAAATGGAGTCACGGGGCCCATAGGCAGAGAGTGTGGGTGGAGGCCCCAGGTGAGGCTGGTCAGGGCCTTTAAGGCCTATTAATGCACTCAGCTTCAGGCCAACTGACTGCCTGAAGCATGGCTGCGTTGGGTAGAAGCAGGGACAGCGGCTGTACAAAACATGTGAGGACAGATTTCAGCCCTCATGATTGGAGTTTATGCTATAAACAACTGAAGAGGATTTTGTTGTGCGAGGACCTCAGTAGGCTGAAACTCACTAACTGGTTTTGCCATAATCTCAATAAAAGGTGCTGCTAACGTCTTCTATTGCTTTTGTCAGATACTGTGTTGTTCCTGTCCCTAAAACCATAGATATAGATCCCAAATCTTTCTGAATCCCAGTCGTAGCTCTTAGTCACATCATTGTCCTCGGGCACATAAATTCCAGGCTAATCAATACTTTGCGATACCTTGACTAGTGAGAGTTCATTTACCTCCATTTAATGCCAGCTCCTGAGCAAAGCCTGGTTTCTACTGCCTGCAGCCTTTCCCTCCACTAAATGCAGTCCCTCATTTAGCAGTTTCAAGGCGATCTGTTGGTGATGACCCAGAGTGCCTTCAATTCAATGGGTGATCTCTTCCACGGTTACCAGCCCACATGTTAGAAAGCTCAACGGAAAAGTGCTTATCTTTCCTTCCAAGTTACAGACCGCCCTGCAGGCGCAGCCTTTACTGACCTCAAAACCCAAGAGACAGCAGTGATAGAAAGATACCATGAACTTTCTCATCAAAGCATCGTTTTGCAAGTGAACTTGGATTTTGCTGTTCACTACCGACACATACCACTACATATACAGATAACACTGCAGTGTACCTTACTGCTGGGCTCATGGATGAATTTCTGTGGTCAGTGTCAGCAGGGGTTTAGACTGGATGATGATCTAATGGTCTTTTCTGACCTTAAAAATCTATTGATTTTTATCATCTTTTTTTTTTAACATCATTTTATCAACATCTTCCTTGAAGGGATACCTTTCCTTCACGCCTGATTGGAGTCGCCTCCAGAAGCTGAGGGTTTCTGCCCCTTTTCCAATCACTTTTTCAATACTCCCTTCCCTAGAAAGGTATCCCAGCTGCTTGGTTTCCCTACCCTCTAATTCCAGGCTACTGGCCTCGTTATCCTAGTGTTGGAGCAGCCAGGTGACAACATGTTCGCCTGGATGACGACTAAAATCTTTTCGCATCTCTCACAGCTCACTCAGGGACAGGGATCGGGTGGTTACCATCTCATTTATGGGTCCTGCCTCTTCCTCCTCCTGTTCTTGTGATGGCCCTGGTTCATCTTCATCCCTTACTAAATGAGCTGATTTTCTCGTGTATTTCTTCTTGTGTATAGGGGCAACTGATATTGGCATGGGTTGGTTCTCTGGTTCAGCCACAGTGCCTGTCGCCAGGGTTTGAGTAGCCGCAGTGCCTGTCACTGAGGTTTGAGTAGCCACAGTGCCTGTCGTGGGGGTAGATCTCTGGATGGTATTCTTAAATAGTTGTTTAACCTTAAACAAGACCTGAACCACATTCAGGAGACATAGCAATAGGAACATGCTGGTTTGAACATCCCAAGGATATTAAAAATTCTCAAGAGCTGTTGTAACTAGCCTGAAGGAGAAAGGGAAGGTGAAGGAGTGGGGGAAAGTGTCCTGTCCCCTCCCGTCTCCCCCATATATTGGGTCCCCGAGGAGAAAAGGTAAAAGGTGTAATTATTAATAGTTTCTGAAAGGTGGCTCCGAAGGTACAGAGATGATGGTAATGCTGAGTACAAATACCTGATTAGTCTTATGACCAATAATTTTATCATATCATAAACCAGTGCTACACAGTGCAGCAAAATGATATCCTTGATCCATCTCCCAGAGGTGATAGACAGCACAACATATGGGAACATATACAGCAAGTAAGGTGTTACATAACACAACTTTGAGAGCAAGCACGACAAATTCGAGAGTAAATTAATCAACATTGTGACCAGCGGCTGTTAAACCAATATGACGAATGCTTATAACAAATTTGCTTTAACACACTCTGGTCAGATCTGTCGTTATCTCAACCCTTTCTGCCCCATGTTGGGTGCCAAAAGGACTGTTGTGGTTTAACCTGGCAGGCAGCTAAACACCACACAGCCCTTCACTCACTCCCACCCCCACAGTGGGATGGGGGAGAGAATCAGGGGGGGAAAAAAAAGTAAAATTCATGGGTTGAGATAAAGACAGTTTAACAGAAGAGAAAAGGAAGGGATAATAATAATAATAATAATAATAATGATAAAAGAATATACAAAACAAGTGATGCCCAGTGCAATTGCTCATCACCCGCTGATTGATGCCCAGCCAGTTCCTGAGCAGCGGTCACCCCCCGGCCCCCGGCCAACTCCCCCCAGCTTATATACTGAGCACGACATCATATAGTATGGAGTATTCCTTTGGCCAGTTTGGGTCAGCTGTCCTGGCTGTGCCCCCTCCCAGCTTCTCGCTGTCAGGATGTGAGAAGCTGAAAAGTCCTTGACTAGTGTAAGCACTGCTCAGCAACAACTAAAACATCAGTGTGTTATCAATCAACATTAGTCTCATCCTAAATCCAAAACACAGCACTATACCAGCTACTAGGAAGAAAATTAACTCTATCCCAGCCGAAACCAGGACAATTTGGCAGTAGGGGAATGTGCCTTTAGGAGTGGTCAGGAAGTACTTTCTTCCACAGTTCCAGAAGCACATGAGGTTTTGCACTGTTTATGCAAGAAAGCCAGGTGTGGTGATTGAGCCAGACAATTACAGAGTGGACCAGACACTGTTTGAATACATGTGGGCTCAAAACAAGGCTTTCCCTTGTGGAATGGTGTTATTGGACTATCCTACAGTTTTGCAGCTATTTTCTTGGTAATTCTCATTGGTGCCTATCATTCCAGCACATGTGCTTTTGTTCCGTTATGCCATGCGACAGCCTATAACTTTCTGTACATGTCCCTGCAAATTACCGAGCAATTATATGCAACAGGTACAAACCCAAACTTCATGTAACTCGCCCTTGCTTTGAAAAAATAAATTATTTTTAAGGTTACTACAGAGTGTCCAGGATTGATTTAATGCTATTGATGATATGTTGCAAGTGAGATCTTAATTAATCTGTACTGACATTACTGTTTGGATCAAAAATTGCATTCTGGATTTACACGGGACTGCTTCAGTGGTCAAAAGTGGTTGGCTCTGGTCTTGCTGTTCTTATATGTGTGTTTACTGACTCGATGGGCACTTCCTCATTCTGCTGTAACACAGAAAGTGTAGAAGTCAAATGGTGTTATCACCTTGATCTCCAGCATGGCTGAAGCGTCCCTGCTTGTGTGTCCCGGCACACCCTCTCATATGAAGAGGAGGGACAGGGAAAATTAGGATGAAGGTGCTTTACTGCATTTAAATAAGCCACCACAGATCTAAAGACCAGCTTACCTAGTTTCAACTCTGTCAAGCTGCATCCATTCACTAAAGAGAGAAAGTGAATCAATCCTGCTCACTGCTAAAGTGTGCAGCAAAAGAGTAGTATGTCCTCTATTATACAGCTGGAAAAAATGAGGCACAGAGAAGTTCCAGTGACCCAGCTAGTCCAGTCACCTGAGGGATGCCAGTCTAGTGCTCTGCTACATCATGTTGCCTTTCATTTTATTGACACACTGCTCTCCATTCTCGTAAGTCAAGGTCTGGGACCTAAAATCCTCCCCCATGTTTGCTGGAGTTTGAAAACTGGATGCAAGCCCTGTCACTGCAACCTATTTCTAAATAGCCTACTGATTTGTCTTGTCTGTAGCTTTTTTCTTTTGATCCCCAGAGCTATTCACAGTTCAGTTGCTTTCCAGAGATGACTAGTTGCAGTTTGCTTTGGTTTGAACTGGGCTTTGAAACTAGTGACCAGGGTGCACCACACTTCTGCACAAGATCTTGAGGAAACAGCAGGGTAATTTATGAGACAAGCTACTAGTCTTCAAAGGATAACATCTTTTCAGCAGAAGTCCCTTTTCTTCAAAAGAAAATTTGCCTTTGCCTTGTGAACTTGCATCTTTATATATATACATATAACAAATATTTATTTTACACCCACCACGTCTGTGGCATGATGTGTGTATATATAAAGGCCAAATGAAAGCGACTGCCCTCAAGTGTTGGAAGAGATGTCTGAAGATGACTGCTCCCACCCCTCTGCAGTTTAAAGAGGGATTGTAACATGCTCTATGGAAGCAACTAGCAAGGACTGGCCTCCCACAGGCCAGCATTCGAGCAGGAGCAGACAGCACGCCAGCATCTCACAGAGGAACGGAACCTGCAGGGATGACTCTGGCAGCAAGGAGTCTCCAGGGAAAACAAGCTCAAGCAGATAATTAGAAAGGCAGGACTGTAGTGCTGGCCTGGGAAAGTTGTGGCCCTGCCCTGCTGGACAACTCATTTCACCGCCCCTCTTTTGCAACTGGAGCTATCTGGAAAATACCAGAATGACCCTAATTGGCCTCCCACAAAACTGTTCAGTGCTGTCCCCTGCTGTTAAACGGAGGGTTTAGGAATGGCCTTGGATACAGCCTCCAGGCTGGTCTGTCTGCCTCCTTCCCATAGCAAGGCTTTCCAGGCAGCAGACTGCTTTCCTGAGCAGGCCAGAGGGTGCACAGGGGAGCCTGCTAACGTTGTGTGGTCTGGGCTTGCTCGGGCATTGCAGTATGCTGAAGGGTAGCCTCCAGCTGTCCCACAGCTGTGCTTCTGTTTCACAGCCTTGGTGGGCAACAAACTTGGCCTTGGAGGCAGCCAAGAGGTGTCTCATAAACAGTGGCTGATACTGTCCTGACCCAATGAACTCTAAACCCTGCCCCCACCAAACAACAGGACACAATTCTCAGAGGATGGAGTAAATAGATGTAGGTAATGTGAGGCAAATGGTGCTTTTGCTACACCAGGCAAAGATCAGGAATGCACCTGCCCTGACCTCTATATGCTAAAGGACAGGAACAGCCTGGGAATGGCCTGGATGTGCATTGCAATGATCCCAGCCCCATCTTTGCCTCCACATGTTCCCTGGAACAACTCCCTCTTTTCCTAAGGAAAGCTGCATCCTTACACAAAATGCCTTCTTCTGAGTGCTAGGACAATGAAAATGGATCACAGGTCTTGCTGAAATTAGTCCTAAGATGGGGACTCAGCCATTCTGGAGCACAGATGGGGTCAGGTCAGTTTTTTCCCTACGAACAGGAGAAGCCATGTGGTTTTCGTATAATTTGGAACGTTTTCTTACAGAATGAAGATTGATTAGATGCCTGGAGTTCCCCAGAAACAATGTTGATAGTGTTAGCAGCCTGCACACCACAAGAACCCATTCATAAAAAAAAAATCCTCATTTTTAAATTTATTTTTTTTAATGTTATGTTCTTGGAAAAAGAAGCTTATTGGGTAACTATCAGAGTTCCTCTTTCATCACCTTGTCATAAATCCCACAGGCTCTGAATTCCTTTAACAATCTCTCAGTTAAATTGTGACCTGCCTATTCTAATAAATAAACCTTTTTTTTTTTTTTCCCCAAAAAAGCTGGAAACAGCCAAGAAGTTGCTCCCCCTTGCCCTTGCTCTGAGTTCTGCTAATTGAGACATCAAAGCAGATGGAAAATCAAGGTTGTGCCTGTACAATCCCTGGCCATTAACCTCTCGCCCTAGACCATTTTCAAACAGGGCGATTAACTTTTGCCAACACAGACCCCCCTCTGAAGTTTCAGCTATACGTTATATTCTTCTATCACTATTTATGTGAATGATGAAACAGCTGCTGTCTTTCACCCTGAGGTGGCTGTACCTTGGGGGCAGGTGATGTGTTCCTGGGTGTATTTCGTGCAAACTCTGACAGTCAGGCAAACTGACATCCCATCCCAGTTCCAAACCAAAGCCATGCTGTCGCTATAAGGAGTGAAGGCTTTCCCATCTTCACAAGAGCACTGACAGGTAAATCTGATACTGCAAGCTGTGAAAGACACTCTAGAACCAGGTCAGAGATGTTATTACTGTAAAGGGTAAATTAATGAAGAAACTGCCTAAAATTCATAGACCATGAGGGTGCACTTGAAAAATGACCCCTGGGCAGGTAGGAAGCAGTGTCACCTTAACTACATTGGATTGGTGCTTTGCTTCCTTATGAAGACCTGCAGGGTTAAACAATTGCAGGACTGCTTTATGCAAAGACACCAAGATACTGGTCCAGGTCACCAGCTCAGCCCTCCAGGCCTTGTTACCTCTTCATGTTAGCTGCTGGGCTGCCAGGCCTGCACAGCTAATGTTCCCTGGGCTAGCTAAATCCCCTACAACCAGCATGCTTGTCTTCTATATTGGCAACATACCCTGAGGCATCCAGGTAAAAATGGTTATGACAGCAGCCGTTGTAGTTGCTCTGACCACTGTGAGACCACTGTGTAGCTGATCATTGTTGGCTCAGAAAATAGATGGGAAGAGCTGCACTGTAGGTTTAGCTGCCTTCCTCGTTTGGATCTGCAGTGAGGAGAAACAAGAGAGCAAGCCCACAGGAGGTTTGGTTTAGGAGGTGAGAGAAGTGCGCAGTTTCAGCAGGGAAAGAATATTGTGTATTCTTCCCCACGATGCCAAATTTGACAAGGAAACAATTACAGGGGTTTCCCTGCCCCAAAGGCAAAAACGGATCTGCCATGGTGGAGAGGAGGAAGAAGGGAAGGTTTGAATGATCTCCTTTCCTTCGTACTGTCTGTTGTGACAGGCGTGCCATGGATTACATGACAGGTAGCCATGGGAGCACCCCCTCCCCATTATTCCCCCAATATGAATGATGCAGCTGCTCCCCAGATTTACCCAGATCACTTAAACATCACAAAGAAACACAGGAACATCTGCATGATGGCCCTTCTGTGCTCTGCATTTGCCCCATCCTAAACAGAAAGCTCCACCGTGGAGCAATGTCTAATTCACATTGAGCCCCATGGATATAAACATTTCACTTACATCCTGAGAAAAGATAGTGCCAGGCCTCCCAGGGGCCACAAAGGGTCCGCAGCATTTTTGTAGCTGGCTGGACAGGGTAACGTGTACCCATGTTACACAGAGCAAACAGGATGCATAAATTAATGTTGCCCTTGGGCAAGAACAGATCAGGTGGTGCTTGTTTTCTCCCTAATTTGCTGACATAGTTGTTCTGCTGGTGAATAACCCCAGAGAAGCCCCCTCGCACATTTTCACTCATATTTAGCTCAGGCCTCAACGCTGAACATTCAGGAGAGAGACTGAAATGGAACCAGGTTTCAGTGAAAAGTTGGCCCCTAATACATGCATTTAACTGCTCTATGTGCTGAACACATGATTGTGCTTAGGACAATATGCTGCTCCCAAAAAGGGTTTGCAGGTTTCCTTGTAGAGGGGATGGTGGCAAAGTGCCAGCGACAGACATGGCTCATAAGCCCCATTCCTCCACAGCTTCTGCCTCTCCCTGTCAGATAGGACAGTCCCAATAAGGCAGAGGCAAAATACAGCCTTAGAATAACTGTATGTAACCTGTCCCTGATTTAGAGGACCTGGGTTGAACACTGTAGGTTCAGGAAATATCAGTGGTAAAGGGCAGAAATCTGCAGCTTTCCCTCGTGAGGTATCTGTATTACTTCACATCCCTGCACAATGCAGCGTGGAGGTGTGACATGCCCCCAGCTCTGAATGTGTCCCTGCTGCCCTTCAGCAGTGGTAATTCACAGTAAGCCACAGGACAACTGAGCAGAGGTCCTGATTCAGCCAAGCACATTTAGCGCGTGCTTCAGTTCTTCAGTGATGGGGTACCAGTGTGTGATGTTCCCTGCAATGTATGACAACATGAGCATCTGACACCCTGGCTCCTACTTTTAGAATTAGCCTGTTTGTCCAATGGATGGTTACAAGTGACCCTCACTTCTGGCAGGAGATGTTCCTCAAAACCACATGCTGGCAGGACCGCATTTCTTCTCCTTCTCCACCCCAGGTGCTGTGGGCTTGGCTTGCCTTCAACCTACAGTGACCCACACCTACTGCTGAGACCCAGCAAAGTTTTCTGGGTGTCCAAGTTCTGGCGAAAGAGCCCGGCCATCCATACTCAGCTTGGGAGGCACAGACGAGCACCAGAGCTTCTCTCCAAAGCTTCCTGGCAGGCTCTGACTTGGAGGAGAGGGAGGGAAAGAAGAAATTTGAAAACACCCTTTCCCCTTTCAGAGAAGTGTGCTGGAAATAGGTCTGCCTGCCAGCTCTTGCGGTGTAGTTGCCAGGCAGTAGTACTGCTTTGCAGTCCAGGATCAACAAACTACACATTTGTATTCTCACCAGGGCCAGCATTATTAGTGCCACAACTTAACACCCTTAAACAGAGACTGCTGCAGCTGTGAGAGCTGTCTTGGGAATCAGGACAATCGCAGCAACCAGTTGATGAAGGACCCACAGAAAAGAGGAGTGGCTGCTATAAACCTCATGGATGAGGCAAACTCTTTCCTGTTGCGGGTAGAAAACAAAATATCTGGTACCCAGATGGATGGAAAAAGATGTGTAGGAAGGAAATGGTCCAACCAACTGAAGATGGAGCCCTTTGGATGGACTTCCTGGTGGCTTGACCACAGCCAACAACATTGCTCCAGCAGGATGCTGGCACTAGCACTGTGGGAATTAGGACTGGCATCCACCACAATCTGTTGGCATAAGCCAGCCCACTGCCACCTGACCAAGAATCTCTAACTTTCTCTGTCTCTCCTCATCACCCCGTCTCTCTCTCTCTCTGCCTTCATATCCTGACATGGTACAACCACCTATTCTTTACTGTATCCTCCCAGATCTCGTATGCCAAGCATGCTCCTTCTCCACTGCAATTGCCTTTTTCAGAAGAGCAACCCCACAGAGACTTACTGACCCTGGGAAGGGTCCATAGATCCAAAATCCCTGTAACTTTCTGCACACCCAGTTTCCCAACTGAGTCAAAGATGCATTAGACCATGAAAATTAGCATAAATTTGTCTACATCTGCTACATCTAGACTACTAAATATACATCGTGCAAATGAGAATTATTGTTTGTTTTGAATCTAAACAACGTTGCAGAAAATGTGGCCACTCATACAACCTCAGCAACAGCAGGTGACCAGTTACTTGTGTTCAGCTTTAATGATTCATCAGCCAGCAAGCAGTAACAGACACAATTAAACTCTTGTGGCAGTAGAAATAAAACTGAGATGCTGGAAATGCTTTGCTTTTTCCTCACACGGATCTGACTCAGGTCATCGCAGAGAGTTGGGAGCAGGCTCCAGGTGAAAGGGTTTAGGCATGGTAATTACAGCATGAGATTCGCTGTCAGTATGTGCAGAGCAATCCCTTCACGGTGCATAGCAAGAGGAGTGGGCAGGGTGAATGAGAGGATAACGATTCATTTTGACCAAGGGTTTTCTTCTCGCTCCGATTCCTGTGAACCTCTCAGAACGTGGACAGGATATAAATAAGGAAAAGTGCAAATTCTGTGCTTTGACCAGTCCTCCTTCTCTTCTGGGACAGCACCTTTTGCTGGCCCCCAAAACTTCTGTTGCAGACAAACTGCATCATGGAGGGACCTCTCCATTTCCTAAGACTGAAGATGACAGTGCTACATATTCCAGGAGCTATTACTGCTGCAAAACTTCTTGAAGAGAAAACCAGATCATCTCTCGAGACATCTTCCATCTGAACCTTCTGGGGCTGATGCTTCACAGGGAAATTATTCATCAAGAGCTCTTAACATTGAGCTTGTAGAATGCTATCTTCCCGCTTGTTTATGTCAACAAACAGCAAAAGATAGTCTGGCCACAGAGGTGGCCAAATCACCTCATCACCTTCTCTCTGACAAGCTCATACCTATGAACTAATATGGTTGCTGAAAAGCTGTGTACGGCTCCAAATCAGGATTTATTTTTAGGTTTCCAGACTGTGTATGCTCCTGCCAAAAAAGCCTAGTCCAAAGTTTATTCAAGTCCACGATAAAAATGTCTAGTGGCGTGAATGACCTCTGGATCAGCTCCAAAGACTGTGCACTGATATTAGCACTGGGGCTGGCTGAGGATTCCCTTTGGGAAGGCTGCCCAGTAAAGAGGCAGTTTTCACAAAATAGAAATTTTCAGGGAGAAAACCATCCTGATTTTGAACCCTCTTTCCTTTCAGAATAAAGAAATAAAAATACACTTTTTTTCTTTTTTCAATTAAGAAAAGTCAAGAAGCAGTATTTTCTTCAGGGCCAGTTGGAACAAAATCAGAAAACTATGTTTTGATTTGAATGTATTCAATAAAACATTAAAACCTCATTTCCCTATAAGTACACTGCTATGGTTTAGATGTCTCATCTTTCCTGCAGCCTGTTTCCTAGAGGACTATATCCGCCATGATGCAGAGTGGATGCTAAGGTCTGTGAGACATGATAGCAGCTACGCACTGTGCCCTGAAAAATATGCGTATTAATTTCCTGGATGAGAGCTGCCAGAAGGAAATACAATTCAAGGCTGAGGTTCAGGGTTGAACGGAGTTAAAGCAAACCTTTTGGGTTAATTGAACAAACTGAAGTGAAGCATGTCAATTTGGAGCATGCCAAAACATTTACTTTTGATCAAAAAATGTCAGACTAAAACTTATTTCCCTCTGCAAACCAAGATGTTTTGAAATTTTATTCCATGAAAAATTCGGAAACATCGGTGTTTCTTCACAGCCAGAGAGAGAAACAAAGGTTTCAAGGGAGCAAACTTCCCTTTCACAGCACCACAATTAGTAAGAAAGCAAGAAAGGTGAGGAAGAAAGGAGATGTGAGAAGCCTACTGCTCTGCAGCTGAAAAACCCTGCAGAAATGAGGACCAAACGTGCACCCTCTCTCAGCAGCTGTCTGCCTTGTATTTCCAGGATCCTTTCCCAGGGTAACAGGCAATCCCCCAGGCTGGAGAGATTAAAGAATTGCCAGCTGATGAGAGATAGTTTTGAGTAACCACTTCCCTGGATGCCCCAGCTCACCATGGCAAGAACACATCTCTAGGGCTTTGCAGGCTCTCTCAGATCTAATTTGACCTTCGTTGCACCATTTTCTTCCCTGGAGTTATTAATGGTTCAACTAAGGGAGGCCAGAGTTCATTCCTGTCTCACATACTTGCCACCCAGTTGACAGTCAGTGTGAAAGTAAAGTGGCATGTGGAGCAAGCACTGGGAAAATCACCTTTTGATCTCATTGAAGGTGGTCCTCAAACCAGGTCATGCTTGAGAGAACTGGCAGGGAGAATGAGGAAAGGCTGGGCTGCAGCTGTCTGTGTTGGGGCGGTCTCCAGTTCAGAAGAATATTTGCCTTTCTCTTGCTGCCAATTTTGGAGCCTTTATAAATACCACACCTAAATAAAATGGAACAAAATAAATGATCCTCTTCAGGCACCCCACGCCCTTCCATCACCCTCCCTAAGAACATCTCAACATCCAAGGGCTGCAGGGATGCATGGGGGCGGGAGTTATTGTTAAAAATAACCAGTCTAGGGAGGAAAACAGTTTATGCTGGGTCTGGAGCAAGGATGAGGTTCCACTTCCTTCTGAGAATCAAGTGAACAACGTCCTCCCAGAGCCTGCTGTGCAGTCATCAGTGACTTCCGCAGCACAGCTTGTAACCTGCAGCAGCACAGATGGAGTCAGGACAAGGTGTGGGGAAGCAGTCAGCCCCTTCCCTGTCACTCGTCCAGTGACAATACTTCACAAGCATCCCATCCCATCCTCACTGGTAAGTCTGTCCCTTGATGTGCAAGGTTCTGTTTTGCCGTGAAGCATAAAACTTAATTTGCTAACTATTTGGCAAGATGCCTTCGTCCTGTGAATGCTCCTGGGCCCCAGCACAGATTGAGGGCTATTCCCTGGGGGTCTTATGCTCACAGTCAGATATTCGCCAATTCCCAGCAGTTAATAAGAGCTCTAGATATTTAGCCACCTTTTCTGAATAAGGTGCTCAACCAGAGATGAGATGGAAGGTAGATGCAGCACTAATCAGCTCTGAATCAAATGTGGTTGAAAACACAGCTCTTAGGAGAGGATAAGGCCACTCACCTTCAAACCGGATCATGCAATCTGTAAATGTCAGCTCTGGAATATACACTACAGTGTGGTATTTACAGTGCCCTTTTATTATTGCTATTATTATTGTTATTATTTTCCTTTTTACCTGGGGACTGAATGTTTGGGGACTGTGGCAGCAGAGGTCTGTACATCTGGAAAGCGTCAAATTTAACGCCCGAAGTCATCAGCCCAGGTCAGCTAAAAGTACATGTTTGCTTCCAGCAGCAGCTGTGCAAACTCCTGTTGCCTCGGTTGTGCAGGGCTTATGTAAAGATTCCTCAAAGACAGTGCCCTCTTTGTGAGCCCATAGCTCTGCTGATCCCTGGCAATTCCAACCCCAGTTTCAAAAGAAATGGGCCTAAAATGGCACTCCCACCGCAAACAGATGTATTTCAGCCTCTGTCTAAGGCAGCATTCATTTCATCATGAAAACGAAAACATCATAATTTAGGGTCACACGTCTCCTGCCTGTCAGTTAGGCACTGCCAGCTATTTTTACAGCATCCCAGGGTGTTGTGGCAGTCTAGAGAACAAGTGACACACCTTTTCAAAGGCTGTTCAGAACGATACCACTCAGTGAGAAGCTCTGAGCTCCAAGCTTTGGGTTTGTCCCTGATTTTTTTTTCCGAGCAGGCTTGAAATAAAATATTTCTGTGTGTATTGCACAGTTTTTTCTATTGCGCATTAATTTTTCTTTGCTTCCCGTTGCTTCATGGACTTGCCCTTCCCACTGCAAATTCTGTATTGCAGGTTTAGTGTTAGAACTTTTCTCATGGTGCTGTGGCATGTGGGTGGACCAGATGTACCATGAGAACAAGCTCTCTCACACCAGCGGCCAACAGCTGAACAAAACTATACATATTGTAAGAGAAGCCAAATTTCACTCACTGACTTCAGTAGCTTTCAGTTGCTTCTGTTTTACATTGAGATTGAATCTGGCCAATTTATTTAACCTAATAAACAAAACTGTAATTATAAACAATCCAGTAAAACTACTGGGCATCTGAAAGAAGCACAGAGACCGTACAGAAAACAATCCCAAGCATCCCTGCCTTGTAGCCAAATATTATATCTGCAATGCAAACAGAACACCTCCATATTTACAGTTCAGTGGGAGTTTTGATCATGTAATAGCTTTAGGGTTCAAACCACTGCTCATTAAAGCCAACAAGAGTCTTTGCATTGACTTTAATGAGCTCTGAGTCAAGACTGGAACATACAGCGTTTTACCAAGAATTCAAAGTGGAAAAAACCCAACACTGGTAAAACTCTTACCTTGGTCTTTCTGAAAGTTGAATGCCTGAAGGGACCATGCTCCTCTTGCTGCGCAGTTTCAGCCTCCAGGGTAAAAGGCCCTGCTGAGCCCCTCCTGACAGTACCAGAGTTCCTCACGCTGAAAAGTCCGCTAGCAGATTTCATTACAATAATTGCGCAACAGTTAATACTACATTGTAGAGAAAGTGGGCGAGAAAACACAAGGGAACAAAATCCACATGATCAATCATCCTTTTCACTGACACTGACTTTACGTGGGTTGTTTTCACCGGAAATATACACCTAATAATTGCCCAGATTCCTTGTTTTTTCAACATCATTTCTATGGCAAATGCCATTAGTTACTGTGCCACGGTGATTTAAAGCTGAAAACCTACTGTGACCTGAACCGAAAGATAGATTAACTTATCTGCTTTAACAAGGAGTTGCTTGAAGTCTTATAGGAAATACTGTATGAACTTACATTTCATATGGCCAGTAATTGCTTTTCCTGTTATTTTTCCATTAAAGAAATACAAAAGGAAATGGGAGCTGTGTGCATAATGGGGACTGGGTTGTAGTGCTTTAAATCTGCAGGTCATCAATTCAAGGTAATTTAGCTGATGACTCCAGTGGTCTCAGCCCAGCTGTCAGGGGACAGGTGACCACACCTGGCCATCCAGCAATGCTAAAACTTTGATGGCAATTCAGTAAATGCAGGGAGCTTTGACTGACCAGCCTAGCCCAAGCTTGAATCCCATGCCTGGGGGTATTCTTTCAGACCCATCTGTTAAGCAGCTGGATACAGCATGGTCAGACACTGACGAGAGGTACCTAGGTCAGTCCCTCTGAGCACCACATACAGAGAAGTCAGTCTCCCTCTGCCTCTGATTATTACAGAAATCAGAAAAGGCTGAGTAGGTTCCCAGTGATACAGGGTTAATCCTGGATAGCCACGGGGGAGGGCTGTGTGTAAGGGATCTGCTAAGAGCCTGCTGATAAGGATAAACAAGAAGGAAACAGGATTTTCAGCAAAATGACCTCTAACAACAAATTTACTGAGTTCGAGCATCTATGGACTGATATCCTTCAAGAAGGCTCAATTCTCAGCTCCTGTTCTTTCATTAGGAGAGATGCTGAGATCATGAAGCAACTGGTTTTCAGTGGGATATTAACTTAGACATGGGAACCAAAGACTTTTAACTTGAAAAGGTCCTTAGGACAGTGAGTTCTGACTGGTTTTTTTCCATTTGTAGACTCTCAGCAATGATGCAGCTCCTGTACAGTGTATTTAAGCTGACTAGAATTGCTTTTCTCGGTTTCCTTCCACAAGTGACAGGTTGACAGCTACTACTCTTGGAAGAAGATGGCCTTCCAATGCTCCGGTCAACATATGGTGCACAAATAATTTCTTTCATGTCACACCTGATTTAGAGCTGTAGGAAATAGAGCTAAGAGACCAGTGAAGCCATCTCCCCCATTGTCCATCACGTGTCACTGTGTCATGCCCTATTTTCAACATGCCACATCTCAACAGGCAATTTGAGAGCTGTGGTTGTCCTTCCAAGCTTTATAAATGTGCTAAATGGGGTGGATACCTGGAGAAGAAATGTGCCACTGACTGTTAGACATTACAGGAGGGAATAATGTGTCATAAATCAAAGAGATGCAACACTATCACAACAGGCTAGGCAAGAATATGAACTATAAGGTCCTTATAATGACACCTATTTGTTGAGTCAAGAATTTCATCTGTAAGCTGTTCAGTGAGGCTTTACATCTCTCCTCTGGTCCTGCATTCTAAATGATCACTTAAAAAAAAAAATCTGAAAAAAATGTTTTGTTTTTCTCTTGGGGAGAGTTATCCTCACTGTTATCCATGCTTCTTCCATTTTTTTTAAAAACCCCAGAAAACCTTAAGCTGTGAAACACTTGCTTTTTTGAAAGATTTTTTAATTCTTCAGAGTAGTTTTTGGTGTGCTCTTGTTCTTCTTTAGCCATGATTAGAACAGAAATGTCCTTCCCACTGCGATATTTTCCCTTGCTTGTCACAAAACTAAGCAGGCTAGAAAAACAGAAGTAGGAAACACAGTGTATGTCTAGAAATCAGGGAGTGTAAACTTACCAGCAGAGAGTTCCCACTTACCACCTAGTTCCCACTCTCAATGGAAGAGTAACTGAAGGAAAGCACATTAGAAACATAGAATCATTTAGGTTGGAAAAGACCTTTAAGATCATCAAGTCCAACAGTTAATCTAGCACTGCCAAGACCACCACTAAACCATGTCCCTCAGCACCACATCTACACGTCTTTTAAATACCTCCAGGGATGGTGTCTCAACCACTTCCCTGGGCAGCCTGCTCCAATGCTTGACAACCCTTTCTGTCAAGAAATTTTTCCTCATGCCCAATCTAAACCTCCCCTGGCGCAACTTGAGGCCATTTCCTCTCGTCCTATTGCTTGTTACTTGGGAGAAGAGACCGACAC
>NW_008824445.1:21010-28555 GCF_000699105.1 Pygoscelis adeliae
CTGCCTTTCATAAACCCATGCTGACTGGTCCTGATCGCCTGGTTGTCCTGTACGTGCCGCATGATGGCACTCAAGATGATCTGCTCCATAACCTTCCCCAGCACCGAGGTCAGACTGACAGGCCTGTAGTTCCCCGGATCCTCCTTCCGGCCCTTCCTGTAGATGGGCGTCACATTTGCTAACCTCCAGTCAACTGGGACCTCCCCGGTTAGCCAGGACTGCTGATAAACAACTGAAAGTGACTTGGTGAGCACTTCTGCCAGCTCCCTCAGCACCCTTGGGTGAATCCCATCTGGCCCCATAGACTTGTGTGTGTCTAAGTGGTGGATCGCTAACCATTTCTGCTTGGATTATGGGGGCTTCATTCTGCTCCCCGTCCCTGTCTTCCAGCTCAGGGGGCTGGGTACCGGGAGAACAACTGGTCTTACTATTAAAGACTGAGGCAAAGAAGGCATTAAGTACCTCAGCCTTTTCCTCATCCTTTGTCACTATGTTTCCCCCCCATCCAATAAAGGATGGAGATTCTCCTTAGCCTTCCTTTTGTTGCTAATGTATTTATAGAAACATTTTTATTAGATGTCTTAGCAGATTGTATTCCTTCACATGGTGTTTCTTCTCCTGCTCCCATCGCATCTTCTTCAGGCTTTCACTCCTTCAACTCTGTTCCTTTGCAGGATTTCATCACCAGGCTTTATGAGTTATATTTTCTCATTGTAAGGGGTGATGCTTCCTTTGCAAACAAAAACCCAAATACTTCCATGAAGAAGGATTTGATTTTGATATTTTTTTCTTCAATTAAAAAAATGGTTCCTTCAGGCTGCATAACCTCAGGTAGATTAACTGAGCTAACTAATCTACCGTTTTTAATTTAATAAGACAGCTCTAAATACATGCAGTTATCAGACTTTTTTCTTTTAAATGGGCTGTTTATCTATCTCTCTTGGAGGGCCAGATAATGAGAAAGTGAGAATGCCCCAGGCAAGGTTGGCACTAAATCCTCTACAGATCAGAAGATACATCCCTCCAGTTTTCAAGCTCTTCGTGGTTCAAGTTACCTGTTACCACAGTGGCAGCAGTGCTATGCAACCTTGGAAGCCTTACCACTAGACTTGTAGTGCAAAGCAAGCCCTAGCTGTCCACCGGTGATTCTGAAAATGGTTAGGTCTGAGCAAGTGAATTAATCTTTGACCAGTAATGTCATTATTAGCTCTTCTACTCTGCCCTGTGGATGGCAATGGAGGCAGCTACAGTCAGACCTTAATCTGAGTAATTATTCAAATAGAACTCATTAGCGTTAGTAGGAAACCATGCTGTAAATGTTCGTTTTCCCAGAGTTTCATTGAACAGGCAGAGTACATTTCCAGCTGGGCTGCTTGGGGACAGCCATGAACATAAGTCTGGAGCCTGTCTGGGACTTACTCTTCTCAACCTGAAGACAGATGGTGTGAGCACTGCTGGTCATCATCCACAGCAGGGAGGGCAAGAACTACAGAGAGAGACTCTCCCTCCTTTCTTCCTAATATAGTGCTTAGTCCAAATGAACAAAGCAAGACAAGATTCAGTTTGGATCAGAGAGAGATCACCTACCCTCCAGGTGGGGTGTTAATCCAGCCCTGCATTCACTTTTTGGCAATAGACTTCACGATACCCTTTCAGCCTTAAACACCATGAGGTGCAAGTACAGATAATCTCCAAATGCTTTACTTGCACCATAAAACAAGGTACTGGTCTTATTCCCATTCTGCAGCTAGACCCAGAGGCATGGTGGACCTGAGCCAAGAGGGGTCTGGTTCTCTGGAACGTCCTGCCACTGTCTCCCAAACAGGCAGCCCATTTGGCTTCTGCTAGCACCAGGCAAAGCTTCAGTTCTTTGTTTTTGATGCCTTATTCAAATCCCGCTGCAGTCCCCTCCACACGCCAGTTTGGTGCGAGAACAGGCCCGTTGGGGTTGCAGAGCATTCCCTGCAAGTGGGCAGAAGGGCCATGTACAAATCAAATCCACATGACTGTATTTACAGGCAACCAAAGAGAGGGCTGCTCTTCCAAGAAAAACTTTTCCATGTAAAAGAATTCTTAATCTCCCCTTTGACTGTCATTGTTGAAATGATGGCTTTGCAGGCTTGAAATTTAAGACCCTATCGGCATCTTTTCTGTTAGTGTGATTTATGAATGGTTTCACTGTTGATTATCCTCCAAGATTACAACACAGCAGCCCTGACAGACAAGCAGAGGAAATTTCACAGGATAACGGGCAGGTCCTTCGCCAGGGCAGTGAGGCAGGGAGGTGTGCTTTGACTCAAGTATGTAACAATATCAGCAAATGCCAACTGGACTCCACAGGTAATCGAATAGTCTGCATGTAGCACCCTACTCAAAGGCAAGCAGAGTCAGCAGAAGTCTTTATGATGATTTCTCTGTGCTTCAGATCATTTGCTAGCTCTGTAATACAGCATTCAGTTATTTTTTTGCCTTGATTGTGGCACAAACTGTAAAAACTGCAGTCAAATGTGAGAAGGCAACATTTGCATATAACCCTATGCGTGTTCTTCAAAGATCATCCTTCTTTACTGCAGTTGCAAAGTCTACTGTCTAGTCTGGGAGATGCACTGTCTTTATGTCAAGCCCAGAATATTCAAAGGAAATTTGCTTCCTTTGATTTATTGCCAAGAACAGGCACTCCTGACCCCAGAAAAGATTTTGTGGCTTTTGTTCCCATTTCCTGCTAGACAGTTTGTTCCAAGTCACTGCTAGGAGGGACTGTTTATCTGATGAGGGCAACAGGGCCAGGGCAGGTGCAGCCATGACTTGAGGGAGCTGCATAGCGTTCTGGTTGCTCCGACAGTGCAGGACTGACGCAGTCAGTCTCCTAATAGGAGACAGGAACAAGCTACAAGCCCTTGTAGTGACTTGGCAAAGCCATACCTGAGGATGCTGCAAGGAGACCAGGTATCTCCTGAGAGAAGCTCTCAGAAGAAACTGCCTGCGTTAGCTTGTTTCCTTCACTGGACCAGATAGCCAAGACTCAAGAGTCCAGGTCAAAAAAATTTCTGATGTGGGGGCTGCCTAAAAATAAACGAGCAGACATCTCAGGAGGTGATTTTATCTCTTGATAAATAGCCTCTGCTTTTCAGGCAGAAAGGTTCCTTTGGTTTGAACTCTGCCATGCTGCCCTGCAAAATGAATCATTATAGTTCCCAGGTCCAGCACTATGGATGTGCTTCCTGCTCTTTGTATCATCATGTGGACCTGTGCAGTGAGCAGCGGTATGCCACTCTCCTGCTTTGGATCACTTTGAGCTGAGGTGAACAACTCCACGAGGTGCCAGGCAAGGGTGATCTGGGCCTGACGTACCTGGGTCCTGCTCTGTGGTCATATTCCCCTCAGTGATGCTGTTGATTTTCTGCCTTTCAACACTATTGTCAGGAGCACAGTTGCATCCAACTGTGGCCCAAGCCATTCTTACTGGGACTAGTTATGCTGTGGGTGTTCTGAAGGATCGGGTTCGACAGTGAACCAGAATGGACATTCCTAGCATTCTTCCCATTTTGCCACCCAGCCTGCTTCAGAAAAAGTCCTGATGTAGGTGTTTGTATCCTGTCTCTTTCTTCCCTCACTGTATTTGTCTTTCAAGCCTGGCAGCAGTGGAAGGAAACTTAGCACGTGATGCTGATGTTCTGCCATGTCTGTGGGACGGCAGATTCCTAAAGTACTCAAATCTAGCTAAGAGAATAGCTAGGAAAACAGGAGGCAGAGGACTCATGAAAGCATGGAGAGGCTTGAATCCCAGTGGATTCAAGGAGGGATACCAGCTTTTATCCAGAAGCAGGGCTGCTCACACCAGGAAGGCTGTCTGGGTTCCTGCCCACACAGTCCCTCTCTCATGACTTCTCACCTGTGCTGCATAATTTTGTGCTAGTGATGCAACTGTTCATGATATATCTCACTAGTGAGATATTCATGGCCATAAAGGGCTGCTGGATGTTGTAGCACAGTTGTGCTTGATACAGGAGCCCAACCAGAACCTGGGCATAAGGAAGGAGGGCAGAGAAAAGGTCGGGGTTGTAGAGAGGCTGCAAGGGGATCCCAGGAATACCACCAGTGAGAGGAGTGCCAGACATGAGTCCCACGGTACTTGGCAAGGCAGCCAGTAGCAAAGAGGAACAAACAACCAAGCATGCGGACAAAGTCCCAGCACTTAACTGAAGCATCTGTGAAGACCACACAGCCCTCAGCAGATTTTGGTTTGTAAAGTCTCACCTGGAAACCTCAGACAACTGAATGCAGCCCAGTGAGCCAGGGCGCAGATCACATTGCATCCCTGATGCTCTGCTCATTACCTGAGAAAAGCTGTCAATGCCACGTGCAGTATCACCAGCCTGGCACGCAGCAGGTCTCTGGTCCTGAGCAGCATCGAGCCCCTGCAGCTCCCAGCAAAGCACAAGGGTTTCTTCACATGCGTTTCTTCACCCATTTCAGGACTGGGCCTAGGGGTTGCATTTTATAACAAAACAGACCAATGAAAAAAAAGTTGGAGAAGCTCTGAGAAATGTGTGCTTCATAAAACCCTCTTTAATCGATGTTGTCAGAAATACATCTCTGCCTAAGCGTGAATCTTAACAGATACAGTCCTGCTGGATTTTTCCCTGGTTTTCTGCTACTTGACTCCCCACTCCTTATTTATTGTTGTTTTACACTCTAATTCCCAGCTAGGCAGGGTTATTCCTTCAGAGTTAGTGCTGGTAGTAGAGGCCACTGTCCCACAGCCAATGCCTTCACACACTGTTGCCCTTGTACCACTGTGTTTGCACCTGTTTGTCTACACTCAGCTGCTTCAGAAAACTTCCCTCCAGACTTTTCCTTCCTCCTTGTCCCACCATACACACAAGGGGCCAGTTTCCCTGTTCCCAAGCCAAGACACAGGAATGTACCAGTCCCTAGTGATTCCTTCCAGCAAATTAAGAATTGCTGAACCAAGGAGGGTTTCAGTAGAGCAACATGGCCTCGACTGCAAATCCCCCACTTGTTTTTTTTTCTCTTTCGGTAGGGCACCATGCAATATTTATGTCAGGTCCTGTTTCAACAGGTCTAATTCTACTACCCCGTATATACATCTCTGTCTGCACACTGTACCCTTCACTGAGTTTCCATTCAGGTAAATTTTCACTGGGCAAGAGCCGGATACTCTGGCTCCAGGAGGACTTCTGACCAAAGAATGTGTCATTTCCATCACAGCTGTCAGGACAGGAGCATTTCTTATCACCTGCCCACCCTGTGCTTTATACAAGAGAGCTCCATCTTGGGTGAGCAACCCACTACTAACTTTAAACAGAATAACAACAACAACAACAACGATACCACTGTAATATGCGCACACACATGCCCTGCAGAACAACAATAATAATAACAATACCACCATAATATGCGCACACACATGCCCTGCAGAACCCAGCAGCAGCTTAGCCAGTCATAAGTGAAGTCAACACCCCTACAAATGCTTGGGCATGCTCAACAATGCCTAGCGTTTCAACTGTTTAATGCTCAGCAAACCCTAAACCACAAACACCCACTTCTGTGCTGAACACATGTATTGTACTGAAATTTACCTTTAAAAATATATGTTACTTAGCTCCAGGAAAAAATGGATTGTAGTTTCTCAAAACAAGAATCAGAAAAAACACAGTCTCCCCCCAACTGCTCCTCAAGCTAAAATATACCTCTGTAGGAGTAAAAGATAGCGCACTCACCCCTGTCCAGTGTCCCTTTGTCCTGCTCCTTTTTTCTCCTTGGAGGAAAGCAGCTCTGCAGACACTCCTTCCCCTTGCACATATGGTCTCGCCAGTTCAGGAGAGGGGCAGAGGAACAGGGCTGCAGGGGAACTGCTGGGCTGAATGCCTATAGTTCACAGCATTAACTGGCTGGAGAATCCTATTACATGATAGGTAGCAAGTCAGGGCCTAATTTATGGAAATTTTGACCTTCGGTCCCATTTGACATTTTCAGATCAGCCGTAGCCTGCGTGAGACATTAGAGCCCTTAGAGTAAGGGGCTCTAAATCAGCCTGTGCGGCTGCTGGAGCCAACGAGTGGGTCAGAGGTAAGAATTCACTGAGGTTCGTGTGTGGGCTGATCAGTGCTTGTTTGACATTTATAAATCAGTGACATTCCTCTGCACAGCTCAGTGCATACAGATTGCTTCAGTCACTCCGAGGAGGGCCTCTCATTTCAGTCAAGGGTGGATTTGGGCATCCTTGGCCTTTCCTTTTGACTTGAGCAAGAATAAGCCTAAACAAATCCAGCTTTATTAGCTGGCGAGTTCACCCACCACCATACAGTGTGACCCGCTCCCTCAGGAGAATGGAGCGCGGGCCCTTTTAGGATCAAATCCACCCTCTGAGGACTTTGTGCCATCTTGAGGGCTTCCATCTTGAAGGCTTGGGCATGAAAGCCTTCATCCCTAGGTACAATACCAGACCCCTCACATTTTCATCAGCTGCTGTAACAAATATTGCATTTGTTGGTTTTGTAGCACAAACAGCTATGGTCCTGTTCTGCTGGGTGCTGGGCCAACAGCTTGGACCAAGAGGAGGCAGCCAGTTGGATTTCAACAGTTTCCCATGGAAACCTATTTGCTGTGAATAAAGCTCCGCTGTGCTGAGCTGTGAGTGGGCCTGCCCCAAATTTCTCACAGTCTGGACTCTATGTAGAGAGAAAACATGATGAGAAAAACATAACCAGGGCTGTGGACAAGGTAACGTTAACGTCAGCCAGTTGTTGTGCAATAAATGCCTATATCGGCTTCAGCAAGCCCAAGCTGTTTAACTGCTGCTTGCTTCTCCGAAACCTGAGGGTTGATATGGACTCTCCGTTCCTTTCAGTGCTGGCAGTGACTGTGGCACACGCTGCTCCTCCTGGCAAGCAGCTGTGCTGAGATTTGGGATGCCCTCCCGTTGCATTTATGGTGGCCCCAAACACACGATGGCTGGGATAGGGAAGCCAGCTCCTCGGTGGTTGTGGACCAGCAGCTGTGTAGCCAGCCAAAGAGAGAGATGTTTATGTTCCAGGCAGGAGGCGGGAGGCATAAGGACTGCCATGAGTGCACGGCCACCGGCATGGGGGCTATGGCGGGCTCGTACACGCCGGTTGCCAACACTGCCATGGTCACCCGCTGCCTCAGTGAAGACGCTCCAGCCACCTCAGAGTAAAGAGGGACGATGGCTCTTGAGAAGAGCTCTTCCCTCATGCCCACACACCTTGACACTGAGGGGAAAAGCTGCTTTGGGGAGTGAGGGGGTGAAAGAGGGACGAAAATCAGAACTGAGGGGAAAAATCAGACAGAAGTGAGGGAGATCACTGGAGGGAAACCGCAGCTCGGTGATGGCGCGTGGCTGAGTGGGGAGGCCCCTCTCCCGAAGGCCGGGGGGTACCGCCGTGTGTGGGGGTTGCCTCAGGTCTCCTCGGGGGACGACGCCCCGGGGGGAGAGGGCGGGCGACGGCGGCATACGCGCTCCCTGCCTGGGAAGTGCCTGAAAACGCGCGGCCGGGGCAG
>NW_008824445.1:29131-33494 GCF_000699105.1 Pygoscelis adeliae
AAGGCTTGCTGGACAGCCCGGACTCGGGGCTGCCCCCCAGCCCCAGCCCCCCTTTCTACTCCCTCTCACCTGGCGAGGGCCGAGCTGGGGGCAGCAGCGGCGCGGACCCTCCGGCCCCGGGGCAGCGGCGAGAGGCCAAGGACGGCAAAGTGGTAAGAGCCAAACCCTGGGCGCTGGGCTCTGTCCTCTCTGGGCCCCAGCGGGGAGAAGGGCTGGCCAAGCTCCAGCATAGGGGGCAGCAAGGAAAGGGCCTGTTGCCCACTGACTGGGGCACCCCTGGGCTGTGTCCCCCCTCAGTGCCCGACCCCCTGCACTGGTGGAAAAGGGTCTCCTGGGCTGCTTGTGCCCCATGGCGGCTGCAGTCCGGCATTGGCACCACCGCTGGTGTGCCCAGGCAGGGGGTTGGCCTGATGCTGGCCGGGGGTTTTCTGATACGCTCACAGAAGTGGTGGCAGTTTGGCTGAGTAAGCTCTAATAACGGCGTGGGAGTGAAACCCAGATCTGAAACAGGCTCCCCTGCCTACCTTAAGAACAGAAAGGTGTAATTGCTTCTCAGTGACACTGTCCTGCCTGGTAGATAGAGGTTGGAACTGCATCCGTCTGGACCAAGGCAGGGGAGTCCGGCTCCCAGCTGTCCTTACGCTCCGGCATCCCACATTTGTTTTCTCAGGAGCGTGGAGCTGCATTTGCTGGAGCCCTGGCTGAAAGAAAGACGAAACTGTCAGTTAACTCGGGGCAGGGTACGGATGTCTGTCCGGGGAGTTGGTATGGAGACACGGTCTGGGGAAGGTTGTGTGCTGCAGCCCTTTGCTGGAGTGGGGTTTTGTGGCATGAGCCTGCATGAAAGGTTTCTGCGCTGCATGGCCGAGCGGGGCAGGGTTAGTGGTTTGTAAGCTCAGACAGCTGGCAGTAGCACTATAGATTTCTGTTGGCCTGATGCAGTGCCAGTGAAGCGGTTGACTGTGGACTAGGGTTTGGACAGATTTCTTGTGACTATTATTCTGCTTTATTTTGTTTATTTCTATCCCTTAGCTATAAAAGCTGTTTTTAAAACGCAAAGTTAAGAGCATAAGCAATGGTGGAGGTTTCTGAAGGATGATGAAAGTTCTTCCCCAGGGATCTTCCAAATTTTTTTTTGACATATATAAAAGACATTTATAGGTGTATTCAACACACTTAATTGGCTTCTATATGGAATAAAACCTGCAGCGCAAATCTCTCCATGGGAAAAATTTATCTACCTATGGATTAGTGACAATTCAAAGACTTCTTCCTGGTAGAGACATTTTGCAATGACTTCTCACACCCTCATTTGCTTTCTCAAGTTCTAAGGCTATTTTAGCATATTACTGAAAACTGCCTTTTACTCCTGAACATGCCAAAACCTTCCCCATGAACAATGACTCCTTCTCACCAGACTACGGTGGGTAGGGTGTGAGGTGTTAATTACGAAAATCAAATCTCAAACCCGCTAACACTGCGGTTCCAAATATGGAGCCTTACCTGCAGATGCCTGGGCGTGTGTGCCATCTTGATGGGACTGTTTATGTACAAAGAGTTACCCACATGCCTCTGATTTGGCAGGATCAGGCTGTTGCTATGTTTTTGTAAAATAAAATACGGGAGGAAGATGAATGAGGGCTTGCTGGACCAGAGAACAGCTGGGGTGAAGGCGTCTGCAAAGCTCTGTAATGAGGATATGACAGCCTCCATTCCAGTAATATGACAGTTGGCTACCACTCCTCCCTAGAAAGCCCTCAAAGAAAGATATCAAAGATGAAAGAGCACGAGAAAAACCTATTTCAGCTCTTGGGCTGTTAGGACTGAGAATTTTAGTGCTTGACTCCTACGGAAAAAAAAGTTACTCCTGTGATCTGTGTAAGGCAAAATTAAGTTTTCCAGTTATTTTTTCATTTTGATCAAAAATGAACATTTTACACATTTCAGAGGAACTCGCACTGTAGATGTTTCCAAATTCTGTACCACATTGTAACAGCATGGGTAGCCCTGGGCTCCTGCTGTTAAGAGTATGGGCTTCATACATTGTGTGTATTTCCATGCCCTTAGTAGGTACAGAAGGTTGCAGAGATCCTAACACTGAAACCAATTTGACTGTATCATTTGGAGTGGTGCAGGACCGTGCTCTTTAACTCTGACTGTTTGATACATTGCAAAATAATTAAGTAAATATGAACTTTCACTCTATTTGATTGTACAGTTTTACTTCTTCTCATTTCCATCCTGCAAATACTGTACTTGCAGCTGTTATTAAGAAAGCAGGAAAAATATGGAGAGCATTGCTTTCTTCATACTTCTAAATTTCAGTGTCTAATTAGCTTTAATCTTGCCATTTAACAAGGACTTGCAGATCTATGAGCAATTATGCAATCCATGAATGTGCTTCTGTTTAACTCTACTACTATGCTGTTCATCAGAGCATGCAGAATTGGCAAATCAGTATTGCAGCTATCTGCACACCAAGGCATGCTTTTTTTAATAGCCTATTATATTAGTGTTTGTTTTGCTTATGAACGTGACACAGCCAGGAATGCAGCCTGCACTCTTTGTGTTGTAATACTATAAAACCATATATAAGCTCAGTCACTAACGGCCAAAATTCTAGTATGTACAGTTACAATAAATTGCTGTCAGGTGAAGAAAACAACATTCCAGAACTGTGGGAAGTATTTCATACTATTCCTTGCTCCAGACCTATCAAAACCACCAGGCTGAACCCAGTTGTGTTCTTTTGCAGTCAGCTATTTTGCTCCAACTTCACAAATATGTTGAAGAATTTTTCTGCTCTAGGACAGCTCTTCTCATACAGACTAAAATGAGATTGCATTCCCTTATCGAATACTTTCTTATGTGTAAAATCCATGCTTGCCCTGCTTTGTGTTATTAACTGTGACTCTGAAAAAGTAAACTCTCTTCTCTTTAATAAGCACGACTTTGTTTCAAAGACAATGCACCATTTATTCACATTTAACCAGCCAATTTGGCTACAGCTTTGGGATCCAAGAAAATATGAAAGGCAATTTAGGGCCAGAGTCATAAATACCACGAGTTCAACACCATTTAGGGACTTTTTTTTTTGCATTTTACTTGCAGTGCAGGAGAAATTGACTTTTATTTCTTCAAATAAAGTCCATGTAGGGCATTTGTCAATTGTTTTGTGCTTAAGTGCAAATATGCTAATGAAAATAGAAGGTGACTTTTACCTAGTTCTGCCTTTTAAATCTGAAACGTGATTAAATTGATTCTTAGGACTTGGGTTATTGAATTCCCTAGACTTTGTGTGTAATGCTGGGCCAAAAGGAACATAAATACAATGAAATAAATCTCTTCATAATATGCACAAAGAAGCAGTTGCTGGAAGAGTAGGGAATGAAATAACATCAAGGTAGCCAGATCTGCTTAGGGTTTTCCCTGTTGTTGCCCTGGGATGTAGTTTTAGGCTAGAAGAGCTGCTTTTGGGCTGTGCTGAAATAAGTGCTTTGCATTTAGTAGCGTAACTCCTAATGGATATCAGGGGAGATCAGGATCACGTTCATCTGCAGAACTATCTGTCGTGCCTTCTTGAAGGAGCAGACTTCTTGTCCTTTCCCAACACTTGCCACTGCAACAAGTTCCTTTTTATTTGAAAGACTTAAGTATTTGTGCATTCAACCTGCCTCACTGAGCACTGAGTTCTGTAGGACTATATCCCAGTAGATCAGCTGTCAGATGAATGCCCCCATGTAGGGAATTTCTACTTACATTCAGGAGCTGTGTTGGACAACAGTGTGGTGCCAGAATCAGTCTCCTGTGGTGGGAAGAGATTCCAACTTCATCTCAAGTGCAGAGGAGGAGGATACCTTGCCCCTTGACACAGCCTTCACAGGCACGGTCCCAACAACGGGGTCCAGGTCAGCATGTCTGTCAACCCTGTTGGATTTATGGCTGATACTAAAAAAAAAAAAAACAAAACCAAACCATCTCTTTCTGACATGTTGCATTTTGAAGAGCCCTTGGGCCACAGAGCCAGCATCTCATCCTACACTGAAAGCGCTCCAGGAAGGGGGACTGTCTTGCAGGGACTGGATGGGGAACATGGTCATCAAAGGGTTTCCAGGCAACATGTAACTTCCAGACCTGCCAACACCTACAATGAACGCACGTGTGAGAGAAAGGCCCAGCACGCCCAACCTGAGCCAGCTTGCAGCCCGCACACGAAGCAGGTGACATGACTCTCCAAGCCCACGTGGGTCCCAGCAGCTCTGGGGAAAGCCCCAGGCTTGCGCGGGGAGCGAGGCACCCATCTGGCACAGCAGCAGAGCTTGCCTCAGGGGTTGGCATTTGCAGCCCGGCATCCTGACCCACT
>NW_008824445.1:33574-58217 GCF_000699105.1 Pygoscelis adeliae
GTTTCAGTTTCACGCCTGCGTCTGCTTCCTGGCAAAGGCTAACCCCGCCTGGCTGTCCCCTGACCCTCAGCGCCATCCAGTTCTGAACACGCACCCACTCCTCTTCCTCCTTGGTTCAACGCCAGCAGCGAAGGAGGGGGAATGCCTCTGGGCCTCACCTAATCTGCAAACCGTGACAGACATCTCTTCTGGGCAGATCAGGGAAACAGTCGTGGCGGTCTCATCATCTACTTTGAAAAATGTGGCTGTATCTAGGGTGGTGTCTTCTAGCTGTTTAATTTCCATTGCGTCCCTGCGTAACGCTGTGGACAATAAGCAAAGCAGCACACATTTCCCACCTGAAATAGAAGAGGGAGACAGGCAGGAAGGATGTAATTCTTTGAAATAATAAAGCCCTGCTTTCTACCTGAGGTCTGCATTTACTGTTATCACCTCCAAATAAAATCTCATCCGGCTCTAATATAAATTACTTGTAATGTGCAATACGTGAAGATATTGGGAAAATAAATAGTCTGTTAAACAAATACTGCTTATCAGCTAGAGTGGAGAATGTGGATGTGTGTCAAATAACTCAGCCAGATCTTTCATTATAGCTGTAAATAACAGCTGAGTAAAGGGACATTTTCATGGACCTGACATGTTACCATAGTGGGAAAATGTGGTGAGAGATTTGCTTATGCCCTAGCTAAGTTAGGAGCTGGGAATTTGGGAAGCTGTATCCTGTTTGTAACCCTGATGCTTGGAAAACCGTTTCCCCTTACAGTCCCTAGAGATCTAATGCTACATCTTAGTGCCTTCCACATAATGACCATAGCAAAAGGAGTCTGTCAGTTCTGGTCCTTCTTGCTCTCTGGCAGAAAGGTTTTTGGGGGGTTTATTTATTTCAAGTCACGTTAATTTCCTTTTCTTTGTGTTGCTTTGCTGCCTGGAATTTGGAAGCTCCGGGAACAGTCAGTATATTTCAGGCCAGTTTCATGGCACTTTTTTCCTCATCTTTGTTTACTATTTGATAACTCTGCTTCCATTCTTGTAAGTTACCCCAAATGAAAAGTAACTTAACAGAGCCCACTGTCTCTAAATAATTATTAGGAGTAAAATAGCATTATTCTGCCCACTATTTTATTTTTGCTGTTGTTCAGAACTCTGAGGTCTAAATACTCCCAGGAACCTGTCCCTGAGACAGCACAGACAGGGAGCTGAAGGACGTACATCTGTCCTAAAGTGAGAGCCCCCGTAATACTTATGCCACCATAAAGGAAGTGCTGTCGGTTAGCTGTAGATTGAATTCTGTTCAGCAACCGATGTTATCTGTGTTTATCTATGTGCTACTTGAGAAAAGCAGAGTTTAGCTGCCCAGGCCGTTACATGCCTGAAAGGCATTGGAGTTAAGACAGAGGGAAAAATGCAGCCAAACAAGAAATCACTTCAACTTTTTAGTAATACTGTAACCCTTTGCTGGTTGAAACAAATTATGTACTGAAAAGGAAATAAAAATGATAGCACATTTACTACTTAATTTTCGCCTTGGCTCTGTTTTGAGGGCATAACATGTATGTGTGGGTCTCACTTTTTGATCTCTCCAGTGTCTTCCCTTTCACCTCCACAACCTTACGGGACTACCAGACTCGTCCTTTCATAAAGATTACACAGGGTTGTGGTGGCTTTTGCAGAGCTGCATCTGATAAGTAGCAGCACAGCTCCAATTACTGGGGACAGATTAATCGGGTCCCAGCTGTAGCCCTCCAGCACAGCAACCCTAGGGTTTGTTCTTTGGATAGACAGACCTCGACTGTGAATCACTTGCGGACAGTCTGGTCTAAAGACATGTGGGTTTCTCCTCTTCATCATCAGTGACCCCCACTAGTGTGCAACAAGCTCTGCTCCCTGCCAGCCCATCTGTGGTGCAGGGCTATAAAGAAACTCACCTTATTTGTGAAGTGTCCAGAGATCGCTGAGTGATTGCTAGAAATGAGCCAACGATCATCATTTTCTCAAGGGAGCTCAGCAGTCCAGTGTTCCTCCTCTTTCAACCATTCCTGTGCAGAATGAAAAAGAATTGAGTCAGTATTTTTTTTGACAGGCAGAACGTTTTTGTTTTCTTTTTACCTTAAAACAGATTGGAAGGAGCTGGAGTCAAACTCTTGCCAAAAAGCCAGCTTTTGACATGTGCCAAGCATATAACATTTCAGCCCCAAAGACAAATCTTTTAGAAAGCTCGTATCCCCTGTTCCTTGCTTCCTGACTCCAGGTGAGATGCAGGAGCAGGTATTTCAGAACATCACTGGAGGTGAAACAAAATGGCATCTGAAGTGCCTTTCAGTTGCTGCTGTGTAAAACCTGTGCTTACTGTTCAGTGACCCTTTCACTCTGTGCAGGCAATTCAGTTGCTTGTTTGGTGAGCAGACTGCAGGGTCTTACAGATGATCTCTATTTTTAGACCATGCTTTGTGAGTTACTTACGTCTTCCGTGTGCAGACTTCCAGGTGACTTCAAGGTTTCTGACCTGCAGCAGCTCACAGTACTACTCCTGGTAGATAAGTGTGAATCTGTAATGGTCTCTGATGGGTGGTAGAAGTTGCTGGCTTTGGCTTGCCAATGTCCGCTATTGTTCCAGCTTTCTAAATTAATCAAGCCAAGCCTGCTCGTCAGAAGCAGATGCTCGTTTACAGCATATGAAATGCATTATGAAATGCCTTTTGTTACCCTTCCCTGCCCAGAACAAGGTAAACTATAACCCACAATGGAAATAGTCTCATCACCACTCCATCCGGAACTAACCTGGAGAAGACTTAATCCTGCTATCACCAAATTCAGTGGCAAATTTTTGACTCTGATTGATTTCACTCATGCATGACAGAGCCTCCGTTTCTCCATGCACACTGGTATTGTTTCTGCAGCATGTTCTTGTTTCCTGTTCCCTGCTGTGGGACTTGTGATTTCAACAGACGGCGTTTGCCTCCGTGCCCACGCTCTGACTGAGCAGCACCCCTGGCACACAGCGGGCTGTGAAGCCTGTTCCCGTACAAATGCCGGGGGCCGGATGCCCCAGCAACGCTCCTGCTGAGCCACAGGAAGGACCTCACCTCCTGCATCTTTGTCTGTAGGGATGTTTAGAGCACACTTAGTGTCAGCATATGTTAGCAAGAAGTGTGAAGGTTTGATTGCCTGGAAGCGCTGAAATGGCTTCTTTAAAACAGCACTTTACAGATGCCCTTTGCGGAACTGTTAAGAGATTTGGCTTTCTCCTGCGTTAATCTAGCAAAGAAGCTCATAGTTACCATCCATCCAAGTTTGTTATTTGGCATTCTAGCAAGCTAGTCTGGATCTGAAAAACAGCTTAATTCACAACTGTTCCATTTTACCCAATCTTCACTTGTCCCTGGCCAGTAGAAGTAAAGAAGATACTCCCATAGGCTAAACTCACAGTAAGACAACATTGGGATGCCTATGTGGCTCAGACCAGTGCCTCCCAACTTTTTTTCTGGTTATCTAAGTTTGTAATCAGTTTTGGCAGCATGGCCTGAAAACATCTGTTGTTTAGAAGCTGGGACAGAAAAGCATTCCCAGTTCTGTTCTGCCTTTCCACTTTTTGGGGGACTGGTACCAGTGTGTGAAACTGCCTTTGGTGGCTGTGACTTATTTTACCTGTTACGGGAAACAGCAAACCACCAACTTGCTGGTTACGCTCAGAGACAACTATTGCCCCTCCCCAGCCAAGGTGAGCATCACAAAGGCTCCCCAAAGGCAGTCCATGGAAGAGAGCAGGGTGCGCAGAGCACAGCGGATGCACTTTCTCAGGGTGTTGGATCACACGAAGGAGGGTGGTGCTGGGTGTGGGCTTTGGTGGATGCCCTCTGAAAAAAAATCTGGGTGGTGCTGGAAGACACAGTGGTAGTTCAAGGGCCAGGGGCTTTCCCTTCAGAGCCTGTTGCAAACCTGCACCTGGTCAGCAGCACTGTCTTGAGGATGGGATATGAAAGTCCAAACAACTTACAAGTCAGCATTGTTTTGTGCTGAGAGTCATGGTTCATGGTAAAAATAGGACATTCGAATATTTTCCAGTAAGAGGTATTCATACCTTTAGGTCCTCTCTTCATGTCACAGGACAAGGTCCACCTTTCTGCCCTGTGCAAATTCAGTGTTTCATCTGGGAAGTTGGAAACACCTTTCGCTGAGCTGAGCTTTTCGAAGGAAAGAGGAGAGACGATAATTTTCTCACTTCATCTGCAAGCAGAGACCAGTTTGGGGCCTTTTGGACAAGACCTCTCCTTAAGCGGGCACAGTGTAAAAACAGGGCAGGTTCTCAGCTGGAGTTTTGCCAATGTCAGGTATGGCCACAGGAGTATAAAGAGAAAGAGAACAGTCTCCTGAAGGAGGGACACGTATCCCCAGCCCTTTTCTTCCTTCACCAGTTAAAGCAATCTGCATCTCTTTGCAGGTAAACCCCCAAAAGGCCTGCTTGCCTGCTGTTCACAGAGCCCATGAATGCATGTGCACGTGGTGTTTGACTCCTGCACCCAAATGAACCTCTCCTCATGTACAAGATGTCTTTAGAAGAGCTCTGGCCATGTGCAGGCTGTTAAAAGCTGGAGATCTGCACCCTTGTGAACTAAGGCTTGTCTGATCTAAACAATTCACATTTCAGAAGCAAAGAGCTTTATTTATGACCAGAAAGGCTGCCCTTGCCCTCCCCTGTCAAGAGTGTTGAAAGCAATCCAGGAATGAACTTTGCCTTTTGGCCAGTGTTTGGTAGTGAGGGTGAGCATATCTCCCCCCCCCCCAACCTATGCAAATACTGTCCTTTCTTGACAATGGAACAGAAATATTCAATCAAAAAGAGGGGTTGGCCATTTTACTTTACAGTTTAACATGGTAGTAAAGTGCAGGGATATTTCAGTATGGAAAGAGTAAACAGCTTTGTGGCTTTGGGACACAGAATTGAAGGGCTTGGAGAATTCAGATGAAGCAATGACATTTTTTGCCTTTGCCTAAGGCAGAAAGCCAAAGCCACTAGAGAAAACCAGACTTCAGCTAGTGGGAGCTGATGCTGTTGAGTGGACTCAACAGAGCTTTGCCAGTTAACACCAACTTGAGGGGTAACCTGGCAAGCACTTGGGGACCTGCATGTTGTAGGGTAGGGCACAAGCTGCAGTACCTCTTACCCAGCACTGCCAGGAGGAACCAGGTCACAGCTCCAGTGTTCCCTCCTGTACCACCCAACCAGAAGATGCTGGGGAAGGTGGAAAGGAGTGGCATGGGAAGAGCAAGCCAATACAAGAGCTGTATCCTCAGCTACTGTCACTGGATTCTGTGAGTCCTGAGATGATCTTCCTGACCAGGGACTGATGAAATATGGCTGTGATTCTAGCACAATCGGGCTATGCATGGTGGAAAGTGGAAAAACTCTGTAAGCTTTTCAGCCATCTAGAGACCTTTCAACCCTGCACAGATGCTGCCAGCCATCTCCTTTGAAGAGATCCTGTGCCCCTCCATGTCTTAAATCACTGCTGACAGAAAAGTGGTGGCAGGGACCAAAACCCACAATGACATTTTTCCAGGAAGGCAGTATTAGGCTTAATTAGCTGCTGGGCTTGGTCCAGACACCAGACACAGGATCCCTATATGTGGGAACTGATGTTTAAGGGCACTCCAGTATAGAGAAGTGGGATTACTCATTTTTGTGTTGGGCAGAGGAGCCTAGGCTGGACTGTGACAATTTGTCAGAGTAAGTAACTTCAGGGTGTAATTAGTCTTAAAAATCCAGTTTTCAGTGTCATGAATTGGAGCAGCTCCATTAATTAATAAGTCCTGGCTTGAATCTGGTTTCCTGCATTGCAGAGGCCACCAGGTGCCCCAGTGTCTGACCCCACACTCAGTTGTGCACGATTGACTAGAACATCCCTTGGAGCATGACAGCCATTTTTGGCGTGCAGACTTCAACAATAGCAGGTCTACCACTTCCCCTGCTGGATCGTTGCAAGGGATACATTATTTTCAGCATAGATATATATGTATATATATAAAAACATATATACACCTCACTTAAGTAGATCTACATCCTTTAAGTCAGCGGACTTAGGCGCTGTCTCTGTGTTACATCAGACTTAGAGCACTTCTCCATGTTGGTGCACTTTGAGTCTTTGTAAGTCTTATTAATTCATAACAGCAAAGGCAACGTCAGGGCTAAAGAAAACCCCCAAACAATTGCAATTCCTATGAGAAACAAGAAAGGAAGAGGAAAGGAAGGGCTAAATTTCAGTGAACAGATACTGCAGTGTGGAGTGCCAGAGATCTGGACAGAGTCACTTACCTGGGTGACGTGCTGGGCAGAGGGAGGTGGAGAGGGTGGTATTGATGGGTGGAGGGCAGCCTGCTGTGTCGCATCAGCCCTGGGAGCTGGAAGTCGGTCTGTAAATTGATACAGCCACAGGTGGCAAATGAGAAAGTTGAGGCATCTTAAATGCAAGGCCTCTACAAGGCTTGTCTGTGCGAGGATGGGGGTTAATGGTCCCGTTCTCTGCCAACCACCTTAAGGCTGTTTTTTGGCAACTTGACAATGGTACTCCCCTTTGAGCATGGAGAAGAGCGCCTTCCTCGGTGTGATGAACACTCCGCTAACCTGGGGCCCTGCTACAAACCTGGAAAAGGCAGGGTCTGCGAGAGGGACCTGAATGATGCTGCGAGTGCAAGCAAGGCGAGCTTAGCTTGCATGAAACAAAGTTGGTCCTGATGCTGCCACAGTCACCTGTTCTCATTGCCAAAGAGCCTGTCACCTGCAGTGTCTCCCATGGGACTCTGAGGAGATGGAGTTCAGCAAGGTTGGAGGCACTGGTGTCTCCTGCCAGTGCTGAACGGGCTGCTGCTGGCTGCTCAGCTGCCAGCCACAGCACATTATGAACCATGCCAACCTCATCTGTTGTGTCCCAACACTTGCTGTGCTCTTCTTCCCTGCAGATGCCTTACCTGCTCCTGAACCCGTCCATGCCAGAGATGAGGCCTCGAATGTACCCTGTGTTTTTTGGAGAAAGCATTGAGGTCAGCCCTGAGCCCGTGCAAGAAATCAGGTACAGACGGGATTGGGTGGGTAGATGAAGATTTCTGCCTTTTTCCTGGTGCTTTTCCTTCCGAAAAAAATTAAAAAGTGTTAACAAATGGGAGTCATGGTTATTCTGATGGGGAGGGACAGGTGGGAGAGTAATGCCTGAATTAAAGACACTGACAGCAGCAGACGCGGAGGAGAGGAGGCAAGAACTGGAGGGAGGTTGTAAGAGAAGAGGTCTTTCCTTCCAGGGCCAGCTCAAATCCAAGGCTATGAGAGAAAACCATTACCATCTGTAGGCTTGATGGCCTCCACTAAGTAACCTGATGGTCGTCTTCCTGTTCCCTGCTGACTTATATCCTCAGAAGAAGCAAGACCCTTATAATTGGCACCTGTTTTTGTTAGCCCTTGCAGCAGAGAAACCAACATTAGACCAGCCCACAGAAACAGAATGAGCTCCTCCTCATGAGGAGATGGTCCCTCAAGCCAGCGATGGAGGTGTTCTGACCTCCTGTGGGGCTGGTGCTGTGGCCAAGGGATAAGCATTGGTCTCTGCTCTTCTTTCACTCTTCTGCTGGTGTGGAATGTACTCTGCAAACAGCATGGAGCAGTTACACGCAGCTTGGGGCAGGGATGGTGGGAGGACTGTAAAGCCAGTTCCCACCTCCCTCAACCTATGCAAATGTCTCTCTGGAAATGTACCCCAGTAAATCTCTGCTTGCTGAGGAACTGCCAGTGGGCATGTTTTCATGGTGATTACATCGGAGACTTGTTTTATGTATGCTGAATGACTTGCTTACACCCTAGCTGTGCAAAATACATTACAGCAGCTCAGATTACATGCAGAGCACAATCAGTCAACCCCCCTCTGGGTGGAGGTAATGACAAGCACACACCCAGCTTTTAATCTTTTTTACGTGGAGCTGCACATTCCTTGGCTGCTGATTGCCCGAGGAGCATTTGGGGAGTGGGGAAAACAAGTGAAAGTCCTGCTGCTCCCCGTGGCCAGGGGTTCGAGGAAAAGCCTTTACGTGGCTTGGTGTCTACACATCCCTTTGGGAGGCCTGCAGAAAACAGGCAGGAGAGTGACATCCCACATTTTGTGGATTCTTCCTCTGTTGACTGTTAGCATGGCCACTTCCTTTGAGACCGATGGCTTGGATATTGGACAGCCATAGCCCACAGCATCTCTTTGCTCCACCTGCTATTTGACCATTGCTTGGATTTTCTGTAGGCCCCAACAAGCAACCTCACCCCTCATCTCCCAGCACCCAGATTTTGGTTAGCTTGGTTGTCTCTTTGTACTCTGATGGCAGGACAATATAAAGAAGAAAAGACAAACACACAGCCTTGACAACTCAACAAGGGTCCATTACACCATGCTTCTGCCATCTATGAAAACCTTATTTATGGCATTATTTCCCTGCCAAGCCAGAGCTTGCATGGACAACAGGGCCTGTGAAAGCAGCAGCAGGCATGCTGTGTTGGGAAGTAGGTTCTCCCTGACCCCAATGTGACATCCCATGCCCATGGCCCACCAGCAGCATCTATTCAGTCTGGCCACTGGGGCAGTGACACCCCCCAAGCCTAACACTAGCAGTAGGGAGTGTGGTGGGACCTACTGTGAGTCAATGATCAGGGGAGCTTTGTTCCACAGGGGCCCACAGCATTTCAAGTTGATGCTGCATGGCTGTGCTTGTTAAAAATGCTCAGGAAAAGGCTGGATCAAGAATTTTTCAGGGATTTCAAGCTTTTCCTGCACAGTCCATGGATGAATGTCCATTCCTCAGCCTCTGACCTACCCCAGCTGAGGGATTTCACCACCTCTTGATGTCCTTTGCTAACAGGGTGTTTGCCTCCAGTGTAGCTCTCAGGATTGAGCTGAAGCCTCCATGAGCTGTGGGGCTCATGGAGGAAACCAGAGGAAGAAATAGGCTGCTTGGAGCTGCTGCAACAAGGTCCTTTCTGCACTGGCATGACCAGGCAGGCTTGGTCCTCTGTGGACATGCACTGCAGAAATGCTGAGATGGCTTCACAGCAAGGGGGGGTTCCACCGAGATGCACCAGCAGGATGCAGTCCTCTTGGCCCTCCACCTCGGGTTGTAGGGTTTGCATCTGTCCCAGTGCTGTAAGAGGTCATAAAAGTTCTCAGCTCCAAAGGATTAGAGAATAGTCCTGCCTGTCTTCTCTCCTTTGCTGCCTGGGCTGTGCTTCTGATACCTTGCTGTCCTCTGTAGGTGCAATTCTGAGGTGAAGTACGACTCCGAGAAGCATTACCGGGATGACATCTTCTACGGCCCCATCCCCACCGTCACCACCTACAGTGAGACAGTCATTGCTGCTCCCAATTGCACCTGGCGGAACTACAAGTCCCAGCTGATCTTTGAGCCCCGCCAGAAGCCACTGAGGTTTCAGAGCACGACCATCATTTTTCCTAAGCGTGCCAAGAACACTTACCGGACCACCCTCAACTACAGCTTGGGTTGTGCCAAGCGTTGGTTTGCTTCCAGTGTGCAGCTGGAACTCTGCGAGGAAACCAGCCCGTGCGTCATCTACAGTGAGACCCTCTGATCTGCCTTGCCGCTGGCAACCTTGTGACGTCAGGAGGGCTGTGGCCTTTGCTGGGTCTCTGGCTGGGCCTTCATTGATGGCGACTGAATATTAATGGCTGGAGAACACGTCGTCTTGGGTGAGGCTGAACTGGCTGGGAGGAGGCTTGCAGGGCATGGGATGGTTTTGATCAGTGAAAGGCTGGCTTGTATTTTGCGACGTTCCTGACATTCATGATCTGGATTTTATTTTTGTTTTTTTCCAAGCATATCTATTTTTGACTTGTGTTTAGATGACATCAAGATGACAAAGGACCCTATTACCCATAGCAGAGTGCTGCCTTGTGGGCTCTGTAGGTGTCGTCTAGCACATAGGTGAGACTCACTGTAACCTTCAGAGCTATTTTGATCTCTGCAAAGGGAAGACCGACTGCAGAGTCAGCGTCCAGCCTGCCCAGCATACGCCAAGCCAGGTCTCTTAGAGTTTAAATGCAGAGGAGGTGGTTATTTGTATCAATGCATCACATCTTGCTCCAACAGCTCATCTGGGAGATAGCTGCAATATTACACCACTGCAGTAACCTCAGGCCTAACTTACTTGGAGGAGTGGGGACTGTCACCAAGAAAAAGAGGAAGAAAACAGGCGGACGGTGCTCTTGCTAGCAGCTAGGTGTTCACATACCATAGCAAGGCACAGCACAACCAGGAGATGGGAGAAAGGCCTACCCCGATGCATGTCCACCTCTTCTGTGAGCCCAGCCAGGAGTATGCAGGGGAGGCTGAGGAAACTGAATAGCTGAAGGGCTGTTGTCTAAAATTGTCCAAGTGATTTAGGAGCCCAGTGCCCCTTTTCAAAAGTACTGTCAATCCAAGTGTGCCACGCTGTTCGTTGTCTCGAACAACCAATATACAGGGATCTTTACGCACTTGGAACCCTTTTGAGTTTCAGGGTATGGCTGTATTGCAGAGAGGAGTGTAGTGCAGGAAGGTGCTATCTAGCTTCAAAGAAGCCAGTGCAGGGTTAACTCATGAGCAAGGTTGCTCACCCTCTCAATAGTTTCCATACCTGCGGCATGGACAGCTTCCCTGACTGTGGAGTAGCAGCCAAACTTTCTCAGTGTAGAGCTTGAAGTATTGAAGAACCCAAATCCGTCCAGGTTTTCCTTAATCAGGCAGGCTGTAGCAATTCAACAGGTACTTCACAAACAGCTGAGCTGTCTCTGCAAAAGGATCAAGAAACACTGAGAGAGCAGGAGTCACTACAGCCATCCTAAGGTAAACCATTCCCCCCTCATTAATCACATCTCCCAGTATCTCTTCACTTTGGTAACTTGTTGAAAATCTGCAAGAACCTGGATTCCTGCAAATATATAACCTTTGAAAATGGCATGGAGTTGTCTCCAAAAATCTTATCAAGAGTTTTTGCATGCTGCTCAGAAGAGCCCAGACTTAGAAAATAACCACACAGCTCCGGAAATTAATTTCCAGCTTTCCCTCTTCTAAACTTTCCATTTTATTCCTGACTTGCTGCGAGTCTGATCAAGTTATTTCAGAACACAACTGAGCAGCCAAGTCAGAAAACCTATTAACAATATCAACAAGATGGAGCCGATTGCCCAGAACAGTTGACGCACAAACCCACATAGATTAAAAAAAAAAAAAAAACTTAAAAAAATAATAAAACTAAATAGTGACTTATACTTTTTTCCATCAGTTTCAAAAGGCAATTGGTAGATGTGACCAGAACTATGACCTTTATGAAACAGAGTTCTCTTGTTTAAAATGAAGCACAATTTTTCCACCAGAGGTAAATATAAGGTCTTTATATACAAACTTAAATTCTGACAGCTGAAGCATCATTAGTACTGAAAGATGTGTGCTATGGCAGTGATGAACTCTGCCTCTCTGTTTGGGAGTTAGGACTTGGCAGGGGGAAATCTCTCAAAGGATTTCCAAGGCTTCCACCTACTGTTGAATTCTTTTCAGCAACACAGAAACAAGGATTATGTTTGTTATTGGTCAGATTTTGCTGTCACTGACTGTCAGCATCAAAGCCTGGAAAAGCAACATCTGCCTCCAAAGGGATTATTATGCCCGAAGCAACCCTTCTCCCCAGAGTCCAGCAAATGTGTTCTGTGGAGTTAGCTTAGACAGCAGGGCAGCTGAAGCTAGGATGAATGTGGTCCCAGTGCAATGCAAGTTGGTGATGCACTCGCTTGCTAGCTCATCTTGAGGTCTATCCTGTTTCACCGAGTGCTGGTGACCAGTGGAAATACTCATCTGCCTTCCTGGGTACGTCATGAAGGCTCTGGAGGGCTCTTCCCATGCACCTGTGAGAGTCTGTAGCAAATGGGGTAGGTTTCCAAGCTGAGCAATGGTGTAATCCAGGTTCAAAAGCAGGGCCAATACTCACACCCAGGAGATCCCTGCATGATGACAGATTAGATTGCAGGCACCTCCACTGAGCAAGCATGGAGACAGGCTGACCTCTAAGCCGAAAGGATGCCAGAGGCTCCCTATTCTGACCATACATCAGGCTTTTCTGCTGTTAACAGTTTGATTAATCCCTTGCTCCAAACACAAAGCTGCAGTTTCTGATCACGCTAGTCTTTGAGCAGGACAGGTTTTCCCCAGAAAATCTCTTTTCTCATGGCCAGCTGCAGGCTTCTGCCCACTTTGTCCACTGTTAGTTCTGCTTCCTAAATGTTGGCCGCAACCGAAAAAAAAAATAAATTAAAAAAGCCAGAAAAATAGTGTGCAAATACAAATCCAGTGGAGAGACCTGAACCACAGCCTGGTCTTTCACCATGCAGGGACAGGGGCTGCTGAGGCAAAGTCTCGCAGGTCAGTGTGGCCCCCGGGAGGGTGCAATGGAGGGCTGCATCCTTGGCACTGTAGGGTCCCCACACGTCCAGGCCAGGCCTCTTTGAAGCTTCATGCTTTCTTTTCTCTGCAAATAGACTAGAAATGACCTAACATGCTCCCGCTCCGTTGAGCTTAAGCAGCTTTTCTGGTTTTGCCACGTCAGGAAAAAAAAAGCCAGCCGACAGCTTGGGTTTCTCGGCTGCCAAACACACTTTGAGCTGTGTGGCCATGGACAGGCCATGGTGGGCTACCACCCTGGACCACATCCAAGCTGTGACATTGCCAAGTGCCTGAGATCTGTAGAAATTTTTGAAAAATACCTTCTTATATGATGTCTCCCGTGGGCCCATCACAAGCTGCTTTTCTCCTCACTGAAAGCTGGCGTTGGAATGGGACTTTGTTTTTCCTGAGCACAAGAAAACCACAGAGGGTCAGGTCTTCACCCTCGTGTGGGCACACATCCCACCCTGCCTGCCCACCCTCTGGCCCTATTGCTCCTATCCCTGTGGCTGGGTTAGGTGGTGGTTGAAGAGCCAAAGTTCATCTTGCTCATGACTGGGAAAAGCAATGACTTTTTTTTGTTTTGCTTAAACATCAGAAACTGAATTTTGTGTTTGTGTGTTGCCAATTAAGAATCACTCCAGCAGCCAAGAAGTGCCTTACCTTTAGTATGTTTGTACATCTAAAAAGAACGATTAGTCCCACTAGAGAGGTGTTTTTCTTTTAAATGGAGCATTATTCATCTCAACCAACAGATCTTTGTTCATGTAGATTTTCTCAAAGATACAAATGATAAATTTAGACAATGGAAACGCTGCTTAGAAAAGTGAGTTTCCTTGAGCAGCTGGGACTGTGGCTACACGATTTCTCCCCAGGATCTTAATGTACCTGTTGCCCACAGTCCTGTAAGCCTGATCGGTAAAGTCAGACTCTGCCTTCAGGAATTATTTTCCATCAATAGTTATTTTTTTGAGATCAGAAACTTTCTCAGAAGGCATCTGTTTTGGGGAGGGAAAGGTTGTTTTTTTCAATATGGAAAGTCACTATCCCTATCAAAGGTGCAGGGTTTGCCCTTCATCCCCTTCATTCCTGTGATTGTTTTGCCCCGAATGTAACAGAGCATGCTTGTGTCTGGTCTGCCTGCATTGCTGTCATTGCATTTGGGGCCAGAAAGAGGGAACCCTAACTAAATATTGACCTTTCAGAATCTGCGGAATACTTTGCACGAAACGCAGAGAACAACTTCGACCAAAACAGTTTACTGCTTCTTTTGTCTTTTTTTTTCTTTTTCTTTTTTTTTTCCCCTAAGCCAGCTCTACTTTTCTCAATGTGAAACGCAGACAGATTCGCACCCTAGGTGTGTACTTTCTGGGAATGATGAGATGAGGTTTGGGTGTTGATAGCAGTGTTTGAGTGAGCTGCTGGTCAGAGAAGTGAATGCTATTTACTATTTATGTTGAGTGTGTCTTAAAAAAATGGGAAAGGTCACTAGAAGGCTAATGAGCAAAAGACTTTGTAGAGCCAACTGAGGACTAAAGGCTGCGTGAATCTGATCTAGAGGCGAATGGTTCTGTGTGTGAACACTGTGAGCTAGGATATTTAGCCATTGTAGTTTTAACCTGCCTTTTTTCCTGCAGGGAAGAGCATCCTTGCCTTCTTTAGAGCTGAAACAAAATCGGATCCATCCTCTGCCACAGTCATTCAGTCCCACTGAAGTCTGTGAGCATCAGCGTTCCCCAGGCTTGCCGGGAACTCTGTGTATCAAGCACAGATACACAGAGCTGTCCCTGTGTGGGGATGGGGGAGCACTTCATAGGGAATGATGGATCTTGTTGTGGGATATTCATATTTCTACGGCCAGGTAAAGTCTGCTCCCTGAGGATCACCCGATCACTCACAAATTGATCTGTTGGGAACATCTCCCCTAAAGCTCTCCGATAACCATTGTATTTTATAAGTCTTTGGAGGCACTAATTCCTTTTCAGATACTGTGATGGCCATCAAAATGAGCAAAGTATCCTACCATGTGAATTGTGACCTGAAGATGGGGCTGAAAAGTGTTTGAAGGTTAGAGAAGGAAGAAAAGAACATATTACTGGTGGAAATGCATAAGGATGTGTCATATTTTTATTTTTGTAAGTCTGATTCTCTAAGTGCTTGTAAAGTACTTTACTGTTGTATATGTGGTGATGCAGTAGTTCACAATATCCTTTTATTTTTGTATATTCCCCCCTCCACAATAATCCCTCCCTGTTCAACTCATAGAGAGTAATTTAAGAAGACAAAATTTATATATCGTAATAAAATGCTCAAACTGTCATGCTGATGTATCCGGAGTTTCCTTCCTCTTTCTTATCCATTTACTTGGTCCCTAATGCCCCTTTCCCACCCAGAGGGAATGTTTTTGGTGTCTCCCTCCCTCGCCTGTGGGGTTCAGCCCAGCTCCCCGTGGTCAGGAGGCTGTGGTTTCAGATGTGTAAAACCTGCTCTGTCACGTATACCCAGGGAAAGTTGAAATAGCTCAAGCAAAGGGCACAAAACTCACTCTTCCTACAGAGGCAGTTTTACCATTTCTTCACCCTAAATTTCCCTCTTCCTGCTCGATCTTGTTCTACCCAGCTATGAAGCCCTGGTGTTCAATCACGATGATTCCTCTCCCTGCTTTTCCATGGCCTTGAAGGGCAGGAAGAACCGACATGATGCTTATTTCATATCCAGGTAGCCACATCCTGGTACAGTATCGGGACCCCTGCTACATCCTGGCTTCCCAAATCATGAAGGCAGATGGGTTGCATCAGGGCTAAAACCCTGCCTAGCCATGAAGTACGTTTTAAAGCCATTGCTGTAAATGCCTCAGGCTCGCCAGCCAGCTATTAGTAGAGCTCTCAGCTGTCTTCCAAGACATAAGATGTCTGCAGGGAGAATCTGACACTAATCATTATGGAAAAATCATATTGGATTTATAGGGATGAAGTCAATAGGCTTGGACGAGAACGGCTGTTAAACTAAGGAATGGAAAGGAGAAGGAAAGCCATGTTATGCAAGAAGCTTGCTTCAGGTGCACGGGAAGTGCCCGTGACCACATCCCAAGGTTTTTGACACAAATCACAGCTGAACTGCTCCTGGGATGAAGAATGGGAGACACGCTCATGCTCAAGCACCTGAGGAAACACAGCAACGTGGAGAAGGCAAGGGATGTACAGACTGGGCGAGTTCAATGGTTGAAACCCAAACACCAGATGCTTGACATGTGCATCCACTCCTGTTATTTAAATAAAACCATAAAACGTGAATGCCGTCCAGTGAAGATTCCTGAGGTGGCAGCTAAATCCTCAGCAGCAAAAGCAGTATTAGGTGCAGGATATGTGTTTTGGCAAGTGCGCTCAGATGAGCTAACCCCAAAGCTAGTGGCTTTTACTGTGCCATTTGGATGTTGTAAATTTAAGCAGGTGATGTTTGGTATTAGTTTTGCTCCTGGGATATTTCAGAGAGTAATTGCACATATCTCTGAGGGATTACAAGGTGCTGAAGTTATAATGGATGGACTTTGAATTTAGACTAGACACCTTTATGAACAGAAGGAAAGGGTTAGGCTGGTTTTACAGACAGCAAGAATGCTGAGTGTAAAATGCCAAAAGCCTCGCCTAAAGAAGTTGCTGATAATGGGCAGCCACAAATTAAATAATAATAAAAACCCACGTGCTGGAATCCCCATTCCACTCAACAAAGCAGAGCTGTAAGGGAACAACAGATGCCTTTATCAAATTTAATTCCACAGCTATGTACAGTCAACAAACAACGGAGGGATTTGCCAGAGAAAGAACCTTACCTGATACTGGAGCAGGAAAAATTTCCCCTGCTGCCAAGCCATCAATTTGAAACTACCACGTGCAAGACCTTGGGCTTGGTCTCTGTTCCTTATGCTCAGCAGATGACAATGTCACAGCCTGGACCTGCAGAAGTGTCTTTGGAAGATCTAGGCAATGCCAAGCAGCAGGGCAGTTGTATTGTCCTCAAAAATGTCACGAATCTGTGCTCATGCGAAGGAACCACCAGCAGCATGCCAGAACTGATGCATATCATGGCCACCTGCACGAACTGCATCTCCTCTGGCACAGGATGCTGAACTGTCACTTAGGCCATCTCTGTGGGGAGGAGATGTGGGATGGGAGTCTGTCACAGCAGATAGACCTTGTGGTCCCTCTGTCCCCAGAGCAGCTGACCCTGTGGCTCCACAACTACCTCCCAGAGCAGCCATCCCAGGATGACTGAACCCACCTGAGATACTGTAGATGCAGCTCGATGACCTTCTCTTGTCCCGTGATGCAGGTTCAGCGCCTCAGGGGGCACCTTAGCTTCAGCAACTGAGGCTCCAGGGTGGCTGTACGGGCCTCTGGATGCTTTGTCTGGTGGTGGGATGGTGGCTTTCCTGGCTGGCACCCCTGACTGCTCTCTGCAGTGTCTGCCCAGCCATGGTAAGAAGTGTATCTAGTGCTGATTTTCAGCCCGTTGCTTGGGGGAGCGATTCCCACCGCAGATGCAGCCTCTGCAGTTACCCCGTGGCCCGGAAGGAATGTGGCTTGGTCACGAGGGTTTGCCACCACATTAACCATCCCCAGCTCTCCCGCCTGTTTCTAAATCCCCTGGTCTGGTTACACAGGAGAGGAGCAAGGACCCGTCCCAGGGCTGCACAGCTTCTGCCGAAGCACCGAGTCCCCTTCCCCTGGCAATCTGCCCAGCCACAGCGGGGAAATTAATGCAGGAATGGCTTGTTCGCGAGTAGGATAGAGGGTCCTGGAATTGCTTTTTTGGGTGTAAGAAGGGAGTTTTATGAGCTCTATTTTCTGCTTCTAATAATGATATTGGATCTAAACAGTTCCACGCCTCGGAGTCCAAGACAGACGGGGAGTTCACATCTACGAGGATGAAAACGCTCATCCTGCCAAGCCTTTGACTCTCATTGTATCCTTCTTGCCCTGCAAACAGGCCGACAGCACAATTCTAGCACAACAATATCCTCCTCTCCAGCTAACCACCTCCAGATTCCCTTCCTGAGCCTGTTCTGAGCCCGGTGATTAGACATTTCTATATACATAAACATTCAAATCATCTCCCTGGGGCTCTTCCTGTCTCACAAGCAAATCCTGAGACCAGCGGCTGTTTGCAGCTCCTTGAAATACAAATGGGATCAGGGCTTCTTCCAAGCTGACTGCTGCAGTTGGGGCCCTCCGTGCACCTCCCCAGAGCACCTGGCTGGCACCCCAGCCATGCAGCCTCCCATCACGGGCCACCGAGACACCCGTCACCTCTTGCACTGGAGAGCAAACTACTCCAAACACCCCGTGCGTGGCTGCGGGTGATGATGCCGAGGGGCTGCATGGACCAGGAAACTTGCGTCGGCACTGGGATGTGCCATGGAAGTGCGTGGGGATATGCACACTTGCAGAGGGAGGGTGCAAAACCACGCCGAGTGCAAAGCAGTGGAGGAATGAACAACATACACGCACACACGAGTGCAAACTGCATTCTCTTTGACGGAGGATTGTAGAAACATTACCTTCCCCTGGGGCTTTACAGTGAAATAACCTGATTATTCATAAACCAGCTAGAACCATCAATCCCTCATTTATCATTTTCAACATAAATAATAAGGGCAAGAGTGGAACACGCCAGCAATAAACTAGTTATAGATGTAGTGTTGAAATCTGCCCATTTCCTTTAAATATACCCCACTTACTGATAATAAACAGTGATCCAACCGATTCCTCATCCGAGTCCTTGAGCGCTGGATTACAAAGGACACAAGCCAACACCCTGCTTTATGCTAGTGAAAGTCCATTTGGCGTTTGCGTGGGAGGCCAGCTAGGAAAAAGCAGCAAATTTAAAAAAAACCCACATTTGTCTTGCTGACAAATGCCTCAGGAAATAAAAGCCTTTGTATTCTTCTTTGACCTCTTCTACTCACAGATGGGTTTTTGCTGTGCTTCCGACAGGGTTTTTTTTTTTTTAGCGCCTGCACTTCCAGGACATTCATTTTAGCTGCTGAAAGGCACGGCTCGGCTGCCCGACACGGGGGACGGTTTTAAACACGGGCATCTCCAGCGCCGGTGGCTGGCTAGGTGGTGATGCACACCGTGTTATAGACCTACCGACCTGTTGTGGCCAAGTAGGATGGCCTTGGAGGTGCAGAGCTGGGCTTTTAGCTTCAGGTCCAACTTCCAGTGAGGCATTATGGGCTGGCAGCAGCTCAGGCCTCTTAGAGCATCCTTGGCTGGTTGAGCGCGGTTTTTACCCTGGAATATAGATTGAACCAGAGGAGATAGCACCCAGAGCCACGCAGATCCCTAACTAGTATCCGGGAGAGGAGCTGAGCATCCTTACAGCTCTAGCCTGAGCCTGTTATCAAAGTGAAGTGAAGGTGGAGTGGAGCAGGGAACGGCGGAGCAGCACTTGAAGCTTGGGGGTACTTTGCTAATCACGGCACTGCTCTGCCTCTGGGTCTGCCCTTGAACTTTGCAGCTTGGGCCCTTTTCGAGTTCTCTGGGACTTGTAAACGTTTTGGCAGCGCCAGCCCTCTGTGCGAGCCCCAGCCACAGCTGAAGTGCACTGTTAATGAGCCACGTGTTTCGAAGCCCTCCAGGCTTGGCACCGGATCACGGGGACCCGTCGAAGCCCAGCTCCGTTAGCCGGACGCGTGACCCTGTTGTGCAGCCCAGCAGAGCCGGGTGCAAAGCGCCCAGCTCAGCACTTTCTGGAAAAGCTTCAGCTGCAGAGGAGCGGCTGATTTGGGGGAAAGTCCTGCCGCCCTCCCCCACCCAGCCCCTCCCCTGCCGCTCACCCCTCCAAAGGTCTCTCCTCTATATGCACTCAGAAAGTGTATGTATGCACTCAGAAAGGGAGAGGGGAAAAAAAAAAAAACAACCCACATATATTTTTAAACACTGCCTAATGGTGAAAAAGAACATCTGGAGAACAGCCTTGCCCCTCTCACAGAGTCCTCCATCTCCACATCTCGATACAAAACCCAACAGGAGACCGGTCCAGAAGGGACCCGTCAGCGCAGTGATGGGGACGACTCTCCCTGCGGGTGCCATCAGCTTGGGGACAGTGGCCACTGACGGGGGACAGGAGGGACCCAAGAGCCCTGGAGAAGTGGGTGGCTGGGTAAAGCCATACTCACTGTTGGGAGATTTTTGGAGAGTGAAGGGAAGAGGGCTGCTCAGCAGCAGGGCGACCCCTCGCTCGTGCCTGTGCCTCCCGTGCTGGCCCATCTCCCCCGGGTCCCCAGCAAATGGGGGCGCAGGAGAAACCCTGCTTCCTTCGAGCCTGTTTCCAGCGAGGCTCTTCCAGCCAACATTAACACGCTTTGCTTTATTTCCCAGCATGGCCCGGGGCAGAAAGCAACATCTGGACCTAATAAAAAAGCTGCCCTCCCCCACAAAGAGACCCAAGAGCAACCTCTGCTATTTGGTTTCCAACCTCTGCTGCTTGGTTTCTCCTTCACCAGTGGACGGAGGAGGCAGCTCCAGCTCAGGGGTTGTTGCTGGTCTGAAGGGGAGCAGGATGCTCCAGCAGCCCACGGGAACTGAATTTATCCTGGTAGCTTAAAAATGGGTCCAGCGGGGTGAAGTTAGATGGTTTTCACTTCTAAGGAGCCAGCAATGCTTGAACTGGTTGCCACTTCTCATCGGGATGTAGAGATGGGGTATAAGGATTTGTTCTTCCCTTGAACAGAATGGTGCTCCTTTTTGGTTCAAAAAACATGAAAGCTGGAGATGGCTCAAAGCCAAGGCCCAGGATTAACATCCCTGTGGGGAAAAGCTCTGCTTCAGTCCAACTGGAATGCAGAGCCAGACCTGGCACCCATCTTCAGGCACGCACCGCCCAGGCTCCTTGCGTCTGACCTCTGGCAGCTGATTCACTTTCTGGAAAGGGCTCAGGATGAAACAGCAGCAGAAGATACTCCGGGATCGCGGACAGAGCTGGATCAGGATTGCGTATCTACACTCCAGCCTTTTGCAAAAAAACACTGAAGTCAGCGGAGTCCAAACCTCGTCAGAGTCCACGTCTCACCAGAGCTGATTCAGGGCCCATCATGCCGCACCCACTGACAGCTGCTCTGAGCAGAGTTTGAGAACGTGTTGAATGAGGATGTAGTGTCTTCAAGAGCAACCTTCCAGATGGTGTTGCTCTGCTTTTTGCTCTTCGTGAAGCCTTCTCTTCCCCCTGTGCCACCGGAGGCGGGAGAGGAGCCCCCAGCAGTCCACGGAGATGCCCCTCGCTTGTAGGCACAGCGTTTTCTGCAAATACTGACCTGCAACGTGCAGAGCAATTGATTTTGGCTGGCTCGACCAGGGCTGCACGCCCGCGGGTGAGACCTCAGACCAACCCACACCCCCCCAGGGCTTCTGCTTCCTCCACAGGTTTCCTCAGCCTCTGCTTGGGAACACTGGGGGCTGACTTGGCAATTAATGATGACAACTTTAAATACACCATCGTTCGCTTGGCCGGACCTCACAGCTAGTGTGATCGGTGTTTCCTAGCCCCTGGCATCACCTCGGCAAATACTGCAACAGAGTTTTCTCCGAGCTGAACACGCATCTAGTCATCAAAGAGATTTCAAATGACTAATAAATATGAAAAGAAGTCAGGGGGGCAGCAAAAATTTCTGGATCAAGATCAACCTTCACTGACAACTGCTGCTTTTTCTAAGCGCGGGACCCTTCAGGGTTTAAAATGGCGTCCGACTTCAAAGAGAGAGCTCTCCAGATGGAGTTTACCACCCTTCCTAACACCCTGTGCTTCGTCAGGTTACATGCATTTACAGCAAGAGACATTCGGATTATTCCCAAAGAAGGGAAACTCACTTTTGGCCTCTTCAAAAATACGTACTCGAAATGACGTGTGAGCAATGCTCTCCTCTCTGCGATGTAGGTGGCGGAATGGATCTCCGGGCAGTTATTTCTCCCTGTTCTCTATTTACAAGGGCCAACAAGAGGAAAGTCTCACCTGTCCGTGGTTACACCGGGGTTGCTCTGTCTGCAGCCAAAATGAGCATGGTCCCTCCTTGGGTGGGATCCGGACACCCTCCCGCACCCCCTGGCACAGCATCACTGCTGTGCCGGCAGGAGTGAGCCCGTGCCACCAGCAAGGCTGGGAGGGCAGAGCCCAGCGAAGCCTGACTTGCACCAGAGCACCGCTCTGGAAAGCAAGACCCAGAAAGCGGCGTGTTTGCAGCACAAGGATTTTGCCTTTCAACCCAGCTTCTGCGGGTTTTCAGCCCAGGAGGCGCAGGCAGATGCCCTCCCCGCTGCGCATTTCACAGCAGGGTTTTTGGACACCCTGGTGCCACCACAGGAAGGGACCTGCAGCCCCGCAGGGTCCGGCAGCATCTTACACGCCGGGGGCTGCCAAGGCTTTCCCTGCCCCAAGTCCCCCTGCATCCCCGTTAGGTGATTCCTCCTCACAACGGCTGAGACAGCCGTGGCTCAAGGCCGGAGAACTGTGCGTCCAGGGATTTTATTTCAGGAGCATTTCTGCAAAGCTGTTTTGGGTTTTTTTTTGTTTGTGCACCAGCCCACCAGCTCCTCTGACAGCACTTGCACTTCACTAAAGCCGACACCGACCTCAGCTCGCTCAGACACAACTGCTCCAACCTCCTGTCGGTGGCAAGTGATTTATTACCACTCTGCTGCCCGGAGTCCTGATAAATGCTCATTTTAGTAATTACAGCAGGCCAAAAATGAGAGGATAAATAAACCTGACAATTAATTCAGCTGTTACCCACCCACCCACCCAGTGCCACTCGTTCCCAAGTTTCTTACGAACCCAACTCTTCCCAGACGGGCACGCAAGCCGGGTAGAGCTCAGCCAGCCAAAACATCCCTGCCCCTCCCCAGCGCTCTTCACTCAGCCAGCCAAAACACCACTGCCCCTCCCCAGCGCTCCTCAGTGTCCCAACACTGATAAGATCCAGGCATCCCATCAAAAGCCGCTCTATTTTCCTTCCAAGTTACTCGCCAGCCTAAAATGTCTCATCTCCTGCCAAGATCAGCTCTTTAGCCCTCCGCATCATTATCAGAGAGCATATATAATTTCATGGCAAATCACAAGAACTGATGAATGACTATTTGGATTGCAATTGTCAGGAGAGTATAAAATGCTTCCTGCTGTAAGGAGCCCAGGAACGGTTACCGGCTTTGCTGGCCAAAGGCACGTCTGACCCATTCAGCCGCTCAGTTGAAGAGCCCCTGCTCCGCTGGGGGCGGGTGTGCAGGGAGCGCAGGCTGCCTTTCTGGGGAGGGCGCAGGGCTGGGTGCTACCGGCACATGGGTTTTGTATTCTGGTGTGGTTTGTACCCTCTTTTTTTTTTTTTTAAATCTTATCTCTTTCTTCCTCCCTCTCTCTCTCCCTGGTTGATGGCTCTAGTTCATTTCTGCCTATTTAATTGGGCCCGGGAGGGTGCTAAAGCCCAATGCAGCGTCCCGGCTCGTGCAGCAAGGACAACCTCGGTCTCGTGCCCTTTCCTCCCTGTTCTTCTAACTCAGCCTGGCCTGGCTAAAAAATCTTCCTTTAATTCTTTTTTTTTAAAAAAATAACCAACTCCTCATAATCCTAACTAAACACCAGTTCATCACCAGGAGAAGGTCACAACACTCCTGTGCCTTCTCATGGCCTCTGTCCAGGGCAAAGGCATCAGGGACCATCTTCTGTCTTCCTTTTCCCCTTCAAAAACCCCTGTCTGCCACCCAGTCAAAATACGAGTGAGGCTGGACTTCTGGCATTTTTTTATTGCTGGTTTTCGAAGCCATCTGCTTTTGTCCCGTTTCATTTTCATCTCCTTATGCAAGAGCTTTTCAAGTAGACCTAAAGTTTTCCGTCATTAAATCATAAGTGTTGGCCTTGAATTTAGAGTTTTCCCACCTTCTGTTTCTTCAGCATCAGTGTGAATTATTGACCAGGGCTACCGCTGTCAGCCCTCGTCAGCGTTTAAACCCCGATGCGAGAGGCTGAACAGCTTGGCTTCTGTTTGCACTATTTATTAACTTATTCTAATTGCCTGCAGAGCGGCAAAAACCTTTCCAAGAAGGATTTCAACAAAATCTCTGGTCTCAGAGATCTTTAGGCTGATCTTTAAGAGCCAGCAGGGATCTACCTAGTGCGTCGCCATGGGAGCTGGCTGCTGGAGAGCATGCGGAGACCAGAGGAGGTTTGGTTGGTGCGAGTTACGTACCTGGAGGGATTTCAGATGGTGTCTGGGCGATACAGAGGACCCAGGGCGATCCTTCACCAGCACCGAGGCAGGAGCCTGTGGGACGTCCTCTGGACAGACAAACCAGTCACACAGCACTGGGGAGCCTTCCTCCAGGACTTGCAGCAGCTTGGATCGGGGTGAGCACCCGGGATGCTGAGCTGGCAGGAGGTACGGGTACGCCCTGGCAGAAATGCTCATCGCTGCTCTCAGGAAAATGTCTTTTGTGTAAAACCCATTTCTGAGCCCCGGGAAAGGCAGCAGAAGGCCCCCAAGTGCAAAACCAGCTAATAGCCCCTCAATGGATTAAATTCCATGGAGTCATCCCATTTGTCCTCACGCAGAGCCATACCCCTCGGCTCGCCGTCCCCTCATTCATCACTTGCCCTGTAAAACGCCACCCCACGCACACCCCACGGCAGCGGTAAGAGCTCCCGAGCCCCATGGCATCGGCCCCGCAGGTGCAGACGCAGGAGGGGGACTTGGGGACCGAAGGATCCCGGCCCCAACCAAAGTCAACCGCACCCCTTGGGACGGATGTCAGAGGTAAAGCAATTTAGACCCACAAATAGATACTGGGGCTTCTGTTTCAATTGCTAATTAGGTAGCGGCTAATTAGCCTCCCCAATAATTTCCTACAGGGCTTGTGAGGGATTATCTATTACCAGAATATCTATTTTTAAATTTTTTTTTTAATTCAATTTAAATTCAAATTTTAAATTCAATCACAGTTGAACAATGTTTCCCTTGGCTGCTGGTCAAACAGCAACGAAGCCAAGGTGTCCTCCAGCATCACCCCTGCTCGATGCTGGCAGAGAAGCAGGCATCACTTGTTTGGGGGCATTGGGCTAAGGGGTGCATGGTCCCACAGCCACCCTTGGGTGCCACCAGCTTCCCTTGGTGACTGCAGTCCCTGGGGCCCGGGGAACGGGGAGGGGG
>NW_008824445.1:59037-61030 GCF_000699105.1 Pygoscelis adeliae
CAGCCAGCGGCCGCGCAGACCCCACCACCTAGACCAGCCCAGCCGCGATGCCGGGGGCCATATCGGCCAGCCTCGGGGCGAGCGAGCTGCACACCTTGGGGCACTGCTGCTGCTGGCCCTTTCCCCCCCTCCCCAGCTCATTTTACCACAGGCACCCCCATCAGTGCCCCGCCAGCGCAGGGCTCCCCAACCTGCCCCGCACCCCCCTCGCCGTGATCCATCCCGCTCCCGATCCGGCTGCCCTGCAAGAAGCTCGCCCTGCCTGGGCTCATGCACACAAACAGGCAGGAGCGCGCTGTATTTTGCTGCCAAATAAGGTTTTTTTTGCGTTGGTTTCTTTGCTTTTTTATTATTTAACCAGTAAGGCAGTGTTCGGACACTGCTACCCACACCACTTGCTGGCGGGCATGCCGAGCAAAGTAACAGTGAACAAACCCCTTCACCTTTAGTAGACGAAACCCACCCCTCTAGAGCAAGCTGCGGAAATATTTACACCTGGTGGTTTCTCTGTACAGCCCCGGCTATCATACAACTCACTTCAAAACAGCTATGCGCAGTTCGGTTGTACAAAAGATAGGTATTTCCCCTGGTACAGTTCAAGCAATAAATTGTCCAATAATTTGTTTGCCTGTTTGTGCAAGTTACAAAATTGGCGAACGCTAACTTTAAACTTGGCTTTTTTTAATAGTTTAATGTGACTTTCTCCTGGATTGCACAACCACAGCCGGCAGCACGAGGAGGTGGCGGTTGGAACCTGTCGCGAGGTGTTGGGGTGCTCGGGGATGCCTCGGTCCCCGGCCGGGGGGTGGGCAGGGAGGGTCCCCCCGCAGGGGGGAGCGCGAGGGTCAGAGTGAGGCAGGACAGGGGGAGCATCATAACCTGCAGGAGCAGCAGCTCCTCCTTTCCCAAAACCATGTTCCAGCCCTCCGGGGCCAGGGGCATCCCCATCAAGCGGCTGCAGGCCTCCCGCCCGGCACGCTGCCAACTCATCGATTTGACCCAAATTAATTAATCTGCAGCAGGAGGATGCTCCCTGCTCCGGCACCCTGGCAAGGACAGCTCAGAGCTCCTCAACAGGAGCTGCCGCTGCCCCCTGTGTCCCCCTCGGTGTCCCCCTGTGCCCTGTCCCTGCTGCTGCGGGGATGCGCCGGGGGACAGGCGGCTGCAGGAGGGTCTGTGTAGGGACAGGGCATGCGTGGGGAGACCAGACGATGGAGACGCAGCAAGACAGAAAGCGCCAAAACCGAGCTGTGCCGTGGCCAGCCACGGGGCTGAGCTCTCTGCAAGGGGGATTCCCCAAGCGTAGGATCCTGCCGGAGCAAAACCCACATGTGCCCCTGCCACGGCCGGTCTCACGCACCCCCGGGCTGCTCCCCTCCTGCGGCTCCCAGCCCAGGGCAGGCTGTCCTGGCGTGATGGCGACATGCGGCACAGGCAGGGCCAGAGCTCTTGCACAGAGCTGGGAACATCAGCGACGTGTCCTGCTCCCCGCAGGATCCAGAAACGATCCCAAAGGATCCCACTGAGCAGGGGCGTAAGGCTGCCAGAGACCTGCAGCTGCTGGGAGTCACCGGCATCTCCCCGACACCTCCCCGTCCTCCCAGCCCCGCAGCACTGTCCCCTCCTGCAAACGCTGCCCTGCCCAGAAGACGGTGGATAACATCTGCCCAACCGTCCGTCCACCAGCACTGAGCCACAAACCCCGAAAGGACTAAAACAACCTCACAAACATCTGAAAACTCTTTTGACACCCTCACAGCACAGCCCGGGCATCGGCTGTGCTTTGGGGCTCCTGGCCAGCCCCGCCGGCTCCGACCCCTCGCCCCGCACATACGAAAGACACGGTGGAAACGAGAGGAAGAGAAACACGGCTACGGGGTTAGCACCGACGGGTGGGACAAGCTCTTCACCCTCCAGCCTGTGGCTTCAGGTGCCGGCTACGGCATGGGCAAATGCTGCCCGGGGGTAACGGGGAGGAGAACCCAACCCCCCT
>NW_008824445.1:62043-62384 GCF_000699105.1 Pygoscelis adeliae
GTGGGGGCTGGCTGCCCACCCAGCAGCCGGAGAGGCAGAAAGTCTGTGCCGTGCTCTGGGTTCCTCTAGCGTATAGAATGCAAAGCATTTAATACATATTTTTGTGGGTTTTTTTGCCATTTTTTTCCCCCCAGAGCGAGAAAGCAGAAGTGAATGAAAAAAAGGCTAATATTTTGTTCTTTAACCATGTAACTGCAGATATGAGCCAACATCATGGAATGAAAAAAATAATGTAAAGTAGAGCATTCGTGTGTATCACAAAAATACAATAAAAACTTTTTTTTTCCTTTTTTTTTCCCTTTTTTTTTTTTTTTTTTTTTTTTTTTTTTTTTTTTTTAACC
>NW_008824445.1:62396-63368 GCF_000699105.1 Pygoscelis adeliae
AGTTTCCTGTGAACTCCCTGCCACGCCGGCCTCCTGCCCGCTCTGCCCCTGCACCCGGCCAGCTCGGAGGGCTCCGGAGAATCAACATCTACAACCAGCAAACGGTTTCTGCTGAGTCAGCAAAGGTGTGTGTAACGGGGGGGCCCTGCAAACCATGGCAAGATTTTGATTTTTTTTTTTTTTTTTCAAACGAAGTTCATACATTCTCCTGACTTACAGATAACTTTGATGGATCATTGTTACCTTCTTTTTTTTAAACCCTTCCATACAATGGACAAACGCATCAAAGCCTGCATGTAAGAACAGAGCCTCTTTTACAGCACGTAACACTGTGTTTTGTTTAAGTCCTTCCTTGCGTAAAATATTGACATAATTCACCGAAGGTATCAAAAATATACCCTGTAGACCAATACAATTTACAATTGCCTTTTCTCACCATTCAGAAAACAATGCACTTAAAGCAACCGAGCCCCTCTGTGGGCAGCGCGCGAGCCAGCCCAGGGCCATCCCTGCCCACTCCGATTTAAGCCCAGGATCGCTTCCACCAAAGGGAGCAGGATTTTTTTTTTAAGAAATAGCTCTTCACCCCCTCCCCTGCCCGTTCATCCCAGCCACGTTTGAAGCGTGTCGAGACTGCTCCGCGGCCAATACGTCCTGTGACGTGGGTACGACGGGCTGCCAGCCCTCAGATCACCTGGGGGGGAACCAGACCGGGGCGTTCCATCCTATTTCACCACTTAAAACTTTTTTTTTCTTTCTTTTTTTTTCCTTTAACCCGCTCAAGGTTTTGCATTTCTGCGGCACAGCCCCACGGCCGGGATGTGCGGGAGCATCCCACAGCCCCTCACTCGACTCCGCAGGAGCGCGCCGGCAGAGCGTCCGAGCGCGCGCGCGGTCCCGGGACGTGGGCGCTTTGGGCGCGCGGCTGCTCACAGTCACTCTCGAGCACGGGGGTAACCGCCCAGCAAGGCT
>NW_008824445.1:64008-64227 GCF_000699105.1 Pygoscelis adeliae
CGGTTGGTGAGGGGTGTCCTCCGGTTGCAGTCCCCCTCCGAGTGCACCGAGGAGACGGAGGGTGGCCGCTCGCCCGAGGACAGACCCGGCGCCGGGGACTTGGCCTTGCGGCTGTTGGGTCTGGCAGCGATCTTTGGCTTCCCCCCTCCTCCTGCAAAGAGAAGCGTCCGCTTGTCACCCGGCTCGTCGCCCCCCCCCCCCCCCCCCCCCCCCCCCCCC
>NW_008824445.1:64527-65012 GCF_000699105.1 Pygoscelis adeliae
GCTTTGGCTGGGCTGTCTCTCTGTGGGGTCCGCTCCTGAGCAGGCTCGCGGCTCAGCCCACAAACATGGGTCAGGGGATGGGAGCTGCGTGTGCCGCTCTGCAGCTGGTTGGCAGGGACCCCCCGGGAGCTACGTGGGTGCTGGAGCCCCGAGCACGTTCCCTGTTCCCGTGGTCTATGTGGCCAGGATGGTCTTTAATAAGTTTTTACAGCAAAATCCCTGGTGATGTTTAGCCAGTTTTTACAAGGTTTAAAGCCAAATCGGCCTCTGCCGGGTAGGTTAGCTCAGCTAAACTCAGGGGGGAGGTCCCAAAGAGGGAGGGATGGACGGGCTCTGCATCCCACCCTGCCTGCCCGGGTAGCCTCCGCCGGGCGTGGGGAAGCGTGGCTGGAAGAAGCTGCTGGTTTCATGCAGGAGCCAGAAAGCTTTTCTGCAACAAGCTGAAGAGTGCCTGGTCCGAGCTGACCCGGAGGAAGGCGCATGGG
>NW_008824445.1:65122-66537 GCF_000699105.1 Pygoscelis adeliae
TTGCAGGCGTGCGGGGGACAAACGCTCTCCCCCATCCATTGCTGGTCCCCCTCCTCTCTTCCTTAACCGGGGATCTGCAGAACAACCCTCCCGGCTCTGCTCGAGCCTCCCCCGAAGCTGGGCAGACCATGCCGCGGTTCCCAGCTGGCTTTGCAAGCCCCACTGGGGCCCATGGGGCAGCTCACCCCCAACCCTGCTCTCTGAAGTCGTTCCCCATCTATTACTTTTAGATCCCTTAAGCTCGCTCTCTTGCTCCAGGCACCCCCAGGTCCCATCCAACCCTCTCTCCCAGGCCGGAGCCTGCCCTGACACCCCCTGAGCCCAGGGCGGGGAGGCAAATGCCGCCCTGCCCCATGCCCTCCGGCACCAGCCCTTCTCAGCTCATTCCCCTGTGTAGGGAGCAGCGATCCCCCCCGGGGTTTACGGACAGTTTGGAGTGGCTATGTAAGTTCATGGCTTTGATCTTTTGGGTGTGGGTTTTTCCCCCCCATAAACCTTTCCATTGTGTAAAAAAAAAAAACCAAACCAAAAACGGAAAAGGAGATATTAAAAACCAACAAACGGGGAAAGGAGCACAGTCAGTGGTTTAGAGAAAGCAACAGCACCTTCCGAGACTATTAAATTAACATCAAACAGACCAGGATTAATCAGCGGATTCACAAAGCTCGAAGCTGGGGGAAGGAGGGGAGAAAAGAAAACCATAATGAAAAAAAATGGGGGGGGGGGGCTCAAACCCACAAAAGGGGAAATATAAAGGTTGAGAATTAATAACACAGAGAGAGCGAAGGTGGAGAGGGCTGCAGACCTGGCAAGGAGCGCACGTCCTCGTTTCGTCCATCAGCAGGAGTTATGGGCATAGCAGCGGGCAGGCTTGCACTGGCATTCAGAGAGTTAAAAGCATTGGCACTGAGAGGTGAGCGCTCTTCCCACTGCTCGTCATATTTACCCATTAGGGCTTTCCTAATTATTGCCTCCAACCCCATGTTGGTACTGGAATTCTCTTGGACCGACTGGCTCCTACAACTGATTAGCCCTGGGAGATAACGGGAGGGGGAGGAGAGAGGGGACGGGAGATGGGGGGGAGCCAAATGAGAAGAAAGATGGGGGGGACGGGGAAAGGGGAGAAAGTAGACAAGGAAGAAGGGAAGAAACAAACAGTCAGCACATTCTCGCAAAGCAACAAACTTTGTCATCTTGTTCTTTAAAGCGCTGCGATGCACCCGTCCTCCTCCTCCCCGCTCCATCCCGCCCCAGGGCTTGGCAGGGGCTGGCGGGGGGGTGGGATGGGACTTACTCTGGGATTTGGGTTTCTGGAGTGCTGCGGGCAGGCAGGGTTTCCTGGGGCCAAGCGCTTGGAGGATGGGGGGGAAGGGGTCTTTGCTGAGCCTTGGGGAGCGCCTGCAGGGGGGGGGGGG
>NW_008824445.1:66988-71439 GCF_000699105.1 Pygoscelis adeliae
GACCAGGGCCCTCCCCCGGGCTGGCCCGCGGCGACGGGACAGGATGCAGAGGCGAAGTGGTGTGTCCGCGTGGTTGTGAGTCTCAAGCCATGCAGTTATAGTGCAGCACCGCACAGGGACCAGAGGGCACTAGGCTCAGCCACGCCACCGTCATTCCCAACGCGGCAGTTACAGGGAACAAGCAAGGGCAAAATACAGACACAAAAACAGCGGGCCGGCAAGGGAAGCCCCACCGGCAGCCCCCCCCCCCCCCCCCCCCCCCACCCCCGCCAGCCACCCGAAACCCTGCAAATGTTCACGCTGGGATCGTTGCCCCTCTGCTTGGAAAGGGATGGATCCCGGATTCGCTTGTCTTCCTGTAAACGGGCAGGGTCTCTCCTGGTCCCCCCCAGCCAGACCCCGGCCCTCAGCTCCCTACGCTCTTGCCTTTACACCTCCCTCCAGCACAGCAGGAGCAGCTTTAACCAGGGAAGGCTCTCAGGAGTTTGGGCCTCACCCTCCCAAATTTTGTCTGCTGTGGACCCTTGGGTCCTGGCTGGCTGCACCCTCTCGTCCCGGCTCCTGACGTGAGCCGGCTCCTTCTCCCAAACATGTCCGCACCGGTGAGTGGTCTTACACCGCTGACGGCTGTCCCTGGCCCTCCTACTGCATGAAGTCCTTGCCCACAGCACCTCCTTCCCTTGGTTGTGGGAAAGTTGCCATTTCTCTTACTTAAAACTAACAACCTGAAGGCATTCCTACTGTAGGAGAGCATTAATATTTAATCAATTATCAGTTAATACTCCTCAATGGGAATTCGTTTCATTCATGTGAGTGCCCACCTGGACATTGCTGCAGCAGGTGGCAACAGCTCAACAGCCTTCACACCGTCCTTCTCCCTCGGGCTGGTCCCTGTCCTGCGCTGGGGAAGCCCATGTCGGCCGCCCGACTCCCCGGGACCACTTTCCGCCCCTCTTTGCCAAAATCCCTTCCTTAAGCTGCTCCCTCTCCTCTTTTCCCTGTTGGGCTGAAAGCTGCAGGTGCAGCAGAGCTGGGGAGGGTGCAGTGCCCTTGGGGAAGCTCCTAAACTGCCATTTCAGCTCCTGTGTGGTGGTCCTCAGGCTCAGCATGGCAAATGCATCTCCATGGGTGCCTGGGGGACCACCCTGAGCTCTTCCCAGCACCCTTTTCCCCTGAGAGCAGGGGGGCTCTTTGGGGGCTGGCATACAGTCCCAGGTGTTAGCCAGCGAACCCCCGGTTAGGCAGGCCGGCAGGTTAATGCTGGTTAGGGCCGGGGACTCGCTAAAGCCCACCATGGCTGTCTGCAGCAGTGCTCAGATACCACCACCAAAACTGCTCCTCCAGAACCGGGCGGACAGCCTGAAACCCTCCACCTGCCGGGAGCCGCGCTCTGCACAGCAGCAAAGGTCTAAGCGGTCCTGCCCACAAAGCCCTTCTACATGGCACCGGCTGCACCGCCGTGGCCGGACCCGGCCACCAGCCGAACGTTTCCTCCCAGCTCCTGAGAAACCAGTCAACCCATGCGTTAAGCGCCGGCACCCCCGTCCCCCTCCTGGATAATACCTCCTCGGTCCTCAGCCATTGCTGGATTGCCCGACGCTCACCGTTCAAGGATACGGGGCGCTGCTCTCACCCCAGTTCGCTTTTGCAACCGGCTCCTGCAGCCTGCCCAGCCTGCGGTGGCACAGAGCCGGTTTCCCACCCCCACGTTCCCTTTCGTCGCTGCCCTCCTACCCATCCGTGGGTGACCGCAAGGTCCCACCAAGAGCAGGGTGCTCTCTCCCAAGCGTGAGGTCCACCTTGCTATATAGTTTAACCCTCTGTTGGTATCAGATGGCCAACCCTTGCTTGGCTTTTAACCCCTCTTCAAACTCTGCCAGGCTTTCCAAGGAATTACACTGCACTGTCTCCAACTCAACAGCAGGGAGTTACGGTGTGTCCTGAGGCTTCAGCCTCCCAGCAACTGTTACGCTCAGTCTTATGGCAAAAGGAAAAAAGGAGATGCTTAAATCTACCGAGCGTCCTGCTCTCCGTGGCTGTGAGGCCTGTAGGGAATGAGGTATGGTACAGGTATACGGGAGAGTTACCTGCTCCGGTAATCGCCGGCATATTGAAAATCTCTGTTCCAGGCTGCCCAACATCTGGAGAAAAACAAAGAAGCTCTTCAGTACGGAGAGCAGCATGTGCAGGCTGGCAGTAGGAGGGACCTGCCGTGCCAGCCACGACAAGATCCTGGTGTCCCCGTCACAGCACCCAGGCTGACAGTAGCCCACCTCCCCCAGGCACCGGGGTAGGTCTGCGGGTGCTAACTGGGACGAGGAATAATTGCCTTTGGGAGAACCACAGTGGGCACGTCTCGCCAGCTGGGAAAGGGCAGAAAAGCAGAGCCCAGAGAGCCAGGGCGATGTCTTCGTGCTCAGTGCTGACCTCCCTCCCTCCAGCCCTCCGCATTGCAAGCTCTGCGAAGTTAAACCCTCTCTCCTGCCTATGGGATTTCCAAAGGATCAAATCCTCATATCCAGGGAGCAGGTCTGGGCAGTGGGGAGGGTGAGGAGTAGGAGAAGAAATGTTAAATCAATATTTTCCCTCTTAGCTGAGCTGTTTGACTTGGATATCACTTTCCTTAGAATAACAGAAATTCTCATCAAATAAGAGGTGTTTCCTATTTCTATATATTTTCCCTTGATAAGGAAAAGTGTGGAAGGTCACGGGGTTCAGCCACATGTCCCCAAAGGGGCATAACAATACTGTTGGCTCATGGTAACATCATCCAAGAGACGAGACAGCTCGGTCCCTCTTATCCGATGCAGCTGTTGTAAGATGGATTCAAATTGAATTAGTATTGACTGTATAATGCTGGGCTAAATTAAATTATGATCCTATCTACTCTATTAGCAGTTAATGAATGAACGGGCTGAATTTCTAATATAAGCCAGCCTGGTTAGTTTTACAGAGCTATACCAATATTGATGTAGGGCTTAACATTGGGGGGAGATGCATCTCAAGGAGGAAGGATTCAGCTTGGCTGGCCGTTCATTAAAATATCAATTGCTCTTAAGTCTCCTCCATGCTCAGCTCATTATTTCCTTCCTGTTGAGGTTATCTGGTGCGGGTGGGATTGACAGCCCCAGAGCGAGGAGACGCGGGGCTGGGAAGCCTCCCATCGCCTCCCCAGACGCACGCAGCCACTGCTGGCACCAGCACGGCTCATCCCAGGAAGCATTTGTACCTCGCACTTCCCAACAAACCATGGCACGATGCAGAGAGCGCTGGCTGGGAGCTCCCAGCCCTTAACACAGCAGCACCCATTCCCAAATCTCCTTTGCTTCATGTGTCAAGGCTTTTTTCCCCCCGGTGCGCCACATTCATCTCCCCACATGTCCTTACTGTACTCCGTTTCATTTTTGTTAGTCGTGCTGAGCTTCTTGATGATCTCCTGTTTCTTGGACTTCACCATGGCAGAGTTGCTCTCAGTCAGCTTGCTGAAGAAAGCTGGAGGCTGAGTGTTGTTTCCTGGGGACTTGGACCCCATCCTGCGAAGCAGAAGACCATTGGAAACCTCTGCAACGCCCAGTTCACAGAGTCCTACCTAGAGAGGCTCTTCCCTTAGCGTAAGTCCTCAAAATCAGCCTGGGGGCTCCCGAGATATTCGGGATCTCCAAACTTTCTCCCTATCCCTACCGTAAAGGTACCACACAGTGTTGAAAAGCCCCTACAAAGAGACAGCAACCTGGGATGTGACATTGCTTTTGGCTGCAAGAAAAGCAGCCTGGGCCAGGGCGAGTGCGGGGATGGGGGGGAACATCCCCACGCTGTCTCCACCGTCCCTGCCCTCGGCATTACCTCTGGTCTATCTGCTCGCCCTCGCGGTAGAGGATCGGGTACGTGGCGCTCTTGGCGTGCTCCGATTCTCCCACGCCGTCTGGTGGAGAGACCGGCTCGATACAGTTGTCCGACCCGCTCCCGGCTGAGGCTTTGCTCTGCTCTGGGGACCTGCGGAGAGCGATGGGGAGATGCAATCGCTTTATTGCAACATCCTCTGTCTCTGCACAGCAGCTTGGGGTCGGGGGGGAGAAGGACTAAAATAGCTTTCCTACAGCAGGGAAAAAAACGCCAAACCTTCCACACCCCTGTGGGCTTACGGCGCCTTTTAATGCAAGCTGGAGGAAGAGCACAGCTTGGGCATTTTCCTGCACCGCAGGCGTGTGGAGCAGAACTGAGCCGAGACGTGGCCCAGATTTCCAGGCAGCGGGCCAGCCGGCAGCCACCCCAAATACAGCTGCCCACGGCAGGACCAGTCCTAAAACTTGCTGGCTCAGCCCAAGTGTCCCTCGCTGGCAGGGACACAATCCTTGCAGAGGGCTGGGACGTTAACCCTTTGGGGACACGGCTTTTGATTCTCCATCATATTTGCAGACACAGGGGAGGGCAGCACCCGCCACCTCCCAGCC
>NW_008824445.1:71460-71777 GCF_000699105.1 Pygoscelis adeliae
GGGCGATGAGTCCGGTGCTCGGGCAGCCCGGAGAGGACCGACACAGCCCCCCGATGCCTGTCTGTGGCCAATGCGGGCCCGTGGCCAGTGCCTGGGAGACAGCCAGGCTCAAGTCCACGAGGAATTCCTCACAGCAAGTTCTGGGAATTTACGTCTTTGTTCTTTCTGTGGTTTCTTTTTTTTCCCCACTTTTTTTCATCACTGGGTGGCCAGGGCTGGGCTCTCTCCCCTAACGTTACAAAGCCAATTCTAGGACCAGGCAGAGCTGGGAGTAATAATCACATTTACTGACAAGAACCACCGGTTTGGAGACACCA
>NW_008824445.1:71831-99813 GCF_000699105.1 Pygoscelis adeliae
TGGGAGGACAGACCCCATTCTCACACTTCCATTTTTTAATTCTGTACAACAGCAATCAGACCTGCCTTGTGCTGGCATCGGCACAAGGATTTGAAAGTGACTTTAGAAGAAATAGAGGTGCCCGAAACGGATAGTTGCAGTTGACACACACACTTGTGTGTCTAACAAGCTTCTGATTCACTGACAGCGATGAAGATAAAATTAACTTTGAACCAATGGAAAACACGTTGCTTTGGGTTTTTTGGAACCATCTGTAGTCTGAAAGGTCACCACACCGTGATCTGCCAGGGTCCGAGGACAGTGACAGGACAAGAGGCAATGGGCACAAACCAGAACACATGAAATTCCATCCCCACACAAGAAAACACTTTTCTACTGTGAGGGTGCTTGTACAGGTTGCCCAGAGGCGTGCTGAAGTCTCCATCAGTGGAGATATTGAAAACCCAACTGGCCATGGCCCTGGACAACCTGCTCCAGCTGACCTGCTTAAGCAGGGTGTTGGGCTGGATGATCTGGAGAAGTCCCTTTCCACCTAAACAGTTCTGTGACACTGGCCAGATCAGGAAGGGGATCATGCACGAACTCTAAGACGGTCTGGAGCGCATCTCTAAAACAACAGGAATGGCAAGAGAGGCACCACCACAGGGGAAAAATGCCCAGATGAGAAGGCGGCAATTTTACACTCTGGGCCGCGTAAGCAAGCAATCCATCTGAGCCCTGAGCATAAATTCAGCAACGCCAAATGCCAGCCTGCCCTATGCACCGCCTTACCGGAGTACCAGGTAGCCAAGGGCACCCGCCTGGCTCCTCACCCTGGGTAGCCCTCGTCTGTCTGAGCTCAAGACTGGCACAGCGGGTGGGCAGAAACCCATCTGCACCAGCTTTGGTTGGACTCTCTGACCTCACCTTTTGCCACCTTCGTTCTGCGGGGAGATCCTGGAGGCTGCTGCGTGCTCCTGCTGCTGCAGATACGCCTCGCTGGGGGTGCGGCGCAGGTCCAGCACGGGGCACGAGGCTCCGGGGAAGGAGTACACCGGGGTCTGGATGTGGGAGTTGAGCTGCTGTGGGTGATGGCGTGTGTAGTCCTGCGTGATGACCTCCTAGAAAAAGAAACCCCCAAGTTAGAAATAGAGTTGGTTTCTACCTCTTGCTTTGCTGGGCTCAACTAAGACAGGGCAAGCAGGAGGGAATTAGACTGGTTTGTCCCTGTGGGGATGTAACATCTGCCTCCTGCCTGCAGGAGCTCTCGTGATGGCCTTGCTGGGGACACAAACACCTGGGCTGAACATGCCTGATGCACCCTGCTCTCTCCAGCCCCCAGCCAGGGGTGCTGAGGTCTCTAGCATCACTCCCAGCCCTTCCCCATCAGACATGTTTCATATCAACTCTTCCCTCCTCTCCAGAGCCCCAGCGGGAAGGTGAAAACGAGCTTAATTACGCTGATGTGCTGGGCCAGTGTGACCACCCGCTGGTTCATGCCCTTGATGCTCTGGCTGGACTGCAGGGACTGGCACTGGGGCTGAGGGCCATCGGGCTGCCGGAGGTGCTGCAGGTGGGCTGCTTCGGGAGCCGAGGCCTTGAGCGAGCCTAGGGGAGGCACAAAGAAGAGAGCAGGCGTGAGATGACGTCTGTGTCCCCTTTCTCAAACGCCATCCCAGCACAGCACTGGGGCACGGCGAGCAAGAGCTTGGTGATGAGGCCTCTCCATGCCAGCTCAGGCCCTCCTGGGCCGGCAGGCACTGCCAGCCCCTGCCCTCACCTTGCTGTTTCTGCCTCAGGTCATGCTCCCCGTGCCCCTTCTCCGCATCCTGCAGCAGCTTGGCCCCTTTCTCATGGGACAGGCTGGGTGAGCTCACGGGACTCACTGCTTCCATCCGCTCAGGGCTGTAGCCTCCGTGAAAGCCTGGGGAAACAGGAGAAGAGAGTTAAAACCAGGAGCTCACTTGGCTTTTCCCTAGTGCTGTGGCAACCATCGCTTGCGGGTAGAGTCACACGTTCAGCAAAGTGGGGGGGAAAGAGATGAGGGAAGACCTGGCAGGTCATATTGCAGGGACCCCTGGAGCCACCTCTGATGTCCAGTTGTGGCGATGGCTGCAGTAAAAGAGGTGACGTCTCATTCCTGCAGAGCTGGACACTCAGCAGCTCGCGGTGACAGCATGAGAGTCAGGAACCAAATTCAAGCCCTGCAGGTTCACAACTTGTTGCCCCCTTTCCATCACCTACTGAAACAGAAAAATAAAACCCGCACTATGCCAGGAGGGAAAGGAACGCTCTGCAGGAGTGGAGGTGGCTGCACGGGAGGTCTCAAGTGCTTTACAAAGAAAAGCCCCAAGCCCAGCATGGCCAAGAGCAGGGACTTGAAAATTGGGTATGAGGCCCTGCAGACTCCAGATCCTGCTCCAGAGACAGCAGACTTGCACACCGCAGTGGCAAAAAGGCTTCTTGACCATTCTCTGCCTTTTAAGCCCCTTGCATGGACTCAAGCTGCACCAAAGCAAGCAGAGCTGGAATGAGGGACCACCATTATCCTTCAACAGAGAGGAGAAACTGAGGCACGGACAGGTTATACTTCCACAGACTGGGGCGGAGGACAGAGGAGTCCTGGAGGAGGCACACGCTGCCTCTCGCCAGCTAAGCACGTTTGGCAACGCTCATGACTGTTGCCTCCACAGACCTTTACCCTCCTAACGCTCAATTCCTAGAAGCCGCCCACTGCAGGCAAATCTGGCAGGCGACCCACAGAGCTGCCGGAGGGTCCCCGGTGCCCAGGCATGGACACACTGACCTTGCACGTACCCGGGGCATGCGTAGGGGAGGACCCCCACGGAGAACCTCCCTGCGCTGGGGACAGGGATGCAGCATCCCCCATCACCCCATGCATGCCAGCACCAAAGGGACCATGCTTCAGATCCACCCAAGGTGAAGTGTCCTGCTCTAGAAAGATCCCTAACAAACAGTTAAGTCCTGGGGAACACCAGCTCCTCTCTGTAAGCTCATGGCCATAGAAAAGCTGTCCCTCTCCTCTGCAGCACGACAACACTCAGCTGGAGAAAACACTAGTGCCAGGGAAAAAGGCGGAGGAAAAGCTCAGCCAGGCAGCGCACCGCGGCCAGAGGCACATCCTTGGCCCTGGAGCATGCTGCTAGATGGGGCCAGGACCAGACATGACCAAGTGGTGGGATGGGTGGGTCGGGATGTGCCGGCAAGAGCAGCTCTCCTCCCCTGGCCACGCCGTCGTGTCCTTTCCACCCTTGGGTTACAGGAAGGGGGGCTGGGTAGCAACCCCCAGCACTGATGTCCAAGGCAGATGCTTCAACTTGAAGAAGGGGTCCCATCAAATCCCCGTGGGCTGCCTGCTGCTTCTGTATGCTGGTGGGAGCCTGGATGAATGCTCTGGGTGAAGATTGGTCCCATCAAGAATGACCTAGACCTTGAATCCAGTCCCCTCCCTGCACTTCCTTCTGGAGAAACTTATCCAAGCGCTTTTGTGTCCTACACAAGACTGCTGTTAGGTGATTCCTGTGGTCTGCTGTGGAAATGGCTGCCGAGCATGGCTGGGCTAAGCGATCCCTGGACAGCCCTGCCCGCGTTGCCCTCTTGTGCAGCATCCAGCACCAGGACCCTGAGCGAGGTCACCCCAAGTGAGGGGATCCCATCTGAGCTGCACCACGCAGCAGCCCGCAAAGCCCTCTGAGATCCTGCACGCTCAACGGCACAACCGTGAGCGGGGAGGCGTGTGTCTGACAGCCAGCAGTCCTGTCCCGCTCACACTCCTGGTTCTTCGCTTCACTTGTTTGATTTATTACCCACAACTGTTCCTTACAGACTGCCTGGGAATTTCTAATGATGGGGAAATCAGAATTAGCAAATTGCTATTGTCTGTAAAAAGCAATACCAGGAACTGAACAATGTTTGCAAAACAGGACTTGGCAACGGGAAAAAATAAAAGAGGGTGGGAGAAAGGAAGATCCCTAAAACACACACAAATAAAAACGTCTGGAGTAACACAACAACCGGGAGGCAGAGGGACAAGCACACTGGGGGAGCTGATGAAGCCAATAGCCAAAACGTGCAGCTAAAAATAAGGAATAATGAAATAAAATGGGTTTCAGGCCACAGCTCTCTCGCCTCTCCCCTCCAATTTCTTACCATCGCTAGCGGAGTTGTTACTTAGCGAGCCTCTTTCTCGCTGCCCCTTATTGCAAGACATTTGGTGCATGAAAATCACATCTATGAAGTTGGCCACTGCCGTGGTGGTCTTACCGAGTGCTCGGAGCTCCTGTTCCTGCATTGAAAAGGGTTTACTTTGACTCTTTTCTCTACTGTGCTGCTCAGAGCCCGAGGCTGCATGCTGCTGGTCCAGAGGGTGATGGTGCTGCTGGCTTTTCCCCTGTCCTCTGCTATAGTGATGAGAAGAACCAGGTCCGGAGGCGGGTAAAGGTCTCGACTCCATGGCTTTAATGGGTGAAGGCGACTGTTCGAGGTTGGCCCCACTGGGCAGCTTTGAGGTGAAGACGTTGTTGTCAGTCTGGGGTCGTTCTGCCTTGGCTTCCCGTGCCCTCGAGGCCTCTTTCTGCAGGACGGCCGGGTCCATCAGGGCTGCGTAGCCGTCTGCCGCGCTGATGGAGGAGCGCAGGGTGGAGGCCGAGGGGAAGGCAGCGGAGCGGATTGGCGACGTGGTAGTGGTGGAGGAGGATCTGGAAGGCAAACAAAGACAAGATGAAGATGAGAGAAGCACGTGGAGAAAGGGGAGTGCTGTTACCAGAGCCCTGGTGTTCAGCCCTGCTTGGCCGAGGTCTCCTGAGTGTAGGGTTGGCCTGTGCTGGAGCAGGTGAGGAGGGCTCAGATGGAGCCTCCACCACAATAACTGGCCACAGGGTATTGGCTGTGGCCTGGATGCATCAACTGGGGAGAACAAAACCCATGGGACAGGTCCCAGACACCTCCATAACTCCACCACCAGGCAACCTTCACCAAGAGGAGCGATACCCTCTTGCCTATGTGATTTGAGAACAGAGAGCCCTGGGATACTCCTGCTTTCTCTCCTGGTAGCAGTAAAAACCATGAGGAAAAGCAAAGGAACTGGGCACCAAAATCCACCTCTCCCCATCACAACTTCCCTGTAAGCTCCAATCCTGCTCCTGCTGAGACTGAAGGCCAAAGCAACCCTTGCTCCATCTCAGAGGTGCCCCATGCGATGCCCATTAATGAACCACCACGGCTGCCCCGGTGCAGGGGTCCAGGCAAGCGGCAGGAACCGTGGCAGGGAGACATACCGCAGGACGGAAGGGGTGGGTGTCTCTGAGGAGATGATCTTCATGCTCGTGTTGTGGAGCACGCTGGGGCGCTGCTGGATGGTCTCGTGGGTGCGGGGTGAGACGGGAGAGTGTTGGTGGCTGTGAGAGTGCGAGGACGAACGGCTGCTGGACTGCTCTGTACCTGGGGGAAAATACAAAGAAGCGCTTCTTTAGCTCTACATTGTATAGTCCCATCCCTACCTCCACCCAGCAAGGGCCCCAAGATGTGGTGCCTTGGGGCACCCTCCACCCAGCCTACCTGGTCTCCAGATGGGTGCATGCTCCACCGTGGTGGATGCTAGGATGGATTTTTCACGCTCCCTCTCCCGTTCCCGCTCCCGTTCCCGCTCGGACACCGACGATCCTGACTGTTTGGTCATGTGCGTGGGGCCTCCTGAAACCCAACCGAAAGGCAGTGAAAGGGCTGCAGACAGAGTGATTCCCCCCGGGGAACACCGCCTGCTCTTCACATTGCTGTGTCTGCAGAGCAGATAAGGAACGGCTCCATCCAAGGTCACCTGGAGCAGGACAGACAGGGGCAACCGGTGTGACAAAACCCAGGCAAATCACGCAATAACTGTCCTGGCACCGTCTCCGGAGTACGACCTTCCACAAAGCTGTTTGCCAGCTGCCACTTTGGGGAAGGAGGGGGAAAAGCAAGGAAGCCCCCAACAAGCAGGGTCAGAGGAGCTGGTTTGAGAGAGGCAGTGGGCTGGTCCCTGAGTGAGAATGAATTTGGGCTCCCCCCATCCGCCCCGGCATGCTGAGCTCACGGCCCTGAATTGGTTAAGGGCCTCCTGCCCCAACTGCTTTCCCATGGGAAAAGCAACCTGCAGCGTTACCTGGGGAGAGTGGGGAGCTGCTGTGCCGGCTGCTGAAGGTCTGGGGGGGACCGGGGATGTAGGTGATGCGGTCCATGGTGGTGGCGGAGGAGCTGGGGGTGGGGGGCACGAGGACGGGCAGGTGAGGCACTTGGGACAGGTCGATGATGCCTGGAGAAATGAGAATACTGTCAGGATGACACCGAGCTGCTGCAGCTTGGCTGTGCTGGAGCGGGGAGTGATGCTGGGGAGGGTCGACCCATCCTGGTGCTCTGGCACAGCGCAAGAGGTGCCAGCACGTGCGTGGCCCCCGGGCGCTGGCTGTCAGGGGAGGGGACCCTTCTGCGGGCAAATACAGTATGTCCCACTGCTGGAAATAACAGGGAGGAACAATGCTAAGATCTATCCCCGCTGAGTGAGGGGGCTGCAGGCAGCATCAGCCAGAGACCAGCGCTGCTCTGCCTGCGGAGGGGCAGGAGCACTGCACCCCGCGCACTCCCCAGCATGCTCCGCTTTTTGCAGAAAGCCAGATATCCTTCTGGGAGTGTATTTTAATCTCCAAAGACCAGCACAGCCAGGCTGGGAAGTGCTCCCATGACTCAAAACCAGAGCTGCGCATAAGGAGCCTCAAGTAACTAAAGATGGCAAAAAGAGCATCAACCCCCCGCCCTGCTGACCAGCCAAGTTCCTACACTGCTGGGTGACACCGTGCTGCTGCCTTGGCCCTTGGCCCCAGCGCTGGAGCTGGCGGTGCTGGCCTGACCCAGCCTCCTCCTCCCAAAATACCCCCAAACCCCCAGACGGTGCCGCGCTGGGAAGACCTGCTGCATAGTTGAGGGCGAGGGAGGGCTCCCGGGGTGACAAGCCGCGCAGCATGTCTGCCCGCTGTGCCATGGCCGTGGCTGCAGCGTTGTGGTGCATCTGCTGGGACGTGATGTAGTCATTGATGATGGTCTGTCGGTTCTCCATGGCGGCCGTATCCGGGTAGCCCCGGATGAGGTACGGGGGGTAGAGGTGGGGGTACGTGGGGCTCGGAGCCAGATGCCTTGGCAGGTAGTAAGCAGCAGCTGGGAGAGAAAAGGATGCAGACATGAAGTGGCTTTCCCCAGAGACCTCAGGCTTTTAGAGCATAACAAGGGAAAAAAAAAAAAAATCTCAAACAGACCGTGCCCCTGCTGAAGGTACCTGCTTCCAGTTGGATTCCCCTTGGGATGGCAGCGGGGTCAAAAGCCAGCGGGATGTGTCCTCGGTACAGGTCGACCCCGCTCACGCCACGGAGCAGGTGCTCATACGGGGAAATGGGGTGGTGGTGGTCAGCCACGGGGGCATGCGGAGACTTGGAGTTGGTGAGCTCTCTCGATGTGGGGGTGATCTTTCTGTCCTGGGACACCGGCTTCCCGGCAGTGATGCTCCCTGCAGCGAGCAGAAGGAAATGAGTCAGAGACTGAGTGCTGCAGCCAAGCTGTGTCCCTGAGGAGTGCCAGTGGCCAAGCGTGTCCCCCATGGATGCCCTCAGCTCCCCCTGAACTTGAGAGACCTTTCCCTCCTCCCTGTATCACCATGCCCCATTACGCCACCAAGGCTGAGGCAGGCCAAGACCCGGTCGCACCCAGGAGAAGCCCATCCCAAACCATCCCTCCACCCAGCGCATTCACCGCGGCCATGCCGGGCAGTCTGTGAGTTCATCCTGGCCCGCACACGCAGCTGGCAGTGGAGCCTTGCTGCTGTGCTCCTCGGCACGAGGAGGTCACCGCTGCTGGGCAGAGCCGGGGACCCTGAAACTCCTGTCAATGGTGACGAAACACAGTTCAGAGGGTTCGAGCACCCACCACCCTCTGGAGCTGTAAGCTCTTTGCCAACAGATGGAGGGGAGGTTGGATCATGTCAGGGACTTCTCTTGGCTCTCCCAACCTGAGCTGGGCATTGGTGGTGATTCTCACCCCACCTAGGATGAGCATCACCAGCTCCTGTTCCATAAGACAGAGCCACCCCCAAGGAGCGTGACCAAATGCCTTGCGCACCAGACTGCACACCAAATGCCGCCTGGCCCTGGCTCGGGGAGCAAGGAGCAACGCCCTCGGGTGCACACAGACGGACCCAGCCCTGTCATTGCCGACTTTAAAACAACCTTGGCTGCAACACGGGCCAGGCGAACTGCTGTTCCCGCTCCTTTCATGAAGCTCGGCGTCTCGGCAAGGTCACTAATAAATCAAACCTACTGTCAGGGCAGAAGGAAAGCTCAGGCAACTAGGGAAAGCTGCCTTCCAACTCCAACCCGTGCCTTGCGGATGACTCCTGCAGATCCTCTGCACCCCAAAACCCTGTGAGCTCCGGACATGCAGAAATCCACTTTCTCACTGGCATTTTGCAGGAACATTGATTTTTCCCTTGGGATCCCTCCCCACCGCCCGGACACTGCCTCCCCTGCCTTGTGCTCACTGTATGTGCCAATCTCAAAGAGCTGCCAACATTGAAGGCTTCCCCCAAAATGACTGACCTAACCGGGAAGACAGCAGAGGCTGCAGCAATGGGACACACCAACCACAGAGACCTGGAGCTGGCCCAGCCGGCAGCAAGCGATGGGGGAGGCTTTTTGGAGGAGCTCTGCACTGCACAGCCCCATCTCCCACTCCTTGCCGGGGAGGCGCGTCCTAGCCTCAGTTTTGGCAGACTGCGGTGTCTTGTGCTGCGTGCCCCCAGATCATGAGACTTTTGGGTTAGGATAAGGATTTGCAGGCGGGAGATGCCAACAGCCCCAAAGCAGTTACCCGTAGCTAGCAGGCTTGGCAGGACAAGGTGTCTTAGGGACTGGCTTCAGCACTGATCCTGACCACAAATGTGGCACGAAGCAAGAGGGGTTTTTGTGCTCTGGATATGAAGCGTGTCTCACGAGATCACTGAGCACAGCCCAGACACACGCCTGGCTCCCCTGGAGCCCCAGGTCTGGCTTTGGGGGCAGGAGACAACCGATGCCAGGGGGCATGGGCAGACCCTGCCTGGTGCAGGCAAGACGGGCCGGGGGGATGGCAGATCCCAAAGGCCAGCCACGCTGCCCGGATCCACCGGCTCAGAAGGGATTAGATCTTCCTGGAGGCGAGGTACTCGGGTGCCCAGGTGACGGATGAGGCATAAACACATGAGGTAGGCAAACACACACCAGATCAGTAAAAAGCGTGAAGATCCCCCCACCCGCTGCACCAAGCACTGCTTTCCTGCCTGCCTGTAGAAACAGGGGTGCCTGGGCCAACGCCAGGACAGGGAAGACACTTTCTAAACACCATCAGCTTCACCAGCCACAGTCCAAACTCCCTCTGGTCACCCCGGCGCAGACATGGGGTGCCCTCGCCGCAACCATGTGAACACCCACTGGGAGGGACCTGAGCCTCAGCTGTCCCTGACAGCTGCCCCAGTGCCGTGAGTCAGCCGCGGCTGCGGGCAACAGTGGGCGTGGGGTGCTGGGGAGAATGGGTTCAACGGGCACCTCCCAGGAACTGCTCAGGCAGGTGGGGTCAGCAGCCACCTCCTGTGCACCTTGCCCCCTCGGCTTGCTAGAAATCATAGCATCAAATAAAAGGTTTGCCAAGTACCTTCGTGCTGCCGCGGCGTGGACTCCCGCGTGGAGACCGGAGACCCTCTGTGCAAGTGGCTGCCAAACGCCGTGCTGTGCCCTGCCTGGTGGTCCTCGTAGGCGAGGGCACTTTGGTGGGGCTTGCCCGGCTCAGGTACAATCACAGGAGCCCCTCTGGCGATGGAGCCACCCGAGTTTGTCACTGGGCTTGGCCTGTTTTTCAGGCTCTCTTCGTAAGCTCTCTCCAGATTCCTCGGGTCTTGGATGACATCCAGTGAGTGCACAGAGTGAAAAGTCCTGCCGGGACTGCCGATGATGGACCGCACGTCATGTTTTTTGGTACTTGAGGAGGAAGAACCGCTGTCATACTTCAGTGGGGTACCCTGGGCACAGAAGGCAGAGAGGACGTCAAAGGGGCATAGAGCAGAAGGGGATGCAGCAACCGCATCCCACCAAACTTCAATGGGATGTGTGCTTCCTTGTTCAGTGGGTCAGTACACCAGTTTACTTGGTCAAACAGCAACAGCCATCGGCAAAGCAGAGATAACAGCTCCGCACGGCACAGGGCAGGGTGGAGTGCCCATCTTGCATGTCTTGTTGTGCTCCAACAAGATGATGATGAGTCACTGCCGAAGGCTGGCTGTGCCCATCACGCCTCTCTCCTACACACACTGTGAAATGAGGTAGGACTACGAGGTGCCATGGGAACCCTCCAAATATTTGGAGCCCAACAGGAGACAGCATGCCACGTTTCACCCTAACTACTGGCCTTGCTGGGTTGACACTTGCCCATAAAGGGAGGAGACCAAGGTTATGCGCACCCAGAGTCACAACTGCCGAGGGCACCGAGTTGACTCTGGCCTTGAACAAGAGCCAAATGTGTCCCCTTCCGTGTGTGTGGGTGTATGGAGATCGCTTTCTTAACAGGTCAGGGGGTGCTGAGCTCCTTTCCCCATGTTTAGCATTTATCTGCTGGGAAGGATCATAGAATCACAGAATGGTTTGGGTTAGAAGGGACCTTTAAAGATCAGATGATGGAGAAGGGCAACCTGTACCCAAGCAGAGCCTCAATTCTGACCAGTGATGTGTTTGCAACCCGAAGCCCTCTCTGCTCTCCTTTTACCTTGGGAATGGTCCCCAGGCTCTGTGCAAGGACAGCAGCCTGAGTAGGACCGATCTCACCCGCTCTTCGCCTCATACTCACCTGCGTGATGGAGCCTTCCTTCAGAGGTCTCGTCAGAGAGATGTCTGGTGTCCGCCTTAGCTCCTCCCGGGGAATCTCATGGATTGATCTTCCCGCTTCTTTCACCGTGGCTACGAGGCCTTCATGGGCTGGTTTCATTTTCAGAGGAGTAAGGCTCTCATGAGACCTGACCTTGTAGGCATCAGATAAGTCCCTTGGTGGAGTGTTTTCCCTCTTGAGCTGTTTGGCTTCTCTTCTGAGGTAGTCCTCATGGGCCTCCACATAGGACCGAGGTATTCCTGCAACCCCCAAGAAGATGATGGATGCAGAGGGTGATTCCCCAGCCAGATACTGGACTCCCAGTCCCCGTGCGGATGCTCAGTTCAAGGGGGTCTCTAGTTAAAGCATGTAACTCGGGGAGTGGTACCCAGCTGAGCACACAGAGCAGCTACATTACTAATGCAGCTGGACCACCTCACATCTACCACCACTTTCTGGACTCATTTCGCACTAGTTTCAATCTGCCTTCACACAAGTCACTGAGAATTTTACCCCTGACTTTGGTGAGAGCTTAGGTTGCTAGAAGCTGAGCAAGACTGAAAATCCCTCTGAGCACATAGCCAAGACTGCAGAGATCTGCAGCTGGACCTTGATGTGTCCATTCTTGTTTCCTCCTGCCCTAGCCTGACAACAAGAACAAGGGGCTATGCATGTGATACTTCCCTACATTACCTCTGGCTCTGGCCATCTTCTGCTTGCAGGCTTTACCTTGTGTAATTGAGCCTCGCATGTGATGCTGCTCCTTTAGGTTATGGGGACTGTGTCGGTCTGGAGGGATCGCTCGACCCATGAGACCTAGAACAGATCCAAGGGGGAAAGAATACACGACAGTGTTACCAGGGACTCCTGGGACAACAAGGAAAAATATCAACAATTTCTAAATTACTTGATTTCTCTTTTTTTAAAATGTATTTCCTTTTTTTGTAGTCCTGAAACTGGTCTACCAGGACAGAAACCAAAGGCAAATGGGCCAGTCTGTGTCCCTTGTTTTTCCATGCTGGTCAGATGCTGTCCTGTTGGGATGTGCTGCAGGGTACCAGCTAACCACTGCCAAACATGGGCACGGGAAGGTGCATCATGTATACAAGAGACAAGATGGGGTCCCTGGGGGTTCACTACTAACACAGCATGGGTGAAAGGTTTCACCCAGACTCACCTTCGATGCTGGCAGATAAGGTATCACGGGCTGATAAGCCCCGGCTGATCCTCCCCTCCATCATATCGTAGGTCCGCTTGGTTCCTGTGGTCTCATGAGAAGCTCCTGAGCTCCTGCTGTCTTCTTTGGGACACTGAGAAGCAGCAACTCCACCTGAGGAAGGGAACACTGAGAATAACCATCAGGAGCACGGAAAGTCAGCACTGGCCAAGGGTGTCTACTGCTGTTTGCATGCGTTGCTGAAAGGTCAGATCCCATCCCAGCATCAGCCAACGCTCAGCAATGCCAGAAACATTGCACGAGGTTGGCTTCCAAGAAATTCAGCTGGTGTTTTCTCCCCTCCCTGCCTCCCTCAGACTCCAGATCTGTGCCTCCCGCCTGGGTAGGAGTATCCGCCCTGTCGTGTCCCCCTCCCTCCCGCCCCGGTGGGGGCCAGATGTAGGCAGCAGGACAGCCCGGAGCCAGCGTGGTGCTGGTGTGAGCAGCTGCGGTTCCACTAAACTTGGCCCTGTGGGCCTGGGGATTTTTTGTTTTTTTCCCCCTGTTTGTTTTGATTTTTGCTAGACACCTACTGTTTGGGATCTTGGCCAGCCTTAACATTTGCCGAGACACTCCCTGGGTGAGAAAACCAGGGAAAAGCGGGGAGGGACAAAGCTGAGAGCAATTCCTTAGAAACAGCGGTAAGCGCGCACAAGAACTGGGAGAGACGGCAAAAAGTCCCACGCAGGACCGATGGAGCAAGCACCAGCGTGACGGGACACCACCGACCACCTCCTCATCCAAACCTGGAGCAGATTCTTCTGCAAACCAACCGTGGACAACTGTCCTGAGCTACAGCCCCCCCACTTCTGCAAGCACAGCCCTGCCCATGCCAGGCAGCATCACGCCCGCCCTGGGCGATGGGCATCCATCATGTGCGGTGAGCTGTGAATTTAGCAGGCAGCTTCTGATCCAGCCGAGTGCCTCGTGTTTATGTAACGAGCTCCGAGCGGGGATGTTGGCTTGGAGAGATAAATGCCTCTGCCGATCGTCCCTGGCCTGGCTGCCCCTGCCAAGGATGCCCTGATCCTCCTCTTCACGGGCAGAAAAGGTGGTTATACAATTAGAGAAAACGAAGGAGAAGCTAAAAACGTTCATTCCATCACGGACAATCGGGACAAAAGTCCTCCTCGGCAAAACCAGTAATTAATAAAATGGGATTATTACAACTTCACACCCACTGTCGGTTTCCGCAATCAGCACCCACTCAATCCAGAAAGGGTTTGGGGCTGCATGCAGGGAAACAAGAGTGGGATCTGTCCCCGAGCCTTCACTTCAGATTCATTTGACGGGAGAAATCCGGGGGTGATGTTCAGAATCAGCCAAGCACCTTGCGGCAGACACGAGGCGATGTGCCTGCACCCTGTCATCAAGGCACATCTGTTGCTAACAGCCCTTCTGCAGAAGGGGACGTGGTCCCAGGCACCCTTTGTACCGCTGGGAAGCAGGGGGAGGGCGCGAGGGAGAAGAGAGACTAAACAGAAAGAAAATCACTCCAAAACCATGTCCCTTGCCTTGCAGAAGCCATCAGCAATCATATGCAGAATGAGAATAACCAATCTAGCACAATTCAGCTCACACATGCTACAGGATCTCGTCTCATTACAGCTCTTTTATTTTAAGCACCCTCATGACACTAAAGAATTTGCAATTTTTTTCCTGCTTGCCAAAATTCATAATCACCAACAATTTCAGTTTTCTTATTGAATTTTTTTTTTTTAACTCTTCCGCTCTGGGCTGCGAAGCCTTGCCAGGCTGTACGGGGGGAAGGAGGCAGGCAGCAGGGCTGGCTAGGCTGCAGAAGCAGGCGAGATTATTCAGGATGCGATAAACGCTATCAAGCATGTAAAAGGCTGCCTTGGAGAGAACGGAATTAATTCCTCATCTGTGTCCACTGGGGGTAGGAGAAGAGACGATGGGCTCAGGTTGCAGCTGAGGAGACTCGGGCCGACACCGACAAGTGCGTGCAATGGCAGAGTCTGGTCTGCAGGTCTCCTTTGCTGCCTGGAGTGGGATGCCAGCTCTGGGCACGGGCAGTCCTCGCTGCCGGGAGCCTTCCTCGTCTCTCCCCTGGTGGCACCGTTTTTGAGATCAACCTCATTCGACTCCAAGCCCGGGCAAAGGAGATTAAAATAGCTTCTTGCACAAACAAGCCCTGAAATGCTTCCTGCGTTCTCCCTGGTCCGAGCCCTGCCAACTGTCCCAAAGGGCGCCCAGACACAATTCTCCTGCAGAGACACTTCTTTTCTGGGCTAGAGTTGACAGCGAATGTGGGCAGGCATGGGACAAGCTGGTTTCCACACGGTGGGCGAGAGGCACGGCGCAGAGCCCTGTCCTGAAAGGTCCCTGTGGTCCCAGGGTGCACACAGAGGTGGCATCCGCTGAAGCTTGCGAGTTGTCCCCCGTGGCCTAACCTGAACCCTCTGCCTCCGGCCCCGGACGAAACAACCAGCCTGCGATAAAACCAGCTGCCTGCACTTGTGGGCAAGAGGAAAAGGACTTCTGCTGGACACCCTCTGCCTGCAGGACTGACCACAGGGCCCAGGCTGCCAGGCAGGCTAAAAGGGATGCTCTGCCCCAGGGAGGGATGCAGCCGCCCCGGGGAGGGAGGCAGAGGGTTCAGGCAGCACAGCAGCCGACCAGAGATACCTGCTGAGGCGGGCGAGTGCAGCTGAGGTTAGGATCTGCTCCTTAGTCATCTCCAAATTCAACTGAGAAGAGAGGCGACACATGAGGACGGCCATCCCCATGCACGCCAGAGCACATGCCAGTATTCTACCCCAAGAGGACGCGGGGCTGCGGTGTCTGTAATTCAGCTCTTCCTGACCCCAGCTGCGGGCGAGGAGGAGCCCAGCTCCATGCCAGAGATGCCTGACCCAGCACACGGCGAAAGGCGAGCACGGAGGAGTCGCTTCCAGCTTCACTGGGGAGGAACATCTGCTTATCTCTAACGGGAACCACTGGGACTCGCTGAGCAGCTTCGATGGCCAGTGCTGCGATCGGATGAGCAGGCGCAGAGGAGGCAGGAGCAGCTGGTGACTGCCTGCTGATACCGCTAACGCAGCGAGGCACCGTCGGCATTTACCGAGGAAGCGCGTTACTGTACAGCAGGGGTGCAAGCTGCAACATGGCTTTTGGGTCTCTCCACAGCCCTCTCTGGAGCAGCCCGGCTGCTCGCCTGGCTTTGCTTTGCCGTACTCTGCTCCCTGGCCGGGCAGGGTCAGCCCGGTTAACAAGTGACACCATCTGTGCCGGGGGCAGCTTCTCACCCCAGCCTGGGCTCCGGGCAGGCCCCTCAGGGTCCTCAGCGCCTCGGGGCGATAGCAGCCGGCAACAGGCCAATGCAACCCCCAGACAGGCTCCTTGCAGGAATGGCTTCGCCCCCTCCAATAGCTACAGATGCTGTAGCAAAGCTCATAAGATACTGAGGCGCGGTGCTGCCGGGCCCAGAAGGATTCCCGCAGGGCAGCCCCATGCTCGGAAAGCTGCATGGCAGCCAAGACGTTGCAGGTGGGAATCTGATGTCTGAATAAACCTTTATGCCAAACTACCTGACTTGCCTCCATCTTGCAGGTTCTTGAGTCCCACCTTGGCCCAAGAGCTTGGGGATGCTCTCATAACGTTTTCGGACAGTCCCCTCTGCACAGGGTGCTAGGAATGAAGGCAATACCTTCCCATCTGGTCCTCTCCTCTCCCCTGCTCCCCAAAACCAATCAAAACCAGAGACCCTGTCCATGGCCATGGCCCTATTATGCCCGTGCCCGCCAGCAAAGCCGCCTCCAAGGCAAGATAACCACATGGGACAGAGGGAAACGCAGCCAGGCTGTAGGCAGGCGGGGTGGGAAGGGAGAGAAACGATGCTGGAAGTAAAGATGCGAGGCTGGCCCATTGCACTTTGTCAGCCTTTCCTCAAATAGCTCCCGACTCCCAGCCACAGCGGCACAAACCCCCAGCGCCTGCCCTAAAAAGGCAGAGGATTACGACTTACCCTCGTAGGACAGCACGTGGCCTTTCTTCCCTTCGTAGATGACATGTCCTTTGGGCATGGCATCCTCTCTCGCCTTCTCTGCTCTGCTGGGGCTGTCTTCTCCGATTATCCTGGTAATGGTTCCTTTGTACAGCACTTCTGCCGGGGTGCCCTTGGAAAGCCACCAAGATCCATATTTAACAGTGTCACACGCAATTAAGCAAGCGCGCGCACAGGGACAGGCTGTTCCCCGCAGGAGGCTGAGCGGAGGGAGAGCGCGCCCAGCCTCCGCTTGCTGGCGCAGCCAACAGCGAGGGCCTTGCATCTTAATTATTGATGAGGACGATAGCGAGGAGCGGTAAAAAGGTACATGATCTGCGTGAGGCTGCTGGGAAGAGGCGGGGGTGAGGACAGCACGGACCTCCAAAATAGCAGCTCTATCGCCCTGCGTGTTTCGGAGTAAGCTCCCTGGCTTGCCCCCACCCCACAGGTTTGGGGGGACAGGGCTGGTGCCCCCCTGGGGACACCTCAGTGACGGCAGAGACTGCTTGAGCATTAGCTCTTCCCTGCAGCCTATTTTCCCAGCCTGGTACAGGAGCCACGGAGATGTCCTGCCCACCCAGGGCACATCTGCTGGCACCATGCGTGACCTTCAGAGAGCTGCCTGTGCGTGGGAGCTGGCGGCCGGCAGCACGCCCGGGCAAGATGGCAGGCATCAACGAGAGCAGTCCTGGAGCAGGTCAGGGAGCGAAAGCTGCCGGTTAGCTCTCCAGAAGAAACAGCATCAGGCTCCTTACACAAACTGATGTGAACCAAAACCTCTCTTTCCCCGGAGGCACACACGGACACAGCTCACAGCCACCTGCCCCCCTCTGAGTCCCCTTCAAAACACCCAGAGCTGGATGTCCTTGAAGGCATTGCTGGTGATTAACACCCCGCTGCCATCACAACCTGTCGGTGCCAACCGGGAACAGCCACCGTGGGGTGACAGTCCCCCCCCCCGCATCGCAGGGAAGGCACAGCGATGCTCTTGATTGACGCCCTCCTACTCTGCTCGTTTCACCCCACCAACCCCCAGGACTGATGCTCGTGGGAAGCCTCGGGGAAGCAATGCCCCAGCCAACTTTGCTGGTGCTTCCAGGCTGTGCCAGGGCAGACTATTTCCCCACCCCAGCTTGGAGACGCCCCGGCTCAGCACCAAGCCCTCTGAGCGCCAGCGGTCCCCAAAACCCCGCTGCAGCTGCTGGGATGTGCCAGCGTGTGGGTTCAATGCTCTTGACTGTTTGCCCTCGCAGTACACCCAGTACCGGCTTTCCCAGTCAGCTCTCCCAGCCCCAGGTAAGTCATCTTCCTTCCGCGGACGTGCTCAGAGGGGATTTGAAAGCAAGTGATGACAGATGGCTTCAGAGCAGAGAGCATATATTCAAGATCTGCCTTCTGCGAACTGGATGACTAATTTGAGATCAAATATCAGCTCTGGTACCCGGAGCTGCTGCCGGAACGGGGGCCTCCTTCTCCCCAGTGGGAGCAGAGGGATGCAGGCTGCTGGGCCAGCAGGAGAGGCAGGTAATGCTCTGGGTCTGGGCTTGGTACCTTATTCCCAAGCCAAACAAAGGAAACTAGATGGATTAATTAGCTGGATGTAAAATAGCATCTCAACAAACTCTGTTCATCTTCTGATCTCTGGCACATGGTGCTCAAGTCCCTTCATGCCCACCCACTGCTGCCCATAGCTGCTGCAGGGGCTTGTGAGGGGATGGAGCCTGCATTTACTCTGATGGGTTATTTACAGCCCCCGAGCATCCACTCCTGGCAGCTGTTGGATGTGGGGCACCAGGCACGTTAAGCCTTTGCTCTGCGCCAGGATTCAGGTTCAGGTCCCCAGGGCCAAAGGGAATGTGGACATCCTCCTTGAAGGAGGCAGGCAAAAATCTGAGCGCGAGTGGCTTTAAGTATCTGAATGATGGCCAGATAAAATCCCCACGGGAAACAGATTTATTTTTTTTAATGCTCTCCGCTCTGTTAACAGATGAGCAATAATTCACACTGCAAAAAACTATCGCCCGCTAGATGGATGGTGGAGATTAAGGCCAAAGTATCTTCCTGCTCAAAAGAGCCTTTGGGCAGGACCCCCAGCGCAGCACGCTCAGGCCTGGCAGGAGACCTCGCTACCTTACATGCACCTCACAGCCTCCCCCTCTCCTCCGCCTGGCCTGGGCCCTCCACCCATCTCCTCTTTCTCTCTGCTCCACTTTCTTGCACTGGCAAGATTATTTTCCCAGAGCCATTTAAAACTGCTTTCGCCTCTGTTCCCGACAGCTACGAAAAGCAAAGTGGGGTTTAGATGTGCTGTAAGGCTCTGCATTGCCGCTTGCCGAGCTCTGCTCTTCTGCAGGCTCGGCTCACGGGACAGCGCTCGTGCCAGCTCCAGCAGAGGCTGTTTGCAAAGGCTCCGGCTGCCGACCTCTCTGAGGGGCTCCATGGGACGGGAGCATCGCAGAGCCGTGCTGCTCAGCCCCGTGCTGCATGCTCGGCGCCGCCATGCAAAGCCCCGACCCCTGTGTCCAGCACCGCAAGCTGCAGCTGCCAGCACCCAGGAAGCAAAACCCGCCGGAGACAAGTGACCTACATGTGTGATGGATCCTCGGTAGGTGATGGGCGACTCCGGAGGGGGTCTGGATGTGGGCGTTCCCTTGGTGATGCTCCCTCCTGAGGCAGAGCCGAGGGAAGCACCTGTAGGACACAAAGCCAGTGAGCTGGGGGCTGGATTTGCCATTCAGGACAAAACCTGTGGGGGTGAGACTACTGACTAAGCGCAGGATTCAACCCAATCTCTAGCAAGCTGAGGTACTGGAGGGGAAGCCCTCCAAGAGACGTCAGCGTTAAACCCCATGCCTTGCAGAGCCCTTTCCACCTGTCCCCCGAGGGACCCAGCCCTGTGAGCGCCGGGCTGGGAGGTGGAAAAAAAAGGGTATTTTGAGGCTATCAGCTCCCTGCTGCCTTCGTGGAGGGGCCAGGCAGATTTACGGGCCCGGGAGAAAGCACAGCCTGTCTCAGCCTCTCCTGATGCGATCACAGCAGATCTCCGGCAAGATGCAGCTCGGGGTGGTTTGCGTTTATTCGCGTTTATCTGTCCTGGGTTGGAGCCAGCCCACCGCACTCAGGCTTCTGACTGCCTTAGTTGGAGGGTTTCACAAACCAGAATTTGCACTTAAAAGCAACACCTTTGCATTTATTTTCTTCTGCCTAGCTAATGGGGAAAGAAACATGGGAGGGCTATATTTAAATGAAATGTGCTGCAGCAGCAACAGTGAAGAACCTGAAGAAAAACTATTAATGGAATTTAAACAGTCTTGCTTTAGCTTAAGCAACAGATTTTCAGGTGCACCTTGAACACAAAACCTCCACCAGGATCAACGCCCGAGGCCCTGATTTGGGGAGATGGCTAGAAATGTTGAGACATTGTACAGTCCTATCTGCCACCCGGCTGGCAACGCTGGAGAAAAGGAACGAAGAGACTCCTTCAGCTGAGCACAACCCCAGAAATCAAACCTGAAATCACCGGGCAGCCGCAGCCAGCGCGGCGTTCGCCAGGTTTGGCAGTGCCAGCATCCCTCCCCTCCCGCAGCTGGGGCACGCGCCTCCCGCCCCTGGCTCCTCACCCCGCAGGATGGAGCCCTCCTGGGACGGCTGCAGAACCAGACTTTCCGGCTGGCTGGCCTGGCTTCTAGGAGAAAGTTGTTCCTGCTTTACTCCAGGAAAAGGCACTGGAAAACATTAACCACGTATCAGTGTAGGTGCAGGGCACAGGGCCGCAGCCCTCGGCTGCTCGAGGCTTTCATCTCTGCCAGCCCACACCTCCTCGGCGCCTTTGCCGTCCCCACCGCTTTGGGACGGACTTCACCAAGGACGCACAACCGCCGGCAAGCAAAGCCAGATCCTTCACCCTGGCAAAGGCACTGCCGGGTGCTGCCCACACCGGGACCGGAGCTGGTGTTGAAAACCCAGTGCTGGTTTATAACAGGACCCGCACACAATGGGAAACAGGGCCCGTGTCCCTCCCCCCCCAAGACTTGGTCCCTCGCCCATCCCCTCCTGCTGTTAAGAAATGCTTCCAAATCTGCAGACTAAACACTTTCTTTGTTCACTTCAGGCCATTTACTCTTTATCCTACCGGCCTGGGGAGCGGCAATATATTTCCTTCCTTCAATCACAGTATTAGCCGGAGGGTATTTATAGGCTGGGATGCATCCCTGACCGAGTTGCTGCTTTCCTATGCTGCACAAATTTAGCTCCCTGTGTCTCTGCTCTCCCGACGGACTAATCCTTTCATCCTCTTAGCAGATCTCTCTGTGCTCCTCCTTTCCCCTACGCCACCGGCAAGCTCGCTCCCCACTGCTCTCGAAGCATGTGAGAAATCACTCGCCACCCAATTCCTTACCCAGTTTCTTGGGATCCATGGTCAGCGGCAGGCCCATGGTGATGGAGCCAACAGGGACCTTGGCGTGCTCAGAGCTGTAGGGCGTGTGGAGCTGGATGGGCATGCCCTACGGTGCGAGAGGAGAGGTCAGGAGCGGCTGCCGGCCCCGCAAAGCGTCTTTGCTGCTCACACCCGATACCCTACCTGGGAAATGGATCCGACGGGTCTCTCCAGCACGGAAGGGTGCTTGGTGGAGGAGATGAGGGGAGGAGGGTTGGAGATGCTCGCTAGTCTCTGCAGCCCCGAGCGAGAGCTCTCATGCAGATTTAGCGGGATGGGGTGTCCTGTGCAGAAAACTCAAGTGTTAGCAAGACCGAGGGAAGGCAGAGTGGCTGCAGCTATCGGAGAGAAAAGGGGCAAGGGAGGGAGCAGGGGCTGGATGCGGTGAACTGGCCGGCTGTGAGCCTGCACTAGGATCCAAGTCACACCATCGCTTTGGAAAGGACTGGAATAGTTTAAATGACTGCCTCGTCCCCTCTGCAGCCTGAGGATGTTCTGCGCCCGACTTGTCTGCCCTCCAGCCGGAGAGGGACAGCGCAGCGAGGGATGAAACCTGCCCGACTTCGCACCGAGGGCAGCGCAGGGAGCGCCCACACTGTTCTGCGACAAACCATGTCCCTAAACCTGCCCTGGCCAGAGCTGGGAGACCTGCCTGGCCACCCTCAGACCGCTGCATTAGCATCGAGGGAGCTCCATGCTGGGCCAAAGCAAGGTGTTAGCAGGAAAAAAAAATTACCCTCTCCCCAAAAAGCTGCACTGAGTTAAGAGCATGACCTGCGATGCCTGCTGCAACCACAGCCTCTGTGCTCGGCCCTAGGTCGGGACGGAGAGCACACGCGACGCAGCCGGCGGCTTTTACTTGCCTGGTGGGTTATACTGAAACAAGTGGGGCTCCGCCTGGGGAGACGTTTTTATCACATCTCGGGAGTAGGACAGGACAGGAGGCCAGCACGAGGCGGCTGTCGGCTCTGCACTCAACTTCTGAGCCTCTGCGATGGATGAGAAAGGCACGGACTTTTCTGCAAGGGAAACAGAAAGCAACCAGCTTGCTCAACGGCCCCCACAGATGAGCGGTCCCTGCGGGCACGGGCAGGGGAGCCAGAGCCAGCTCCCAGCATGGGAAGTGGCTTCAGTTCAGTCTGACCTGGCCATGAGATGAGGGCTGAATTCCCCAACCAAACTAAAAAGAAAAAGCCTCAGTGTCACTGCCTGGATTTGACAGTATTTATTTTACTCAGATGCAGCAGAGAGGACGGATGTCCGTGTTGGTGACTCTGCCGGTGCTCACTGCCAGCCAGGACCTCCATGGACATCCCACCCCGCCCAGGAGAGACGGCGTTTGGCGTGCAGCTGGCCACTGGGACGAGCGCAGGGTCCAGCGCCTTGCCAGGGCTTGGCCACATGCAAACCACTCCTGGGCAGATCCTGCCTGTGCCCACAGCTCCGCATCAGCCACCACGGCAGGGCTGGGGGGATTAACGATGATCCTGCCAAACCCTTCGCTGAGGTTAAAGCCAAGAGGCACCAACGTTGGCATCCCTCTGGCCAACTGGTTGACCAGAGTTGGTCCCCCCAACTGTGCAGGGGAGATCCAGCAGGCACTGGCTCGCTGGTGACAACACGGTCTGCAGTGTGCAGACGGGCATGGGGCGCCAAGGGAGCCCCAGGCCACTGCCAGGGACCACTGTGTGCCGGCACGCTGGGAACAAGCTCATCCCCACATCACATCGCGACACAAAAGCTCAGCCGCTCTTAAAGGACGGCTGCCGGCTATAAACCATTTGCAGGCTGTGGGAAGTGGCCAGAAATAATGGCATCAGCTTCTTGGACAGCAAAGGAATAATGTGCAGTGTCTGAAGTGACCAGATGTTCTCCAAACACCTGGGACAACAGCGCTGTACAAGACTGTCAAAGGCAAATGAAGATCAAGACAGGCTCTGCGGGACGACTGGGTGCCTCTGCGGGGAGCGGGGTGGCTTTCTGGTCCTCTGCAAGGCACCGGGGCTGGGGGCAGGAAAGCTTCCTGAAATTATCTGGCTCGGGGTATACTGGATGCCAGGCTGGGTTCACCCTGCCCGTAAAAAGGCTGATTGGAGGCCAAGAAGTGCCTAATGATGGAGGAGCTGTGCTGCGGATGCCTGAACCCTGCCATGCTCTGCAGGGTGCCGGGGAAAAGAGGGGCTTCATCTGCATCAGCTCCACCCCAACTGCATCCTCACACTTTGCTGAGCAGACGGATGAGACAGCCTTTTCTGGATGGATTACAGGCAGGTTTGGTAGGATTTGCTTGTAATCGATAAACAATTTTGCACTGCCCTTCTTCCCCGGACCCACCTACATAACATCCACATTGACCAGAAATTAGAAACTGGGCGGTAAACAATAGCAATCACAAATGAACCCAGTCTTTAACCATCCATTTTTGGTAAAAATAGATGCCTGAATCCTGCTAAGCCTAATAATAGGGCAAGTCGATTATCAGAGGCCCAATTTAATGAGGCTTTACTGCATTATCATTATTAATGCTCAGTGTACTCAGAAGCTAGGAGATTATTCTTGTCCGCTTCAGTGAGAGAAGAAATCCATTATCAGCAGGCAGAGGTGTCCAAGCACCCACACCTCTGCAGCCCGGCGGGGCCAGACCTCTGCTGCAGCCTCTTCTCTCCCCATGCTGGATCCCAGAGAGGATCCCTTCATCCTGCCAGTACGGGGGAACTCAGGCATATCCTCCAAACCGACTGAGAGTCCCTGGCACATCCACACTCCCTGATTTTCTCCCCTTCAGCTCAGCCCCGCTCGACTCTGCTCATGCCAGGGCAAATGGCACTGGGATGTCCCAGCTGAAGATGCTCTCCGATGCCAAGGCACCGTCAGCCAAGGCTACGTGCACCCTGGATGGCTCTTGGAAAGCCCTGTCCTCCTCCCCTCCCCGTGGGAGCCGTCCCCTCCTCTGCGTGCCTCTCCAGCCTGTGAAATGCGGCCAGTTCCTAATTGCCCCCGCATTAGAGGGTGGCTGTAACTCAGCCAGCTTTTGATAAAATAGCACTTACGCGGGGAAGAGAGAGTTCCTATTACCGTTTATCAAGCCCCTGGAATGGGAGCGAAGGAGTCAGAGTTTATATGATCCGTCATCCAAATTAATGCTCTTGGCTCCCCATCGCCTACAAAGGCCAAATGAAACACAACTAAATCAACACAAAACATACCGCTGGCTTTCAAAACGCCGAGCGATAACCAAAGATATGCCCGACGGCAACTCGGCAATGGGAAAAGGGATCCGTCTGCCTGTCGGTGAGATCCAGGCAGGGCTGCCTGCCTCTGCCCGGCCCTGCGATTAGCAGCTCGTCTTGGAAGGCAAGGGAGGGCAGTGCTCAGGGAGGTACGGCTCGGCTGGCCGCCCTCCAAGCCGACATGCCCCCCCCCAAGCCGACAGCCGGCCCCAGAGCGGCTGCGAGGCAGCCAACGCCTCGGCCAGGATGCGTGCAAGACTTGGCTTTGAAGCGGATCCAGAGCAGTGTGAAGGATGTTGATCTCTGGAGCGGTTGCAAGAGTTCAAGCTCTCTTATCGAGCAGGGGAGGAACGGGAATACCTGCTCCGGCAGAGCTGGCCCCTTGCTAGGAGGCGGCACGAGGCTGCTCTCCTGAAGGCTTTGCAGGGTGTGCTGGACTCTCCTGTTTAATGTGAGGTCCATGTAGAGGCGGTGCGGCAGCACAATGTCTGTAGTCTGGATGCTTGCCACTTCACTAGGACGCCTCAGAGAGCAGGGAAGTGAAGGGACGTACACAGATTTGCCAGGACTATCCGGCTGTCTCCCCTCTAACCCCTGATCCACAGCCGGGGTGTGCTCCAAGAGGCAGAGAAGGCACTGAGCAGCTGCCTGAGTCCATATCCATACTGAAACCAGGGCTATGGGGGACTTGATTTCTCCCCTTGAGGTGACTCTCATCACAAACCTGCCAGTTTTCAAATGGGAGATGCATTCCCACCACAACAGAGAAGACCAGCCTGTGGTTCCCTAGGGTCCATGTGCAGCCCAGACCCACACTGGTACCCAGCACGCATGCACAGCTACGCAGGGTTTGGAGATGACACAGCTGGAGCCCAAGACCTGCTGAGATGTTTGCAGGGGTACAGGGAGGCATAATTAGTTTCGTTAACATGAAATGTTAATGAAGATTCAGAGCACTACAGAGGTGTGAGATGAGAGAATAAAGTGCTTCATATCATTAGTGCTTTGCAGAGAACAAAACCATAAAAAATCCACCTGGGTGTCAGATCCTTGCATTTAATAATAGCGCCAACAGGTCACAGAATGGTATGGTTGATCTCCAACCCCTTAACCCTGCCTTGTACCTAACACACACAGATCTGCCTCACCTCCTCATCCTCCCGCAGCCAGGAGGAAGCTGGAGTCGCAGCGCTGGGACGCCGGCGATGCGGAGCTCCGGGTTCAAGCGCTGGCTGTGCCACCCAGCTCACCAGGAAGCTGAGCTGTGCAAGACCAGATCGCACAGGATTACAGCGCAGGAAGAGATCAAACCTGATTACCCGCTGCCAGCGGGGAGAGCTGGAGGGGAACTGTTCTGCCTGAGCAGCAAACACGAGCACAGCTGGAGACGGGACTTCACAGATGGCAACACCGCAACTCGGGGGGAACTCCCTTTCTTTCAAGGTGAGCAGTCACCTTCCTTGCTTATATGCAAAGCATTCTGGAGGTGTGATGCACACATGGTGCTATTTATCGTTTTAAAAAAATTTGGCCAAGTGCCACTAACCAACTCTCCTTGCAAGCACACCATTCTGTCCAGATGGACACAACTGCTTGAAGAATAAATACTTGGGCCTGGACACCGCAGAGCAGGCTGCTAAGATCCTGGCTACTAGAGGGTGAGCTAGTGCACCAATTTTCCAGCAAAGATCACCGCCCAGGTCCAGTGCCGATCTGTCTCATCAGTGTAGTCTTATCCACCTTCCATCTCCATGCGTAAGCAGGTAATTTTTGCAGCTGCACCCATCCCCATGCGGGATCCAGCACTGGGGGACATCACACCCACCCAGCCCGATTTCGCTGCTCCCCTGATCATGCCACAGCATCTCATCTTCACACGCAACTGAACCGCAGGCTGGCTACGAGGGGCAGGGACACAGACTCTGAACTGGAACAGACTCTGACACTCAGATTAAAAACACATTTAGAGGATGGTCTCATCAGGACTTCCCGTCTCTCCTTAACCTTGATCCCCAGGTGCTCAAGCTAATAACGCTTCAGATACTCTATGGTGGGAAACTCTGAATTGCTCATTAGGCAGCCAAACCACATCAGAGCTATTCCGGGGAAAAAGCACTGGGAATCTTTACAGGAACCTTTGGACTCCAAGTCACAGTATTAGCATTGATTTTTAAATGAAATAATGGTCCCCGCTGAGCATTAAAAGCATTCTTTATAGAAAGCCAGCAAGGTAGAAAAGAGCCATTGTACCCGGAGCCCTGGCATGCCTCCAGGCCCCTTTGCTCTCAAGTGAATGGCAGAGACGCTAATAAAGGCAATCTTCACCTCCTCAGCGCTCGACACTAGCCCGGTGTTTGCTGTAGGCTCAATGAGACATGATGTACTGTCTAATGAACATGGGAAATTAGCCATGCCTCTCTGGTCCTGCTTCAAGATGCTATTAAAGAGCTTTCAAGGGCTGAAGCAAGCTTTCACCTAAGAGGAGGAAAGCTGCCGGATGCATCCAGCTGCACACACCGGGCATTTCTGTGCGGATAAACACGCACTGACGTGCATACCCTCCTACCTTCCTTGTCACCAACAGCGGGGCTCCTGCTCTTTCCCCTGGGACTGCTGCTTGGCTGCTGCTCCTTCTCAGCCTGCTGCTGCTGGGACTGCGATAGCTTGCCTGGGGGCATGTCCTCGCGGGCAGACTCGTGGGCTTTCGTGATCTGCTGCTGGTAGAGGGCCAAGGCATGGGGAGGCACCTGAGGCTTCACACTTCCACTCTGCAATATCCCCTCTGAGAAACCTTCGGAAATCTGCAAAGCAATAAGAGTTGGTGACATTTGCCATGTGCTGTTGACATCCATAACAGTCTTGGAGACACCAAGGTGTTATGAGAAGCACCTGCCCCACACTATCACCGCAGGTCTTACCAGCCCAAACAAGGCTGCAAAGCTCACCAGCCATAGGAGATGAAAAAAGCCCACAACAAAAGAGTATCAGCTCTGTGCTGGTGACACTACAGGAGAGCCTCAGACTTCCTCTGTTTAAAACCTCTAATCTATAGTTAAGTGCTTGTAGCTTTTGCCAGAAGTTACATTACAGCAGCCACATCTTAAGCTGTAACATGGGAAACTGAAAGAGCATCAGGAACGGGTCCTCCCTGAGTACTCAAAACCCAGAAGTAGAGATTTCCTCCCCACCCGCCCTGCGATGCTGCTCCTCTGGTGTTGACCCTGGAGATACCAGGGTGCTTTTTGTCACAGCCCAAGCCACTGCACCAGGAGGGACCATCAGCCTCAGAGAATACATGTTCTTTCAGTGCACGGCTACTGGGTGGCCAAAAAGGGGGACCAAGTAGAGCTTCTGGATGAGGAAGAGCATAAATGCTTCTTATGTGATATCCTTCAAACACATTGGACGAAGAGAAGCACAGGGCTGGGAAGGTGCACACTCACTTTTTAAAGCAACAAGAGGCAGCAGTCATGGGGCAATGAGAAGCTTTTTCTGTCCAGACCTCCCACAACTTTCTGATAAAAGAGCTCAAGGGACATCCAAATGTTGCTGGCAGAGCTGCTCCAGCAGCTGGGAACATGATCCGCACAGAGAGCACCTTGCCTGCTGTGGGGCTCGCACTGCCCAGCCACAGCTCTCTGCAGACCACGAGCTCGGCTACCTGCAGGGATGAGCACATCCTTGCAACCCTGACGCATGCCCCGCAGGGGACGCAGCCCAATGGAAGAGCATGCACGAGGCACACGCGGCCGCCGTGCTCTCAGTCCTGGCCCTCTCTGGTGGGGAACTCACGATGGGAGGGATGGCAGCAGCACGCTGCTTCAGCTGCTTCAGGTCCAGCGGCTTCTGCGGCGAGGAGTTCAGCCTGGCATCGCTGGTGGTGTTGACTAGGCTGGGCCGAGGAGACAGCAACCTGGACACAAAACACGCATGTCAGCTGGGCAATGCCATGGACAAGCTCCACGTCCCATCGCTCCCCCAGGTCCTGCACCCCTCTGTTTTATGCTGCCAGGCACAGAGGACATACTTTTCATCAGAGAGGAGCGTGCTGGACCACTGCTCGCTGCTGGGAATCTGGGCTCTTGAACACATCACGCACTCGGGCTTCCAGCCTTGCAAGCTGCTGCCCTGGCCCCAAACCTGTTTAGACAGCAGCTACCACTCCAAAGATTTCAGCATCC
>NW_008824445.1:99847-102422 GCF_000699105.1 Pygoscelis adeliae
AGCAGGAAAACCTGCCATGCTGCCCAAAGCACGGGGGACCTGCAGCCACTGGGGAGGTGTCTCAACCTCAACCTTGGTGGGCGCTGCAGGCGCCCAGGTCGTTTTGGTCTATGAGGGCAGGCACAGAGGGGAATAGAACCCGGCCCAGCAATGCCCAGCTACCAACCGGGGCAGCTTTGCCACGGGATGACAAGGCTGAGGGGAGACAGGGAACAGGATGGGATTCAAATCCTGCTTTCCAGAGAAGACAACCCCCACGGGGCTCCATGCTCAAACGAGACCATTACGTCCAGCTCAACAGGCGAACTGGAGCCCGGAGCCAGAGCTGGGAGTTACAGAGCAAGGCAACCAGTTCAGATTTCATTTCGGCATCACGCCACTCTCTGGAGCTCACACGTGGTGCTCGCCCTCATGCTCCTCTTCAAGGACTGTCTTTTATCAAGGTGCTAAAGCCTGGGCAAGCAACCACATGCACGCAGCAGGGGTGCTTGGATCACTTGAAAGACGAGAGGCTGGATTTGGATGGGGTTTGCGGCTGTGCAGCCCTGCGCCCTCTCCATTTGCTCTTCCCCTTGGCTGTTTGAGTTGCCTGGCAGACGCTCAGACAGCCGCGCCGAGCCCCTGTGCAAACGACAAGAGGTGGGCATCTCCATGGTGCCACCAAAAAGGGATGGGGATGGAGGTGTGCGAAGTCCAGGCGTCAAATCCTCGGTGTGTCCATCTCCTGAGCCCGTGCCAAGACCCCGGGGACCATGTCGCTCCAGGCTATCTCCACTTTCTCTTCCCTCCTGACTCCAATTTGTTGAAGCCAGTTCATCGTTTTCAAGCTTTACAGCTTGATTTGTTTATTTTAGCTGTTATTTCACTGCTCTCTTCAGCCTATAAATTTCAAGGTCATCCCGTGCTCACCCTTGGATGAATAAACAAGCGTGGCAGGGCCATGTGCGGGGAATAAACTCACCACGGTGCTGGAACCGCCCCAGCCCTTGCTCTGTGCAGTGCCCGGCATCGGTGGGGAAGGGGACCCACCCCTGGATTGGGACCGGGATGCTCCAGTTAGGCACCCAGGAGAGACCAGGTGAGGGGCAACAAATCCAAGCTGCTCCCTAAATAATTGCAACAATGTCTGCCCATGGAGCCGCATGGGTGTTCTGACATCAGGCTGTGGAGGAACGGAGCTCCCGGCAGGGTGCAATGCCCCAAAGGCTGCTGAGACACGTGGCCGGGGACAAGGGCACCCGGCACTTGCTCCCAAGACCTTCACGCCATGCTGAGCTGCAACACTGCTTTTCTGTGGCTGCCAAGCTGGGGAGACCTCGTATTCACAGCATGCTCTGCAGCCCTGGCCCCACTCCCCCAGCACTATGGGCTCTGATTTTGCCCAAAAGAAGCCAATCTTTTTTTAATTGTTTTTAAAAAAGGTCAATTATTTTCTGGGCAAGCCTCATCTAGGAGGCAGGGCAGCCAGTGCAGGCTGCCAGCATGACGCCGGCTCAGCTCCTGGTGCCTGTGATGAGCTCCACTCCGATGAGCAGGAGTGGAGCTGCCAGGCTGGTAACGCATCACCCCCAGGCTGAGACGGGTCCTGGTGCTCACCAGGAGGTGACAGACCTGGGAGCGCTGGCCCAGCTCCATGTCACTGTCACCGCTAGTGGCGCAGGACAGATCTCAGCAGCTGCAGTTGTGCTCAGCATCACTCTCCTCCTCAGCAGCGATTCTTGTGGGACACGTAGCTAAACAGCCCGATTTTCCAGAGACTGGCAAGCTTGATCAGCATGCGGGGTCCTGCCAGCCCTGGCAGCCCCCGGCAGAGCAACCACCCCAGCAGCCACCCCGTGCACTCATGGCACTTGCAGAGATGCATTTAAGCATCCTTAAAGTCCTTTTAAGCACACTTAAGATCCTCAGGTTTCCTAAAGCCCTCCAGGATCCTGATGTTTAGGAAGCCAGAGTCAGTATTAAATTCATCAATATGCAAATTGCATAATTTATTATGTCCCTCCCAGCAGATCATGCACCGGACACAGGGCTGTCTGTTGGGTGCTTTGCTCTGGAAGTCACCGGATGAACAACCCTCAGCATCTCGTATCTACCCGCTGCCAACCCGGGGCCTCCCAAACCCAACCATCGGTCCCTAAACATGGGTGATGGCGTTGGGAGGGATGGGAAAAGGATTTGAGCAGGAACGGGTTGGCATGCACATGGCTGAGCCTCGGCAGTGTGGAAATGTCCCCTCCCACGCACGAAGCTTTGGGGGTGACCAGGAGACCGTGTTCCCCAAACTCCTTCACCTTCTGCCACAGAGACGGGGACCAGTTTCATCGCCAGATGAGCCAACACACTGATACGTGACCAAGCCAAATGCAATTCCTTGCGCTCGCAGTGGTTGTGCAGAGGTGACGGCTACCGGATTTCCCTGGTGAGCTCCCCCGAGCCAGGGCCACGGCAGCAACGTGGTGCTGGCCCGGCACAGCCCTCGCACCTACGGCTGAGCCAGCGACCGGGACGTGCAGTGCAGGGGTGGCTTGGTGCAATGCTTATGGGTAGGCGTCTCCGCTCTGTGCCGCGGGGCTGT
>NW_008824445.1:102500-107406 GCF_000699105.1 Pygoscelis adeliae
TAGCAGCAGCCCTCTTGTAGCACAGGCAGTATGGAACCACAGACAGTTAGCCACCTTCTTCACAGTTAAGGCTGTGACCCCTTATCCCGGACTCGTCTTCGCTAGTGCGAACCACAGGAGGACCTGAGAAAGGCTGCCCCTACGTCTCACGCCAACCCTGCACCCCTTCCCTCTCACTGCACGGACACCCCAGCCACCCTCCATCCCCTTCTGGGAGATGCCGCGGACAGCTCGGTGCTTTTACAAGCGCAGGGAAGAGCACCCACGGCCCGCTGGCGCTGGGTGGGCGGGCGAGCATCAGGTGATGCGGTGATGGGGCGGCTCACGCGGCATCTCGGCAGCCTCATCCTGCTCATCGCAAGTCACACTGCAGCAGCGGGGCTGCGGTAACCGCCTGCGAGCGAGCAGCCCTTGGCTGCTGGGAAATGCAAGGGAGCAAAGCTACACCAGGGAAGAGCACAGAGTCCCTGCTGGGAGCACGATGGTGCCAAAACCTCCGATCTGGCTGCAGACCGACCCGTGGGTGCTCCTGGGGCTCCCGGGCTGGGCAGTGCCAGGCGTTGGCTGCAGCTTTCCTGTGCCGGCAGGCTCTGCTATCACCCCTGCTTCCCCGCCACACCCGGTCAGAGGAAAAAAAACCCCCATGCTCCGCCGCCACACCGGATAAGAGGAGTGGCCCGGGAGCTGCGGGACGCCTGTTTAATGTTTAATATTCCTGGAAGCTGGTGACTGTTTGACAAGTGAGATAGGTGCTGACTCAGCGAGGAGCCAGGGATGAAAAAGTCGTTCCCAAGATGACTTGCTCCTTTGCTGCTGGGAAGTCGGTACAAGACGCTGCTGTCCTGTTTTCGGTTGGGTTAATGTTAAACTTGAGGAGTGCAGCCCCGCTGGCCTCACTCTCCCTTGCTAGGAGGTTTTCTTCGGTCTGGGAAGGAGGAGAGGGTGGGGAGGGGTGGTGCTGGACTCCGTCCACCCCCAGAGAGCAGCACTACAGCCAAGAGGCCTCAGCCCTGCCACGGGGCCGGGGCCAGCGGCATCCGCACCGCCCCTCGGCATCGTCAGTGCTGCTTCCAGCTGCTTGGCAGCGAGAGGGGCTGCTCCCCCGGGGCAGCCGGGCAGCGCAGAGAATGCTCCCGCACGAGCAGCACTCACCCACTGGCTCCTGCATCCATCACAGGGAAAGCACGGAGGCCGTTAGGAGTGGTGGAGATGCACAATGGCTCCCTACCACCTCGTCCCACTGCTTTGCTCGGTTGTTTTTTTAAATAGCCCCGTCCACAGCGCTGTGTCCAGCCCACCCGGCCTGGCAGCACCTGTCCCACTGCCAAAATGCCCCCTGCAAGCCCATGGGAGGGATGTGGGATGCAGGATGCTGGATGCAGGATGGAGGACGTGGGATGCCAGCCTCTCATCTCAGTCCAGCTCCAAGGTGGGGAGCGGGAAGGGACTGCCGTCCCTATGTGCGATGGCAGGGTGGACTCAGAGGTCCCTCCTGACCCAGGAGCCAGCATGGATGGAAGCAGGAGCCGTTAGAGAAATCAGCGCTACAAAGATGCATGTATACATATATATTCTTTAAAAAACAGAAAACCCTCTCCCCATTTGTGAGGCTCTTGGGTGGGGAGGGCTCTGTGGGAAGGGCCAGGAGGGAACAGGACGTTTCCCCGAGGAGGAGGCCAGTGTTTCCCCTCCCTGTCGCAAGAGCCACCCAGGAAGGGTCAGAGATGCCCTCGGCTGCTGGCCCTTGGGGTGGGTGGAGGGCTCGGGACCACAGCAGCTCAGGTGAAGACCCAGTGGCATGGCCCCAGGAAAGCTTGCACAGCCCACACCATTCTCCTGCCTTTACGGCCAGGACAGATAATTCACCCCTACAAATCCAAGCAGCATCTCCGCCAAGGGAGCGACTCGCCCCCTCTCTGCACTGGGAACATGTCCCTGACGCGACTTCTCTCCTGCCAGCGCCAACTCAGACAGAAACTGCTCCCAACCCCGGATGCTGGCACACTAGCCTGTGCCTCTGCACAACTCTGCTATCCCCGAGGGCACGTCCCACTCCATTGCATCACCCAGATGGGCTGCGGCCAGCAGACGCAGTGGCTCTGCACCTAACACCTGCCTGCGGTCATTGCCCAGTAGCACCCGTACGTTGGGACATTGCACTGCCCGTTGTGTGATGGCCCCTCTGCAAGCGATGGCCAGAGGGTCACGCCACATGGGGACACAGTCGGGCATGTCCCTTCACCTGGGGGAGTGCCTGAGCGGTGGTATTCCCAAGAAGGAGCTCACAGAAGTGCATGTGGGCACTGCGGCACGCAACAGAGATGCTTGTCTAGCCCTCGGGCTGCGCACTTGCCCACCTCTCTCCCCGCTCCTACCTGCTCTTGTCCACAGCATCCTGCTCGTCCATCTCGTCCGCGCTGCAGGTCGCGCTGGAGTCGCTGTCGGGGTTCACCCCGGGGCCTTTACTGCCTTTATGGCTCTCCTTCTTCTCAGCCTTGGGTGTCCCCTCCGTCCCTGCTGTCCCTCCGCTGCTGACGCCACTTTCCGCTTTCTTGTCATTCCCCTTGTCCTTCTCCTGGCTGTCTTCGCTCTCCTCCTTCTTCACCTCGCTCTTGCAGTGCTCTTCGCTCACCTTCTCCTCCGGCTCCTCCGTTTTCACCACGTCCACCACCAGGTCCTCCTGCACCTTCTCCTCGCTGTTGGGTGGCTCGGGAGCTGCCTCCGGCGGAGGGCTGGTGGCAGGAGCGGGGTTGGGGGGGGGGGCGGGGGGAGCGTCAGGGGGTGTTGGAGCCTCTTCCAACTTGACTGCCGGTTCTGCGCCGGAGTCACCTCCCGGCCCGGGTGGTGCCTTGGCCCCGTTTTCGCCTCCTTCTTTGGCTTCGAGCCTCGGCGAGGGAATGCTCTCTGTGTCGGAGCTGTTATTTACTGCAGCTGAGAAAAGGGAAGAAATAAAAATAAGGATCAGCCCGAGATTCTCGCTTCCCATATCGCTGCCTCCGCCCCCTCCCATGGGAGGAGAACGCCTTCATTCCTCCGAGGGGGAGATGATCCCAGGGCTGGGAGAGCTGTGCCGGGATCCCCGGATCCAGAGCCTACTAAGCAAAGGGATGCTCTGGGGGCCTCTTTGCTTGCCCAGCGCGATGACTTGTTGTTAACCCCCACCCAAACGCAAACCCACATGGCCAAAACCCTGGAGTCCGAGTGACTGGGTTTTAAGGGAAAACCCCGGCTGCTAGCTGGATCCGCAGGACAGGACCTGCTCCCTTCTCGCCCTCTCACCCACGGCTCTGGATCAGCTCTGCTCCCCTGGGGCCAGGCACCTTGCTGGCACCCTGCTTGCTGACTTACGTTGCCTGTGTCCCTGGCTCTGCCACCCCCAGGGCAGCTGGGGACCATCCCAAAACACCGTGCGTGTTTGTTGTTATTTAAGCCACCAGTGGCAGAAGAAAGGAGGTCAGGGTTGGCGAAAGCAAAGCGCTGGCAGTACTGCGGGACAGGTTAATTATTACATGGAAAGGATCATTCTCAAATCTGCCACCAACGGCTTGAAGTGAGCTGGAAGCGCAAGCATCCACGCACCACTGCAGATGAAGGTGCTGCCAAGAGATTGTTTCTACGGCTGGAGAGAGGATCGTTCCCTCCAAGTCTTTGCCAGGGCCAGGAGCACCAGGAGACTTCCATGGTCCCATCTCAGCACATCCCCACCGGGCACGGCTCTCACGCTCGTGCCCAAAGGCTTCCTCCCACGCATTCGTCAACTTGCCTCTCTCCACAGCAGCACAGACAGCTTTCAAATGCTGGTGAGATCAGTGACACAGAGGGACTGTGTCCCAAGAGCTGTACGTTGGAGCACATCCATCCTTCCTTGGCAGGAAAACGTGCCACACTCATCAGGAATCTCAGCCTTCTCCAACCTTTATTCACTTGCAATTGAGCAATAAGGTGTCCCATCCCCCACCCAGGGACGAGGTTTACAGCGCGTTTGGCCAAACTCTCCCCGGCTGCCACTCGATGCTACTCTGAATGCCACGCTGAGACATCCAGCAGTGGCTTGTCCCAGGCTCAGCCAAGCTCTAGGCTGCAGGATGCTCCCTCCAGATCCTGAATCCGTGGTCTACACCATAACCCCTACGCCAAGTCCTTCACCCCCCCTCCCCGGCCGGCCACACGGCCCCCTAACCCCAAGCTATTGCCTGAGCATCCCCAAATGTCACCCTGGAGCCAGCAGCCATCTCCTGCACAACACTGCCCTGGCACTTCTGCGCCCATGACATTTCATCCCCCCCCTGCTTATGCCTTTCTTCAGCCCACCCCAGCAGCAGAACAAGAGACGAGGCTTGGAGAGTAAGGCTCGGGAGCATGTCAAGAGATCTGTCTCTAATCTCAAAAATACATTGTTTCCTCTCAGGCACTCTAACAAAGAGCAATAACTACCTTTTACTTAGTGCCTCTGAGTCACGTATCACCTCGCACAAAGATTTACCTGGAATCTGCCTTGTAATGAGTGACTCACAACGATGGTTTGAAAAGATTTCCCATTTCGAGTCCCATTAGCCTGGGTGCTAAGGCCAGGAACCAGCGTGGTGCCAGCAGTGCTGGTTAAGTTATTAAATTACTTTAACAAAAGTCAAATGGGGCTATTGTTGGAAAATTATGCACATTTTCTCCAAACTCGCTGCCGTGCTTTCTAAGCGATAAATAGCTGAAAATTGTCACATTCAAGTTGTTTCCTTTCTTTGGTATGGCGGGGAGGGAGGAAAACGCTGCCTTAAAAGGGAAAGGAGGAGGAAAAGACCCGCCAAGGTACATCAGCCTTGCCGGTGGGAGACCACAGCTTCCCCTGCCTTTGCTGGCAGCGCGGGCTCCACTGCCTGGGGCAGCCGCAGCAGCCGCGATGCCCTCATGG
>NW_008824445.1:111586-113833 GCF_000699105.1 Pygoscelis adeliae
CCCCCCCTCCCCGGCCGGCCACCCGGCCCCCTAACCCCAAGCTATTGCCTGAGCATCCCCAAATGTCACCCTGGAGCCAGCAGCCATCTCCTGCACCACACTCCCCTGGCACTTCTGCGCCCCCCCCCTGCTTATGCCTTTCTTCAGCCCACCCCAGCAGCAGAACAAGAGACGAGGCTTGGAGAGTAAGGCTCGGGAGCATGTCAAGAGATCTGTCTCTAATCTCAAAAATACATTGTTTCCTCTCAGGCACTCTTACAAAGAGCAATAACTACCTTTTACTTAGTGCCTCTGAGTCATGTATCACCTCGCACAAAGATTTACCTGGAATCTGCCTTGTAATGAGTGACTCACAACGATGGTTTGAAAAGATTTCCCATTTCGAGTCCCATTAGCCTGGGTGCTAAGGCCAGGAACCAGCGTGGTGCCAGCAGTGCTGGTTAAGTTATTAAATTACTTTAACAAAAGTCAAATGGGGCTATTGTTGGAAAATTATGCACATTTTCTCCAAACTCGCTGCCGTGCTTTCTAAGCGATAAATAGCTGAAAATTGTCACATTCAAGTTGTTTCCTTTCTTTGGTATGGCGGGGGGGGAGGAAAACCCTGCCTTAAAAGGGAAAGGAGGAGGAAAAGACCCGCGCCAAGGTACATCAGCCTCGTGGTGGGAGACCACAGCTTCCCCTGCCTTTGCTGGCAGCGCGGGCTCCACTGCCTGGGGCAGCAGCAGCAGCAGCGATGCCCTGATGGGACAGGGATGGGCGCACGTAAACCTTAGCGGGTTATCCCTCTTGAGCCCACAATAAGCTCCTTGAGAGCCTGTGGCAGTGGCTATCTAACCCTGCCGAGCACGCAGGGACCCCCCTTCGGGGGAAAACACCATGAAATGCAATTTGTAAGAGCACACAAGCGTGCCAGGCCCCGGTAAGCTGGGTGCTCTGGGGAGTGCGTGCTGATGGAAATCAGAAACCAAAGGGTTTGCTCTCCTCCAGGGTGAGAAGAAGCCACTGGGACCACCCCAAGTTCCGGGTGAGCCCTTTATGCGGAGTCTCGATGTGGCAGCCAAGGAGCCCTTGGGCCGCAGAGGCTGCTGACAGCCTCCCTGTGCCCGCTGGGACCCCCGTGGGTGCCCAGCAGCCACGGCAGAGGCTGGCTGGTAAAAGGGTTCCCGCATTGCATGACCTTCCCAAAATAAACATCTTCCAGACAGACACGGGCGGAGGGCAGTGATCCAGGGCACTCCTCACAAGCGTGAAAGCTAGAGGCGTCCGAAAGGCCACAAGCGCCTTGTGCTGTGGGACACTGTCACCTCGGTGTGGCTTCGGGGTGACAGACGTGACCCCCCGCAAGCGCTGACATTTGCAGCCCCGGAGAGGCCGTGCAGAGTGCCTCTGCAGCAAAGCTGGGAGAGCTGAGCGCATCCCCCTCTCTGCAGCCCCCCACCTGCCTCACCTTCTGCCTCCTCGGCCATCTCCTCCTCGTTGCCGCTCGTTCCCGACACCTCCATCTCCTCGTCCTCGGTTGCAGGAGGGAAGGCGGTTTCCTCGTTTTGAACAGCGGTGCCTTTTTTCTTCTTCCTCTTCGCGTTCCTTTCTTTCTCCTGGGGAAGAGGCAGAGGATGGTGAGAAGGAAAGACCAGAGGGATAGGGAGCAGACAGCACCAGTCGTACCTGAAAGGCCAAGAGGGATGCTAACACCACTGCGGTCCCCCTGGGTAAACCCTCTGAAAATCAGTCCTCGGGACCAGACTCGCCTGCTGAAAGCCCGGCAGCATGGTCTCACCTGGCCAAAAAACTTTGACCACCGTGCACTGGCTCCATGGGGAGCTCCAGCTCCAGGCGGCAGCGAGCCTCTGAGGGAGGGATGGCACGGACACATGGACAAGGGACGCGCATGCAGAAGTAACCAGTGCAGGGCTGGCAAGAGCCCGGTGGTCCCATGTCCGCTCATTACACGCGTGCGTCGTGTTCGTCCTGCGCATTTCCAGGCACTACCTCCAGCTACACAAACATGTGCAGCCGCGGCTTGACGCTCATCTGCAGATAACAAAGCTGACGCCCCAGATATGGCCCAGCCAACATTTTCGCACACCAGCTTTCGTGTCCCCTACGGGCAGGTGCTGCCAAAGGACTTTGACTCCCGTGCCGGGGAGGCTGTCGCCAGTGGGCGGTGGGGACGCTCCATGCGGCATGGCATCCCGAAGGTGAGCTGCCCGGTGCCCCATCCTGCCCCGAGACAGCCCCGTCCCT
>NW_008824445.1:114057-121079 GCF_000699105.1 Pygoscelis adeliae
CGTTTATTTACATGGATGAAAAGATAAAGCCGTGGTGGAAACGTTAACTTTGCTGCTGGATCTCTGTGCTGGGAAGAGCTGGTCCCCCCTTCCCCCAACTTTTCAATCCCTTAAAAAACTTCCAGATAAAACAAACAAATACAACTGCTTTTTGCTTGGAAACGCTGCTTGCTCAAAATCTATTTTTATCAAACTGGGCAGGAGAGAGGGAAAAAAGGCACTTGAGAAAGGGCTCTGCGAAGGCGCGGAGACGCAGTGGGAGGAAGGCAGGGCTCTGCGGTGCCCTTGCCCCATCCCGGCGGCACCAGCCATGCCCCGGCGCTGCCAGCATTCGCGCCTCTGCCACGGCAGCGATTCAGCAACCGCACGTTTCTGTCTGAAGCAGCAGTTCCCCATCACACTAATGCGGTGACAAAGCGACGACGTTACTATGCAAAGACTTCTCTGCCTCTTACTCACGGGTCCGTGACTCAGCCGCAGGCAGGAGCAGGCTCCTCGCTGGGGAATTAGCCGGGAACCAGCCTCTGCCTTAGCACCCTACTTGGCCAGAGCCCGGGGTCCGGTGGCTGCCGGCAGAGCAGAGCAGCGAGCCGCCCCGAGGGCACCGTGGGTCCCTCTCCTGGCAGACCCCACTGCTGGTATTTAGGGAAGATGATGTGAAATCCAGGCAGCAGATCCTGGCTACATCTAGAGATACGTTCAGGCCATCACCTCGCCTCTTACAATGCCAGCAGCTCTGGCCCCCTTGTGCAGTCTTGCTCCTGGCACCCTGCTCAGGAAAGGGGTCCCTTCCTGCTCTGCCTCTGTAAACAGCCACAGGGCCACCTCGTCTGACACAGGATCCTAACCACGACAGGGGTGGACATGGAAGAGTCTCTGTGAGCCATGCCTGGGACCAGGTGTCTCCCGTCGTCACAACGTACTTTTAATCCAAGTGATTACCAGTGAGGCCACGGGAAGGTGCCAGGACCGTTTGCTATGGGCACACTTTGATGCTTGTTTTGTGCTATCCCAGCCCATGGGGTCTCTGCTTTCTACCTGCCACTGGGTTTTTTTGCAGGAGCATCCAGGACTTGGTGCCACTTGAGCAGTCTGCCTCGCCAAGACCACTGAGGAGACACGCTGTGCACAGTGAGGACACCGAACCCTGCATGAGAGGTCACTCCATGCCTGCTCCTCCACGCCGTCCTCCTGGGCACCTGGTCCCTAGCCAGCCCCATCATGCCGACTCCCAGCCTGGCAGGGATGGGCAGCTCTTCCCCCACCTCCCCTCCTGCCATCCCGGGTGCTGGGCACTACCTCCCACTGCTCAAGTTCACCTGCACCATCTGTCCTGGAGGAGGAGAGGGAGATGCCATCAGCCCTGGGGCATGACATCTCTCTGGCCTTCTGCCTCGCAGGCAGAGCAGCCGTCCCGACAAATTTGGCCTGCCCTTGCACTCACCACCTGACATGGCAGCAACAGCCACAACAGCTTCCAAACCCTGCTACCGACATGGGTACCTCCCATCAGCATCAGCCTCAGCCTGTCCTAAGGGCAGGATCAGGCAGTCCCAGACTGGTGTGACATAATGATGTGTATTTGAGACCACACCAGGACTAAGTCTAACCACAGAGTGACTCCCATGCTCTGCTGTGGGAGCAGCCAGCGGTGATGGGAAGGGACAGAGAGATGATCCCACAGGCAGCACTTCTCTGCCCTCTGTGGTGAGGAGGGTCTCAGTTCCCCATCCTGAGACCAAGGCTCTGCACCAAGGCAACGTAGACTTGTTCACCCTCCAGAAGAAGAGGCCACCAGGCTGTCCTCCTGAAGCAGCTTTGCTGTGTGAAGCCAGCACCACCCAAAAAACCAGGGAATTGCAGAGATATTGCTCGGAGGGGGCCAAAAGATTGGTCCTCTAAGCAGGACCAGCACCAGCCCAGGAGATAACTCGCCCATCTTCGCTGCACAAGCCAAAACAAGTCCCAGCAGTCCAAAGTGACAATCACATCGCAAAGAGGTCCCAGTGAAGACAGTGCCTAATCTCCAACCGCTAACGAAAAGAGCAGCTCAGAGGACACTGTGTATCCCAATGCCCTGCTTTCCTTAAATGCCGAGATTAGAGAGCGCAGCGTCCAGAAAGTCAAGGCTAAGTGACGCTGATGCCTGGGACGCATCTGAGCTGCTCGGCAGCAAAACCGAGCCAAAACACACAGCCGGGCAGATAAAGTGAAGGCCTGACCCTGCCCCAGCAGTAACAGGCTGCCTCTCCCATGGTGCAGCCGGCTGGCAGGGACACCCCGATCCATGGGGGTGCTTGCAGACGGAGGAGGGTGAGGATCTGTGGCATCCAGCCCCATTGAGCCAGGACTGCAGTAGGATACCCCTCCCCAAACAGGCTGGAGAAGGGTCTCATGAGCGCTGAGCAGCTTGTGGGAGAGGGGAAACGGGGCTCCATGTGCTGACACAGCCCATGTGCAGCTCCCTGGCCCCCGTGTGCTCTTTTCCCAGGTGAGAACCTCTCCAGTAGAAGGATGGGTCTTCAAATTAAAACCCTAAACACGGCATGTGGGAGTGTATGGACCATGTGGGCTCTGGAGAGGTGGAGAAGGAGCACCACCATGCCAGACACCTTTGCCTGTTGCAACCCAAACCCTTCTCCTTCCTAATGCTGGATGCTCCCTGGATGCTCAGAGGGAGGGTCCCCCCATCCCCAGAGCTCCTCAGGCTCTGGCCAGCTGGGGTTCAGCACACAAGGGGACAAGGGGCTGCCAAAATGCCCGGCCCCATCCCATCCAGCGCTGTCCCAGCATGGGGAATGGGGACATCCTGCTCCGCACCGCGCTTGTGCCACATTTTGGGGACAGAGGGACCTTGCCAGGCTCTGCTTCCCATCCCACACTGGTCACTGCTGCCTGCCTGTCCCTGCAGCTCCTCCGGTTCACCTGCACGCTGCTGAAACCCAGTGTCACACCTACCTGGAAGAGGAGGCTACAATATTAATGAGCCCCATTTGGGAAACAAATAAGATCTGCTAATTAAGGTTACTCTCATTAAGGAAGAGGAAGAAAAGCAGAGCCACTGTGTTTCCCCGCACATGATCAGCAATAGCTGTTGGTGGCGAGGTCAGGGAATAATCTGGGGATGTCATGGCAAACCTAGGTGATGCCACGCTGCCTCGCCACGTGCTTCCTCCACAGAGGTCACAGCTGACTACTGGGTATAGGATGAGATTAGGAGGCTTGGTTTGCTTGTGAATATATTTAGGAGTCAGGAAGGAAGGTCTATGGCAATTTAATCTCAGTTGTTCTTTTATTTTATTCAGCTTTCTGGCATCTGCTGTTGCCGCAAAACAATAGAGCACAATAAATAACAGCTGAATGTTCATTGTTCTTCTCCACAACCGAATCCCATACCCTCCAATGCTCAAAAAATAAAATGATGATGCTGATATAAACTGCAAGTGAGAGTGAGCAATTAGACTGGAGAAGTCTAGTGACTGCCTTGGAGGGACGGATGCAGGGAAAAATGTGGTTCTGCAGAAAAACACTTCCGTGATATAATTTCTGCAACATTAGGAAGCAGAGTAAATTAATATACACCGGCTCCACTGCCAGCTAAGCTGTATGATCTTATTTCAGAGTCTCCCCAGTAATGAACAATGATATCTTTATAATGTAACATTTTATATTTGGAGGGCTCGATGCACGTTTCATTCCAGTCTTTACATTGTTTTTGAAGTCTTTTATATAGTTAGTTTGCTTTGTTGCTAAGAACAATTTGGTGAAACATGGGAACACAGGAGTGTCTCTGTGCATAGAGAATTAATAAAAAAGAATCGCCGATGTCTTCTCTGTCTCTCATTCCTATAGACTGACTAGGATATTAAATTCCTGGGTGAGTCATTGAATGTTTTTCTGTCTTTCTTTTCACTCTTGCTGTAATAGCTTGCTTGGAGAGATTCCTGCATTGAACATTGTCCTTTGCATTTTCAAAGCACCCCTTGGGGGTTTAGCCATGTGAATTCTATTAGCTAGAAACTGGGAACCCCAGGATATTCTACAAATAAAATAATTATAATCCTTAGTTGCTCTTAGCAGTCTGTCCTATGTCCAGAATGCCAAACAAGTCCCACTTCATTCGCACTCTGCACCGCATGCCAGAAAAGAAGCGGCGTTAGCCCCTTCTGATGGGGAAACTGAGGCACGGAGAGACAGGCACATCTGCTCACAGCCCCGAAAACAACCAACATCCGTGTCGGGACCAGCCGTTCCTTGTGTTGTCCTAAACCCCTGCACTTCTTTGGGGCAAACTGACAGTTTACCAGGTAACTGCGGAACCTGCAAGGCACAGAGCTGTGGTGCCCAGTGGGGCTCTCTGTTCCCCGGGGTGGAACAGCACAACCTCGCTGGCATCGAAGGATTTGAGCAGCCAGGACCGAGCTCTCGTCCTGGCCAACACACCACAACCCCGCTCCTCCTTATCTCCCCACATACCAGCCACGCTCTAGACACCCAGGCATCTCCCACGCAGCAGCTCCCCCTCCTCCAGACCTCCCGGGGCCAGGCGGGTGGACAACCCTTTCCTGCACCGCTTCCCGCTCCCCAGTCCTCAGAGCTTTCACTCTGAGATGATAAAGACCCCCCTTGGCTGTGGGAAGCACGCAAGCACTTGCTGGGAAGTATCTGTGGGTGCGGGCTGAGACGGGGCTCTCACCATTTTCAGTTTGTGCTGCTGTAGGATCTCATCCAGGTTCTGCCTCTTCTTGTAGTTGAAGTAGAAGTTTTTGCACTGCGACACGGTCTTGGAGCCCACCATCCTGGCAATGGCCGACCAGTTCCGCCCATGCTCAAGGAGACCTGTGGTCACAGGAAGGAAAAAGGAGAAGGGCTTAACACCAGATACGCTCACACAAGGGCAGCATTATCCATGCAGGATGGGAAAAATCCTCCACGCAAGCCAAACTCCACAGGAACAATATGGTCACTAGCACCCGTCTGCAAGGTTTCCTAGGCCAGGGGATGACCTACGAGAGCCTGTTTTTCTTTCCAAGGGGAAAAAAAGGCAGTATGCTGACCGCCTCTGGAACAAAACACATCCCACAGCCACGACTCGGCCGGCCACCGGGCAGGCAGGAGGGTGAGCGGTGCTCCCCTTCCCTTTGGGACAGTTGCAGGAGGTGTTGCCATGCGCAGGAGAACTTGGGGCAAGCAGTTCTCAGTCCCTACCATGAAGCAAAGGCTCTTCCCACCCTCCTGTACCCCAGTGATGACTTTGACCAGGTGACAAGGCAGTTCAGGGGGTTGGAGCAGAGTCCTGTTACGGATGGGGAGGAACAGCCCAGGCAGGGAAGCGGCAGTGAAGCCCAGGTGATGTCCCAGGCTGGGAAGAGGTGTGCCAGGGGATTAGTGCTGATCGCAGGCTCATGAGCAAAAGCAGCTTCCCAGGTCAGGCATCATGCCAAGGGCTGGCAATCCTGGCCAGACAGTGCGACCCAAGCACGGGGCTCCTGCCGGCGCTGGGGCAACCCAGCAGGGTGGAGGATGCAGAGGAGGAGGAGGAAGGAGCGAGTCAGCACCCTGTGTCCTTGCAGTCTCTGTAGGGGTGTCTGGGCACCCACGGTCCTGCAGCTGGAGGTGGGAGTCACAACTGCAGCCCAGTGGTGCAGCGGTACCCTGGTGTGTCCATCCCAGGCTCCTGGAGTTAACCCGGGCGAGGACCATCCAAGGCTTTCCGGGAAATAAAACCTCGCTGCCTGCAATCCTTCCCGGTGTGCGGCTGGTCCTTCCCGTGGTGCCTGGTGGGGGCCGGAGCTGCCACCAGCTTGCGGGATGCTGCCGGCCGAGCTGGGTCGTGCCGGTCCGGCTGGCTCCTGGCTGCCCATGTGATGCCACCATCAAGGCAACAGCTCCCCAGGTCCTCCCCTGCACCTTGTGTAGCGCGCAGGATGGAGAGACTGTGAGCACAGGGGCATGGTACTGCCACAAAAGGTGACTTCAAGATGAAAACCAGCAGGGAATGAACTTGCTAAGAGCATCTTCCTCTTTTGTTAGGGTTTTTTTCTGCCCAGAAGCCACCAACCACAGAGCCTGGGAATAAGTGCTGCCTGGGCATCTCCGTTCTCCATCCCCAAACCCCTCCCTGGCTGCTCTGATGCTGTGGGGCTCGGGGCTGCAGTGAGTCCCACGTTAGGGCTCCCGTGCGTGACCCTGCTTGTGCCTGGGAGCCACAGCAGCTCTGCCCCAGCCCTTACGCCAGCCTTCAGCCACACTGCTGCCACGTGTCACCTCTGAGCCCCAGCCTGGATCTAAGTGCCAGCCCAACCTCTGCTCCAGCCCAACAACAAACCCTCCCTGGGACGGACTGATCTCAGCACAGCCACAAGCAATCAGGGCCAGAGGGATGCACCTCCGGCCAGGATCTGTGCGCCTGTGCAAGGTGAGGGCACAGCATGGGGGCTGTGGGTACGTCTGCATCGAATAGATGGCACCGTGTACCCCAGGAGCGATGAAACACCCCTCCCTGCTTCCCAGGTCCTGGAGAAAACCAGCAGTACCCAGCACAGCAGGAGTTAACATCCAGTCGGTGCCTGTATCCTGCCCCGTCCCAGCACCAGGGCTTATCAAATTGCATGTAAGAGGCAGGCATCACACAGCGCTGAGCACCACAAAAGGCCGCGGCAAGCCAAGAAACAAGTTTGAGCTTTAACTCTGCAACTCCCAGCCTCGCTCCAGCCAAACCCACGACCTCCATCACCCCGCTGGCAGGCTGGGACTTCTTAAAAATAATAATAAATTCAAAAAAAAGGACGTCCGGCCACCAACTGCGAGAGATAACGAGCCGGGGCGGGAGTCCTCGCCCCACAGTTGCTGAAGGCTGCAGTGGAAAACAGTAAGGTTCCCTGTGTCACAACCCGTCCCCTGTGTCACAACCCACTGCTGCCACCCAAAGCAAACAAGCGGCTCGGCCCCCTTTGCTCATCACCACACCGGTGGCCCCACACCGGTGGCCCCACACCAAGTGTGACAGCCGGGACCGGAGG
>NW_008824445.1:121678-143126 GCF_000699105.1 Pygoscelis adeliae
CGCCTCAGCATCGCACGGCCCTTCGTTCCGCAGCGCAACTGAAACTATGACTAACTGAGTTATCAGATCTTATCGAACCCTGCCTGCTGTTGGCTTGGGGCGGGGGCTCGGGACGCAGGGTCTGCCTGCAGGCACGCAGCTACACGCAACCCTGAGGTTAACCCCATCCTTCGGCCCCCAATGCTGGACTTACGTGCTCCGGGTCCGGCTCCAGCGGGCAGGGAGCGTGCCCAGAGCGTGCAGCGGGCAAGCTGGGAAGGATGCGGACGTCGGGGCACTTCTTCAAAGACCCCCCGGGCACAGCAGCTCACTGCGAAGCGCTGCGAGTGCTCCGCTCACACCCTCCCCACGCATTTTGCTTTCGCTCCCTCGCAGCAGCCGGAGACTGAGAAGAAAGCAAAGCCGGTTCCTTAAATCCTGGGGGCGAGAGGATTTCAGAGCCATGGGCAGCCAAGAGCGGCAAGCGAGCGGGCACCGAGGCTGGAAACCAGGTCACAGGCGGGAGACTCCTGACCCCGATGCCAGAAGTTGGTGGGAACACATGCTCCGGCCCCAGCACTCTTCCCTCCGGCGGGGCCGGCGAGCGAACGGTGTCCTCCGCGCTCCTCCCGCTTGCTCACCGGAGCTTTCCAGCCGCCTGCAGTCGCGGTTGTTAAGGTGGATGGAAGCGCCTCCGGTATTTTCTCCCCTACCTCACCTCGCTCAGCAGCTCGGGGCTACGGGGAGGCTGTGCAGTTTCAGGAGATGCCCGACGTTGCCAAGAAATAATAATAATTAAAAAAAAAAGGCAGGAGAAAGGCGAAGGGGAAGGAGCAGCCAACCGTGCGCTGCAGCTCCGCTCGTGCCAGCCCGGGGACGGGGAGTCGGTGCCGTCGGTATGTGGAGGAGCAGCGAGCGAGCTCTAATCTGTTCCTCTGGCTGACCTGGGGCTCGTTGCATCTGAATGTGACCTCTAGACAGAGCATTAATAACGAACGTGGCGCTGACCCAAGCTGACAAGGGGTGCGGCCGCTTGGCACCCGCTCCCGCCCTCCCTCTCTCACTTTCTGTCTCTCTCGCTCTCGTCTGAATGTCAGCGGCAGGGGGAGGGATCCAGGAAAACAAAGCTTGGCTAATAGTTTCCTCCGCTCTCAAGTGAATCAAAGGCGCTTTTCTTTGGGGAGGTGCGTGCCGGCGAGCCCAGCTGGTGTGCGGTACCCCGGCACACCTCAGCCCCACGGCCGCTGTCCCGGTGGAGGTGGGATGGGGAGAGGTTTGGTATCGGTCCCACCATGGGCGAACTGGGGCCTCTGCTCCGGTACTGGCAAGCGGAGGTTGGAAGGAAGAGGAGCCCAGAGAGCACGGTAGCATGCACTTGGCGTCTCGGAGCGCAGAGAAGAAACCCGGAGGGGCAGCCCGGCGGGCGAGGGTCTGCGGCTCACGCCCCCACGGCTCTCTGCAGCTGCGGGTTTTTACCAGAGCCGTTCCAAGGCGGCAGCCGCCCTGCTCCACCCAGGGCTCGGCAAGGGTGGAGGGAGCCCATAAAAGGGTCCCTTAATGGGAGCTCACATGGATTAACAGATCAAGGTTACAGGGGAAAAACTAAGTGATCTCATTCCCCTACACCCGACGGTACCTGGTACAATCCTCCAGCCCCTCTCGCACCCACACACCCTCTCGGGGCAGGGATGGAGGCAGTTCTGGCCCAGCCAAAACGTACCACAACCCCGTCCTGGAGAGAGACCAGCACTACGGGCTCAGTGACACCACCCATGGCACCCCAAAAGCATGGTCGGCATCGCTGAGCTGAATTAGTGCATCGCAGTGCCGCTTTCCCCTGCCGATCTCGGGGCTGTTTGCAGCGCGTGGGAGAACCGAGGCACAAGGAAGGTGAGTAACTTCTCCAGGGCTGCGGAGCCAGTGGGTGGCAGAGCCGGGCGAATGCCGGGCTCCTGATGCCGTGCCAAGGAAAGCAGCGGGGACGGCGCGTGGGCGGCGAGCCCACGTCCCCACAGGCGCCGGGGGTGTTGCCAGAGGCACCGTCAAGCAGGCAGCCGGCTCGGTGTGCTCTCGCTGCCGCGGCGGGTGATGCTCACCCTTCCTCGGGAAGGCGACGCCAGGATCAGCCTGTCACGCTCCCACCGGACCCCTCCTTTGGTGGCTGGACGCAAGCGCGTCTCTGATGCGCCCCACGGCTACGAGGGAGCTTGCAGCAAAACTCCCCACCAGCTTTCATGCCCACCACGCTACCTCTCCGGAGGGAGGCAGGGCCACCAAACGAGGTGTGGGTACGGAGTCAGGACCCCTGGCAAGCTCAGCTCTAATACCATCTCCCCCCTCCGCTGGCCCCGGCTGGGGACCCTCAGTTCCCAGATCTCCCCTTCGGAGGAGCCGTTCACTGGACCACTGCATCAACCTGCTGCAAAAACATCCAGCCCCGTGCCCCGACCACAGACCTGCCCGGCTCTCCCCCTCCTACCACAACCCTCCTTTTTTTGCGTTATGCCCCCATCCTTTGAGCCTGCCCGACTGCTGGGGGGAGGGGATGAGAAGCCTCCCTGCTCCCCGAGAGCCATCCCCTCAGGTCCGGCTCGGGAAACTCGAGTCTCCAGTGCCAGGCAGAGACTCCATGTGCAGCAGCCGCTCCCGGCGGGCCCAGCTCTCTCCCTTCACCTGGTTTGGATATTATTCCTGCTCCCTTATTGTTGAAAAAATAACGCTCAAAATTAAAATGTAGGCTGTAAATTATAGTAATTACCCAGCAGTTCCCCCTGATAGGCCTTTTGTGTTTCATTTGCTGACACTCACTAAGCAAATCCTTGCAGCTTTCTCCTACATGCTCGAGAAACGTTCAGCCAACTGTGGCAGAAAGCACAGCTCCGGGGGGCACGGTGGGCAGTGGCACTACGGGCACTATCCCAGGGGTAACACCTTGGACGAAGAGCAGCAAAGCCCCAGCCTGGGATGGTAGAGACGGACCGCAGCCGGCGACAGCCTCTTCCAGGGAAAGTGTGGCCAATTTGTGCCTGTTTTGCCCTCATTGCACTTAATCCTCCCCATCCCGGTAATTTCCGTGTCGTTTCGCATGAACTTCGTGGCAAACAGGTGGCTTGCTTGAAGCAGGCAGATGCCGGTGCTCTGGCCACGGCAGCGGGTGCCAGGGATGAGCAGGCTGGGCTGTCCTTGCACCCAGCCTGGACGGAGGGCACCCAGGTGGGGGACTCCAAGGCACGTCCCATCCCAGGACCAGCAAGAGGGACAACATGCAGCGACCGGCACAGGCTGCAAGCCCGTGCTTCTCCAGCCCACATTTACTACCATCAGCAGTTTTTTACAGCAGTAAATATCTCTCACCAGAGAGGGGAAGGCTGCAGCACGAGCACAGGGGAGATGAAGGGGGGAAGGTACGGAGCTCGGCTCCATCCCGGCTTCCCAGCATCATCCATGCTGCAGCCAACTCCTTGTAAGAGCAACGGTTACCCTGCCATGAAGAAGCGATGGAGGAAAATGCAAAGACCCACACAGACCTACCTCCCCCCACACTTCAGCCAGCGGCTCGTTAGAAATAACAGTGCAAACCCAAATTAGGGTTGGAGGAGCGCACGCTCATGTGTGTGTTTACACACCCACTCGGGCTCCAGAAGGATCCTGTGCCGTGAGACAACGCGCTGAAAGGCAGCCGTGTTCAAAAGGTGACGGAGATGGGAGATGGCTGGCTTCTGCTGCGGGCTTTCGTGTCAGCGGGTTTGGCTGTGCGTTAATTTGAAGAAATCAGTATTTTTTAAAAATTCCAATTTATTTTAGTTCTGTGGACAGAATGGGACTGGGAAAAAAGTGGTTCACGTCAGTTCAAAACTCATCTTACTTTCCGACTTCGTTGTTGGCAAAACTGAAAATCAGCCCCAAAAGCATACCTTCTGTATCCAGAGAAATATTTTACATCTACCCAAAATGAACTATTCAGGAGCCTTCATGGCTTATTTAACTCTCTGACATCAGCTTTTCACATTTGTGCCCAACTCTCCTCTGCCTCATCATGCCAACTCCATCCCGTGGCCTCTCTGGCTCCTCAGCCTGGGAAAAGGCATAAAGAGCCTGAGCTTGGCTCTGCCCCGAGGGCGAGGAGCTAAGAGCCTCGGCAAGGTGCCAGAGGACCTCAGGTGAGCAAAAACCTGCCATTTCCACGCCGCCTCTTTTCAAAGAACAAAACCACTTGTTAGACGCCAGGGGGAAAACCCAGAGCCGGGGCGAGAACAGATACCAGACTTTAAAGAGTAACGAAGGTCACACCGAAACCTCCTGGTTCATCAAGTTCAGCCCCAGCGCTATCACGGCTGCTCCGCAACGCTGGGCGCTGGCAGCAAAACTCGGCGGAGGGGCTGGGGGGGGGCAATAAACCCACCTGGCTGCTCCAGGTCAGCGCTCGCCCCCTGCTCGCAAACTCCCTGCCAGCCTACCTTTAACTCCTGCCTGCGTGGGCTCCTGCCAGCGGGTCCCCCAAAGGCAGGAGCTGCCTAAACATTGCCTTTTAAGGAACAGCCCCGTCCTGCTGCCGAAAGCCTCCGCGCCCTGCCCGGCGGCAAAGCCAAGCAGAGCAGCGGGTGCTGCCCTCTCCCCGGCTTGGGAAGGGAAGGGGGGAAATCCTCGAGCAACTCCGCTTAATCAAAACCTCCTGCTTTCAGGATCACAGCCGTGGTGCAAGGAGGCAATATCAGAAAAACACACTACCCCATAATTATACCAATCTCTGCACACTTTGACAGACTAGTGAATCAAAGTTTACTGTGTAATAAAAGTGTCATTAATCAAGAACTTTCCTCTCGCTAGGTTTTCGTTCCCGTAGTTAACTTTAATAACACGGTACTCCCCTTTATTGTCTCTCCTGTCAGGCACAGTCCTGCCTTCTCCCGCCTGGAAACTCTCCGTGCAGCTCTGCAACTCTGGAGCAGAGCAGACAACTTTGGCGTCTCACTGTCCCAGGGCTGTTTTCTCTTACCTTCCTGAGCAGAAACGACACGGGGTTTCATGCCACACAGAAGAAAGCCGGGGGTGGATGGCAAGGCCAGGCTGATCTCCCGGCCGGCGGGTGCTGGGAGGCAGGGGTCACCATCCCCATCTGCCCCAGCCCCCCGGGGTGTTAGACTCGCATCTTGCTTGTTTAATACCCTGAACCAGCCAGCTGCGGGCTCAGACTGGTACCAGTACTGGGGAAGAGTGTGGCTGGGGCAGCTGAGTCCTTACGGTGAGGAGGACGGTGCCCGTGTCTCTGAGCCCACCCCGAGCCGGGTGCCCGCCGCCTCCTCCGCCCCTGCCCGGCCGTGCCAGCAGCGGGCTCTGCCGCTGCCGCCTCCTCCAACCTCTGAGGTTATCTCCGGAGTTTTGCAGCCACTGCGAGTTGGAAACCCCCACCGCACCGGTCCCTGGAAATGCCGACCAGAGCCGGTTCGAAGCATTGAAGTGGCTGCTTCCTGGCAAAGGGGAATTTGGCTTCTCTGTAGGAGTCTGGTGTTGCAATCTCAGTTTCCAAGGCTGTTGCAGAGGGGAAAACATCAGCAATCGGGCTTTACACCAGCAAATCTCCCTGCCCCATCCTGGCCCCTGGGCTGGAATAACGCTACGTGCTCCCACGCTTCATCCTTCCTCCACGCAGGCTTTGGCAGCTGGTTTTAAGACTCCTTAAGCACACCTCCAGCATCCAGCATAAAACAGCAAGAGGCACTTTTTAACAACCAGATGCGATCTCCAAAACAAAGCGGCGCTCGGAAAAGATCCCTCCAACGACCCTCCCCCGCTCAGCACCTGCTCTCCCCATTACCTGGCCCCGGGCCAGTTTGCTTGATTAAAGTCTATCTATTAAGTTTTGTGTCTATAGAGAGCCCCGCTCGGCAGCACGCAGGATTGGCACTGGGCTGTAAAGAGGGTTGGAACAGCTTAAAGGCGAGTGAGCCAAACACTTTGGGATATTCACAGGCGAAGTAATCCAAGTCCACAGCTCCCATCGGCACCTGGGCAGCCGGCGCTCCAGAACGTGTAATCACCATCCCGGCAGCAGGTGCATTTTCCAAGCAGAGCCGAACCCACTAATACGCCTGTTTGCATTTGCCACCCCCAAACGGCATTCATTTCCATTTTAATTTCCCATTTACAATCCTCACCGGGCCAGGAGAGTCGGCAGCGATGCAAGCGGGATGCACGGGCTGGGGACGTGAGCTCGACAGCCCATCAAACAGGACGTGACTTTGGCAAAAAAAATTAAGGCAGCGAAAGAGCTGGCGCAGGAGCGGCACGAGAAGGGGGAAGTGGCAAGAAGGGCTGTGCTACACTCAGCACTTTTTAAAAATGGTCTCAGCAAAGGCTCTGAATCAGTGCCAGGATGTAAAGTCACCCCGCGCTGCCTGCAGCCCCGGCTCTCGCGAGCTTCCCGACACGTGGCTGTGGAGTCCTGGGGTTCACCATCCTCTCCCTAAATCCCAGAGCTGTGAACGCCGGCAGACGCTCTTGGTGTGTCTGGAACAGAGCGCACCAATAGCACGAACCTCCGGAGAGTGGCACGAAGCTACACCTCGCGCTACAGGCACCGGAAGCTGTAAAAAGCAACAGGCGAAGCGCCTTCCTCATTTCCTACGGCCAGCTCCTGCCTCGCGGGACACGTGTGGGCTCCGGCCGCAGCCCGGACATCCCTGGTGTCAGCACAGCTCCCGGGGCCGGAGAGGCCGAGCACGCCCCCCACACCACCGCCTGCCTCCCCCCACCCCCACTGAGGCTCTCTAGGAAGAAACCAGCAGCGGGATGGACAGAATCCAGCCCCAGGGCTCAGGACCTATCACCATGCAGAGTCTCCAGCAGTCAGACACCATCCATCCCCGATTGCTGGGTTAGCTCCAGCAGAGCCGACAGGAGAAAGAAAACGAGCGGCTCACCTTTTTTAGCCGTCTCCATCTCCTCTTCAGTCCAGCGAGAGCTTTCATTCATCTCCAGAGAAGCTGGGAAAGAGGAAGGAAAGGAGAGCAGTCAGCTGTGAGCGGGACCCAGCAAGCCCTGCGAGCTCAGAGGAGATGCTCAAACACCCAAACCCCCTCCCACACCCTGTTCCCCAGAGGCACAACAAAACGCCGTGCAGTGCAAAAGTGCTTCTGCAGGGAAGGCTGTCGCGGTGCGGGCTCTCAAGGCTTTTCCACACCACGGTAACCCATGCACAGCATCCCCCCCCGGGATGCAGCTCGGTGATGCAAAACCTCTACTTTGGGACTGGAAGCGAAGCCAGATGGCTTGAGGGTGGCAGCAGATTTCGTGCCACGCACTCTGGCCCGCCAACAATAGGTACCTAAGATGGAGCCAACTTCGGCAGTGTGCTTTGGAGGTGGCAGACGCAGGGTGGGACCGTCACCCTCGGCGGAGACGGAGAAACAGCGTCACCTCAGCAGTGACTTTGGCCAACCACATCCATCAAGGGAGTTGGCCGTGCTTGACCGCGGGCTCCCTCAGTGCCATCACCGGGCTCTCGGACATCTCAGAGCCACTTCCAGCAATGCCGGGGGCTCACTCAGAGCAGCACCCATCGCAGGGGGACCATGCTGCTCCGGCCAAGAGAGTCAGAGGGGTGTCAGCACCCGATGCTCTCCCTCTCCCCCACCCCAGGCGCGGTGCTGGGACACTGAGGTCCTGCATAAAGTCTTCACTATGCAACAGTCCTGCTGGCAGCCTGGCACTAGAGCAAACCCTACAATAACAAACCAGGGTGTGAGTCAGAGGCAAAAAACAACTCGGTAAGGAAACAGATTTCCGGCTCAGGCTGCCAAGGGGTTATTACTCTAAACAACAGGCAAAGCATTATTTCAACAGTGATGAGAGATGTTTTGACAGTGTCCTTTTAAAATGGAAAACAGGCTAATAGGTTCAGGATCAAGAATATGGGCGAGGAGAGAAGGAAGCATCTTCCAAGAAGCTCTACAAGAAGCCAAGACCCCGTGGGAGGACAACACGGGCTCCGATGCCCACAGCACCGGGCAGAGGAATCTCCTTCACAGCCGGCTGAGTACGACTGCAGGTGTCACCTCCTGGAAGTCCGCGCAGGTCACCGCCTCCCCCAGAAATGCCATGCCCCCCGGGACGCCAGCCAAGAGGGAGGGAAATCGATACCTCGCCGTTTTCCCCAGCCGTGGGCAGAGCCAGGGCCACCACACTCATTTATGTAAAAGCAAGTGTCCCCTACATGCTGCGCAAAGCCCTTCACTCAGCTTGAGGATGACTGTTATTGTATGGTAAAGAAATGTCAAAGAAATGGCCCGTTTGGTTTGATTAATGGTATTTACTGAGGTTGCGCAGTTATGAAACAGATGCCTATGGGGAGCTCCGGCATGCTGCAGTTAAACCACAATACGGTTTTGTGTTGTTTTTTAATGTTCAATTGGTATTTAAAATGCAATAACCTTCTTAGCCAACCTAAATTAAACCACTATTGGAGAGACATAAAGTAAAACCAATTGCTCAGATATGTCATTGGAATCAATCCATTCCCTTTTCCCAATTTAACACAGTCTAAAGTCTTTTCCCCCGTGTTCGCAGTGAAGTTTATCGAGGACTCTGAGATGCTGGGATAAAAAAAAAATCCCATCTAAGTTACTGGCATTATCTGCTGCTTCTTTGCAGCTTAACAAGTTTGAGAGGGAGAGCAGGGCTCCGTTGTGCCGCAAACTATTTATATCGCCTGTATGAAAACAGAGTGCTCGCAATCAAGGCTTCAGCCAGTCGTCAGCGGAGGAACAGGGAGGCGAAACACCTCCGAGTGATTTATAGCACATGGAACAGAACAAGCAAAAAACTGCAGAGCAAGGAAACCAAGAGGAGTCACCCTGGTTTTATTTTTACTTGCCTTAGGTAGCACAGTAATAATTTTATACTTGATAAGAGTAAGTATAAATAATTTTATACTTGATAAACAGAGGAAAATCAGTCAAATTCCTTGATGCATTGGCTTCTTTAAGTCAATACATGAGTAGTTTCTCAGGGTGACCACTACTGATGCTGCAGACGCGAGAGGCAGACGCACCCGACGTGGGGCTGCGGATGCTGCCGTGAATTGCCGCCTAGCCCGAGACAGGCGCGGTGGCATCGTGTGGCTCCAGCCGCGGGCTGGCGCGGTCCCTGGGTGCCACGTTACAGGCAGCGTGCTTTGCCTCATCCACCTCGCTCTGAAGCTGCTCCCAGCCTCTTCCCGCTGCGTTCAGCCACCCTACAGCCTTGCGCCGGCAGGACAGGCAGGAAAATACTGCCCACCGCGCCTGGCCGGCTACCACTGGGGGAGATGAGCAAGGGCACTGGGGCCCAGCATGGGAAATGCTGCTTTTGGGGCAAAACAAGCGCAACCTGGGGTGCACAGCACAACTGCAGTCAGGGTGGAGGCTCCTGAGCAGCCGTAACCCGCTGCCTCTTCACCATGTCCTTCAGCTGCAGAGATAAGGAAGGGACCAGCCCGATTCCCAAGGCCAGGGGGGTCACAGACCCTGCGGGCTGCAGCTGCTTGGGCTCCAGGCAAATTTGAAAACAGAGAGGGCAGGAGAACTGGCGGAGACCCAGGCGAGCCCAGGAGGGCAGAGCAGGCTCCTGCGCAGAGCTTGAGGGTACTTGGAACCCGAGCTGCTGCAGAGGGAAATGCACCTCCGGGTGCAGGAGGTGCACGAGCCCTGCATGAACCCAGCCAACGCGCTGCTAAAAACGACAGCTTCCCTTTTCATCTTTTGCAATACTTTCCCTCTGAGGCCCTAAAACACACTAATACTCAGCCAGGACAACCCGGGCTTGCAAATGCCTCCGGTTCATCCAGGCGAACCGTGCTGGGTAATTTGTGGGATAGAGAAACCTCACTGCTGCCCCCCTGAAAAGGAGGATTTCATGAAGGAAAACTCTCCTCCGTAAGCAGAGCAGGGTAACGTCCCATCCCAGCAGAGCAGACACCACAAAAGCCCTGCTAAGGTCCCCCCGTCCCCATGCCCATTGCTACCCACCCAGCTCCGCGCTCTGCTGCGGGGCGGCTGCCTCCTCGTTGTTGGCTTCGTTCGCCATGGAGCGGGTGATGCGGCCTTTGCGCCTGCCCTGGCTGTTGGCAGTTTTGCGACCTTTGGAGGTGACGGTTTCTTTCTCATCATTGTCTTCCCCAGACGTGTCATCGTTCTTGTCCCTGCAAAAACAGGGAGGGAAGAAAAAACGTTGTTGGGCTGGTCTGATTTTTAGGTCAAGCAATTATTTCTCTGCATATGTTTGGGGATGGAGGGTTTTTTTGTTGGTCTTTTGGGGGGGCAGGTCTGCATTTTTTTTTGCACATGCAGGCTCTTTTCCTGGCTGGGAGCGGGCTGGATTGGCGGTGGGGTGATTTGAAGTGGGGTTTTCTTTCTGCAGCTGGCTGCAGCTCCACCACCAAGTGCACGCAGAGACCTGACGGAGACAGGTTTAATACCAGACCATTCAAATTCATCCCTGCCTCCTCCTCATTTATCTTCCTGAAAGGGACCTGCTGGTAAATGTCTTAGCAGCCTAGATATAATGAAGCCAGATGTTCTTTTAAACCAAGTATTAAGCCCATTACAGATAGCTAGTGGTCTGCGTGCCAACCTTTCCCCGCCACGGCTCTGATGCTCCCCGTTCGGCGTGAGGGAGGCAGGGCTGGCTGAAGCCCTTCATCTGGGAGCGCTCACGTTGACATCAATAACGCTAAAGGTGAAATGCCACGCTCAGCTGCACCCGGATTGCTCCTCCAACTCCCGGAGGCTCTCGCAACAAAACAAGCTGAAGGATCAGAGGGGCTTTGTGGGTCGATTGGGTTTATGTTTGGAAAAAAAAAAAAGCGTATCAGAGTTGCTTTCCCAGTTTGGGAGCAACAGGGAAGAGGAATGAAGAGAAGAGCAGGCTCTGCCCTTCCCTCCCTGCAGAGGAGGTGAGGTGGGCACACATGGTCCTGCATGGGGTCAGGCAGCCCTGGACCACGCCGTGTCCCACCGCCGCATCCCACCGCCGCAGCCCCAGCCCGATGCCCAGCCCTCGCTGGAGATGGAGGCGAGCCAGGCAGGGAGGGTTGTCCTTACTTTGTCAGTTCTTCTTTGTCATTTTCTGTTTCCTGCTTGTCTTCCTCCTTCTCTCCCTCCTTCTCCTTTTCTTTCTCTTTTTCATCTTTCTCTTCTTGGTTGCTCCGGGGCATTTGCTGCTGCTGCTGCTGCAAAACAAGGGACGTAAAACAAAACAAATCCTCAGTGCTGAGGCGGATACATCGCAGCACCTGAGCCAACCTAAACAAACGCGTTGAAACAATGCTGGGGGGTGAGCGGCCAAGAGGAAAAAGCACCGCAGGCAGAGGGTACAGGCAGGGTGCTTACGGAGGCCACAGGGGCCGAAAGCTTTCCAAGGAGATCAGAGGTAGTTTGGGATCAGGCATGGCAGCTGTGCTCCGGCTCCCATTCCAGGCAGCGGGACAGCCCCTGCTGCTCCCCCAGGTCTGCAGGCAGCGAGCAGGGACCCGACACGGGGGAAGGCAGGGAGGTGAGAACAATCTCCCTGTTCCCTGTAGATGATGGCTTAGCAACATCGGTTGCAATTTGCAGCTGGTAGGATGCATTTTGCTGGAGCACAAAGGAGAGGGGGGCACCGGAGATGCCCCGAGGCTCAGCGATACCAGCACCGTGATCTTTTTCCCAAGCATCTAACATGGCCCACAGGGAAAGTTTATGGCCCCGTATCACCGAGAAGGGAAGATGCCCAGCTCCCTGCCCGCACCGTACCGCCTGGCACCCTCGGTGGAGGCCGTGCACCCAACCGCCCCAATGCTGCTGCTGTCGCTCGGACCGAAGGCGCCGCAGTACCCGAGGGAGGGACACAGCGATTGTAATAGTTCTGGATTTTGTTTCAACAGCTGCAGGAAGGAGGATGCTGGGGAGGCCTGGTTCCCCTGACCTCCCCTCCCTCTGGTGACCAGCAAACGAGGCATTTCATAGAGAAGTAGAAATTAGAGACGGAAATGATTTATTAAACCATCCTGCTCCTGGCTAACGCAGGACTGCTTGTGCCAGGAAACCCACCCAGGCTTGCCTGGCCCCTGCCCAATCTGCAGGGCTTCCACCACCCCTTGGGAAAGGGTTTGGTGATGTAACGGGGGGAAAAATTGCCTTAAAGTGGATTTATCAGCAGAAGGTATGATCCCGGGTGGCCTGGTCTGGCCGTCACGCAACCATTCGGCCAAGCGCAGACGAGGTGTGCCTGCATCCCTAGAGCGGGTGGGACTGGCCTGTTCTTGCTCTGTGGGAGTGGGGAAGCCGCCTTGAACACAGGCGTCCTCGCAGCAGTGGCGCTGGGTGCAAGCTAAACCCTCTGTCCCCATGGGCCGGTGCCAAAATGAGAAGTGCAGAGCTGTCAAAACAGGCTTTGGAGCAGTTTAACAAAAAAGCTTCTGATTCTTTCAGGCCCCAGTTCAACACAAGTCCTTAAAACACAGGTGCTGCCATCACTGAAACCCCACAGACTTTCAATTCCTCCTCATGCCGGGGGGGAGGTGGCTGTGCCGCCAGGATCCCCGCTCGGCAGCGCACGCGTGACAGGCTCAGCCAGCACCTCCATGCCGGCACATGTGTCAAACACACCTGTACCGCATCTGCTCACACCACCACCGTGCTACCCGGAACGGCTTGGTGGGATGCAAGGTGGGGGGGATCTGGAGAAGGGGAGTTGGGGAATGGTTGGGATGAGCACTTGGTCACTTAAGATTTTCCAGCGTCTATAAATCTCTAAGGCTTGGGGAACGGGCTGCCTCCTGCAGCGACTGGCCAAGGAACAGCATCGTGCCAGGCACTGCCCTCGCCAGCCCCCAAACCTGGGAGGAGCGGGCAGCCAGCAAGTCTGCCGGGGCTGGGAGGCAGGCAAGCCTGCGCTGGCGGCAGAGGAACAAGGGGCACCCGTCACGCGCGTTTCCCCAGTACTGCCCTGAACTCTCTGACTCCCTCTGAGTCATGCCACGGAACCACAGTGAACCCCGAGCATGGGTTCAGCCCAGACAAATACCCACGAGGTGAGGGCTGTGACCTCCGAGGGCCGGACGGGGAGCAGGGCAGGCTCTGCCCCAGCCCTGGCCGTCACCACCCACCTGCGTTCCCTTCACCAAGCGCTTTGGCAAGGGAGGGAAGCCCAGATGAGTTTCGCAGTACTTCTACCACCCCGTTGTGAATATTTTCTTTTGAGGGATGGGGGAAACCCTGCATCCCAGAGATCCCAGCTCCCTGGGGCGTAAACCCAGCTCTCCTCCAGCCGTAAACCCAGCCGCGACCGCACGAATCCCTGCCCCATCGGCAGGCTGGTGAGGGATCCCAAGGGAAGCTTCAGCATTGTCTCATCTTGTCTCCGTGCTCGTTTGAACCAGGGGGCTGTGACCTCGAGCAGCCATCACAGCTCTTCCCCAGAGGAACAGGCTGGGATGTCAGTGATGCTAACGAGCTCCCTGCACCAGCCTGCAAAAGCAGGGGTGGAAAGGCAGGGAGAGGCGCAAGCAGCTGTGGAGGCTCATGCTGCAACACAGGTGCTTCCCTGCTTGCTCCGGCATGACGAGGACAGGCAAATCCCACTGGCCCAGCTTCATCAGGCCACTGCACATCCCTCTCCCGTAGGCTTGCTCCCACAGAGGTTTCAAGTCCAGCCTGGTGGAACATCACGTTAGGGCTTTTCCCACCACAGAGGAGCATCTCGATCCAAGGATGCCCTCTAGTGATTGCCCTGCTCCAGCCATGACAGGGTGCCCGATGCCAGGAGCGAGAGCCGGGTGGGTGCGGCACCCTGCGCACAATGGGACAGGACGGGATGGCTCTCACCTGCCAGCCCTCTCCTGTCAGGCTGAAATGCATAAATTGGGCAGCATCGTCACCATGAGGCCACAGCAGGGAAAATGTCCCCTGCACCACCTGTGGCTGCATTCATGCTTTAATCTGAAGGCGGCTCCTGGCCAAATGCTGCTTTGAACCCTTGAAGGATTTGGTGATGGCTTATCTCCTGTGCCCAGGCTCAGCTGCACAGCAAAGACCACGTAGGCACACAGGGCACCCCCCAAACACCCTGGAAAGCACCTCCAGGGACAGCCACGCTCACAAATGCCACCTTACATCCCACCCTGGGGTACATGCTGGGCTGGAGACTGCGGGGCTGGTTGAAGCACCCAGAGCCCTGGGTGGGAGCTGGCACCCTGGGGTCCCTAACAAAGCTGTGCAAGAGCTCAGCTACAAGCGGCGCTCAGGGAAAGGAGGTGGAACGCCCCCCCCCCCGGCCCCCCGACTACGATGGCCGCTTCAGCCCATCTGCACTACGTGCTCCACCCCAAACCTCAGACCGGTCGGCATCAGAGCCGGACCACAGCACGGCACAGTGTCAGGAAGTCACAGCCGGGAACCCGCGAGCTGGCCGGTCCCCCTCTCCCGGCGCACGGCTGCCCCCGCGGTGCACGGGGAGGCTATTCTTAGCGCTGGACGCAGACCAGCTCTGGATGATTCAAGGGATGGGACGCCATCCCAAAGCGTGACAGGCCAGGAAATGCTTCCCCAATTACCAGCCGATGTTTTCCTCTGATTCATGCTGCCCCGGTTAGAGGTGGACCGGCAGGTGGGTCAGCTCTTAGCGGACACACCAAAGGCTGACACCAAAACTGTTCGGCTCCTAGCAAGCTCAAACCTCTCTCCACCTACATCCCTGCCCCCCTGGGGATGAGGCACCCCACCTCTGGGAGGCAAAGCAGGTATGTGCTCCCCACCTTGCACAAGAAGGTGAAGGGATGTGCCCGAGGCCAGGGAAGATGCCTGTGGCAGAGGGCAGGGCTGTCCCTCCTGTCCCTCCCTCCCAGGTCCGACGCTCTAACCGCTGGACGCATCGCTGCTGCTTGTTTTTGCTGCCAACACATCCTGTTTATTTAAAAAGGCCCCAGGACAAAAATCACACACGGGACGCGTGAGCGAGAGGCCAGTCCTGCTCCAAGCCCACGGGGACGGGCGGCCTCCTTCTCCGCACGCTCCCCGTGCTCCGACGTGAGCTGCTCCGTAATTACAAACATCTGCTCACCTCTATCCCAATTTCCCACCGGCCCCGGAGCAGCTGGAGAGGAGCAGAGCGCTGCCAGTCCTCCCGGGAACAATGCATGCGCTGCCGGCCCCCCCCTCCCCGGGGCCCGCGGGCAGACACGCATGCTCGCCCCGGCACCCGGCTCCCCTCCGGAGCGACGCTGCTCGCCCTGCCCAGCCAGCTCCATCGGGCTGGCACGTCACATGGATTTCAGCCGCTGCAAAGCGCCGGCTCCAAGCGTGCTTTTGGGGAACACCGGCTTCCAGGTAGGTCCTGGATACCGAAACACTGGCCCTGCTGAGAACCGACCAACTTGCTGCAAGTCCCGGCAACAGGTCTGGTTGGGAGAAAGCCCCGGCAAGGAAGAGGTGCAGCTCCTCCCACTCTGTTTACTTCCTCTGCCGAAGCTCTGCCTGCTTCTGGAAGCAGGACGGGAGGGCAGGAGGAGGTGGGGGAAGCAGCTCCCCACCTTCACCCTCCCCAGCCCCGCCGGAGACGCCTGCCGCCTTGGCACAGAGACAGTGAAACCAGCCAGAAACCCCTTCCCAGCCGGCAGCCTGTCCCCCACCTCCGAAGCGCGCCACTCACACGCTCACCGTGAGCTCCGGACCACCATCTCCCCCCAAATCACTCACCTCCCCGCTCCCCGGCTCCCGCGAGCGGCCGGTCCCCGACAGCCCCATCGCCAGCTCCCGGCCCCTGCTCACCGCCCAGCCATCCAGGCGCGCTGTGCCTTACGTTCTCCGGCTCTGAAGGCTTCCTGACGATTTGCATAGTTAAGCCGTAAACTAACCACAACATTCCTCTTATGATTTTGCAATCTGCTGGAATAACGTGGTTGCTCTAAGTCGAGTCGATGAATCATCATCTATAAACCACAGCTCTCGTCACCGGGGCTCTCAGTGCTGGCTACAGCCAGCGTGATTAATCCGCCAGGATGCCAAGCTTAACCTACGGCGCAGGGCTATTTATTTTCCAAACTTGCAAACCTCTGGAAAATGACTGCTCCTGCCTTCCCCATCCCCTCCGCGGCGAGATGTGCCGGGCTGCAGCAGGGGACCGGGGACCATGCCAGAGCCCCGTGCAGAAATCTCCCTCGCTGCCCGCAGGACATCCCGGCGTTAACCGCTGCACCGTGCACCTTGCAACTGAGGCACCCGCACCCTCTCCCAGTCCCCCCTCACTCCCTGCTCCGCAGCACCCTCAAAATATGCACCAACACACCGCTGTTGCCAGCACGGCTCTGTTCCCCAGTCCTGGTCCTGCTTGGGACAGGGACAGGCATGGCCACCATTTCACAGCAACTCTCCCCGTGATGTTTAGCTGAGCTCATCCCTAGGAGTCCTGTTCCCACCCCAGGACCACCAGCTCCTGCCACCCCCAGCCATGCCGCTTGCTGGTGAACACGCTGGCGGGGAACCAGCTCGGGTCACGGTGATGGCACTGTGCGAGACCCCGTCCCCAAGCCCAAGTGCCAGCTGGGGGTGACATCTCCTCTCTCTCATGGCAGGTTTTGAGGGCGGACTGGCTGCATGGGGGATGCCATTTGGCTGCCAGCAGGTGCATCACCTCCACTGCCGTCATTACGGTGCCCTAGGCTCTTACAGAAGATAACACGCCACAGAAACCACCAACTCCTCTTTGCTCCTTAAATCAGGAGGGAGCAAACCACGACCCTCCACGCCCTCATGCAGAGGGAGCCGTGCGTGCCAGGCTGAGCTGCGAGGCAGCTCATTTCGTTGCCGCTCAAGCCCATCCCCAGGTACTGCAGGCAGTGAGCTCCGGGGTTTTTGCTCGAAGGCGGCTTTGCAGCCCTTGCCACAGGCTCACTGCAAGCGGCGCAGTGACGCGTGCCAACCCTCTCCCCACCGCATCGCACTGAAGTCTGCCTCCACAGGGGCTTTGGAGGGAGTGGCACCCCGCTGGCGCGAGCCCCATCCCCTCCAGCAGCCGGGAGCGCTCACTTGGCCGTGCCGCCTCTCCCGCGTGCAGGGCGCTGGCTCCTCGCTTCTCCCGCGGGTGACTTCAGATCAATGGCATTTATGATGTTCTCCAGGGGCACTCAGCTGCGGAGCAGGCTCAGGCCGAGGTCATTGCACGCAATCAGGCAGTTGCAAATTAAAACCAGCTTGAGATAAGCAAAAGACAAAAGGCCTACGCTACGCTGGCCAGGAACACCTGGGGTTCGCTCTGCTGCATCTCCAGGAGCCCCAGCACGCCTGCGATGGCCGTGTGCGTACACGGGTGCCTGCTGGCATCACCCTAAACGTCCCATGGGGTTCCGTACCGGCACCGCGGGGCAGGATGCACTGCGCTCTTTGCGGCACAGCTGGTGGGACTCAGCACTCGGCTCCCACCCCTCTCCCCAGCCCCACGGGACTCTGTGCAGAGCACCTCTGCCAGGAACAGGGCTGGCACCACGCAGCCATGGCTTGGAAGCGTCCTCTCTCCTCCACCACCCACATCCATCCTTCCACTTGCTTTCAAACTCTCCCTCTGGCACGTCACACCAACGACAGCCAGGGCAGGGACTCGCCCCCTGAGCACCCACAGCGCCAGCCTCTGCTTTAGCCACCACGCTGCCCAGGCACCCGAGGTCTCCCCTGGAGCATCCTTCCCCGTTCACCGATGTCGTCGCAGAGGACGAGGTGCCCGCCAGCGAGGTCTGACGCCGTATGGCTGCTGCAAACAGCGCTCCCCTCATGTCCCTACCCGTCCCTCGGCAGCAGGCTGGATACGGAGCACAGGAAGGATGGCTTAGAAATACATGTATGTATCACATAACAGACTCCCAGAGCCTGGAGCCTCTGATCCGATGGTCTGGAATGCCTCAGCCCTTGCTGCCACCCACCACTGCACAGCCTGGCTTCTCACGACCACACGTGGCACCCTCTACTCATGGGAGAAACCACAAAGCAAAACACGCCACTGCCAAAACAACAAGGAGAGGAAGAGGAATGTCTGCCGGCGACTTGGCTTTGATCGCTCGCATCCCGGGGCTGGGTTTGATGCTGTTGGCTGCGGAAGCAAGTAAAAAAAAATCAAAGGGCCAGGCTCGGATTTGATAAGGAGTATGATAGCGAGCACGGGGCTCACTCGGTTCAGCTCTGACCGTGATGGCCCAGAGCTGTGCTGCTCCTCTGCCGGTAAACAACAAACCCTGCAAGACAGCAATCATTACATGGCAGAGATGGAAAACGCCAGGGCCATGCCCAGCATCCCAGGAGGCACTGAACAGGCCCCGCACACACTCACCAGTGCAGCTCTCCAGCACCACAAGCCACAAAACACGGCCGGTGCCAGCAGCAAAGCGCTGGAAACCACAGCTGGGCTGCCCTGCCATGCCACGGGAAAGCCCTGTGCCATCTCCCAGGCTGCTGGTCCTGGGGGCGAGCAGCATGCCCCGGATGAGGAGACGGGCCAGCTGTAGGACTGCAGAGATGCCAGACCCTGCAGCATCACTCGCCAGACCACAGCACGACCGCGTCCGGTGCGTGCACCCAAGCATGGGCTCATCTCAGGTGGCACCGGGAGCCTGTTGGGCATGGGAGCTTTTTGGGCAGGGGCCCCTGTGCAGCTCAGCCCAGCACAGCGGGCACTGATGCCTTCCCACCGCTTGCTCCTTGATCTCAGTGAAGCACAGAAGTGATTTTTACAGGACTCTGCTCGCTTGGATCCCTCCTTAAATCACCGAGGGCTTTTCCATAAGAGGAAATGTTTCTTTTCTGGGTCGCTGCTGAGTTTTTTAAAAAGTGATTTGATTGCTTGCGAAGGGAAAATGACCCGAGGGGAAGAGCGCGTAACGTTTGGAAGCAGTGGAGATGAGCCCCCACTCTGTCCCAGGCGGGGAACACGTGTTTTCTCTTCCCTGTGGTTTGCTTTACCCCGCTCTCCCCTGCTTGCAGCCCCTCGGCCGCATGCCGACCCCCCTCCAAGCCCTGTCAACAGAGGAAGGTGCTGGGTCAGCGGCTCGTGGGATGCAGAGCAGCATCCATGCACGCTGCAGACGTACCAGGGGCAAAGCAAGCCCCGTATCCTCGCGGAAGCAGCTTTCTCCAGGATTTTCAGCTGTGCCCGCTTTAGAAAGCAACTTAGCAGTGACGCAACCTATTTCCCGTCCGTTCCCAGTCAAACTTGGATCACAACAACATATAAAACAACTCATCACAAAATCCAACCGCTTCTATCACTCCCTGTCCTGCCGGGAGGATGCTGCAGGTCCCCCGCTGGGACTGGTAATGCCCAGCCTGGATCCCAACCCCCCATCCTGAGGAGTACTCACGTGGGCGCAGGCGTGGTGGAGCGCTCGCTGGGAGGATGCATCGACCTGCTGCTGGAGAAACACGAGTCTGAACTCGGGGGCCAACTGGAATGGGGGGGTTCACGTCACTTTTAAGTGACTATTTTATTATCGCTAACTGCAGACGCAGTCAAGCTGCACGGAAGAGCCCGGCTGTGGTGGCCAAAGGATCCGTCAGCAAGTGGTCCATCAGCAGCCCGTGCCAGTGCTACCTCAGAGGGAAGCGGCTGCGTGTCCCTGCCCGCCGGTGCCCGTCCCCGCTCCGAGCCCACAGGTCTCGCTGCCGTCCCTGCGCTGCCAGCAGCCTGTGAGGCTGCGTCAGGAGCCGGGGACCGAGCAGCCATCCTCCCGCGGCAATGCATCCTTCAATTCTTTTCCCAAATATGGCCGCATCATTCTCATTTAATCACCCCCAAAACTGCAGCTGGGATTTCAGGAATGCGAGTTTCCATTGTGTTTGCCTGATTATACTGCCCGGAGGGGTGGCAGGACTGCAGGAAAGCTGCAACGCCCTCGTAATGGGGGAATGGGCACGATGCACCTTACGGGGCATACTTGAGGGACAGGGTTTGGGAGCGAGGAGAGCCCAGACCGAAAGAGCAGGCGCCAATGGAGGGCTACAGGATCGATACCAGTTCAAACATCGCCGTGTCTCACACCTCGCCCACCTCCTCTGTGCAGGCACCCCAATGCTCAGCCTCCCTCGTGACAGGGCAGTGATGGCCCGTGGGTGACAGCCCTTTACCAGCCTCAACCGCACACTCGGTACCCAGCAATCTTGGCATCCCGGAGAGGGAAGGTGCATGTTCCCATTTCGAGGCATGGAGGCGAACGCGGGCCCTGGCAGAGAGCATTTAGCAAAGTACAGGACAGGCTGCAGACCCCGAGCCCTCGTCCGTGATCCCCCCGGCACTGCTGTCAGGCTGCCCTGTGAGCCGGGAACCGCCTGAGCTACGCCAAGCTGTAGGAAAAGCACGAGATGGGTGTTTTCCCAGAAACAACCACTTTTCCTGATGGAAACCAGTTTCTTTGCAAGTTGTGTACCGCCAGCCGCTGTGCAGGACCTGCTGCCTCCAAACACACTCCAGCATGACCCTCCAGTGCTCACAGGAAGCCCGCTGCTTTCTGAGGATGGTTTTGGACCACTTTTGAGAATTCTGGGGGTTAGCTTGGTTTTGTCTGGATTTTTTTTGGCTACAAGATGTAGATTTAAAGAGCGAGAGCCTGTGCCGAGCAGCGCACACACAAGCACCCAAGGGATAAATGCTCTGCAAGACGTTTCTCCCCATGAGGCCACACTCAAGCAGGACCAGGACCACAGGGTCTGGCCAGGTTTGACGACTTCTCATGGGTCCTGCACCCCAGCCTGGCCAGGCAGGTTTCCCCAGCCACCAGCAGTGCTGTCACGCTGCAGACCTGTCCAGAAAATGAGCCAAATTCAATCCCCTTTGTGTCCCAGCAGCAAACCGACACGGCCCAGCCAGCGGGATGAGGCAGAGCCGGGGGGACAGGACAAGCAGGGCCACCTCACAGCAGTACCCATCAGCAGAAGATGAACCCACACCCCAACGCTGACATCCCAGGCGTCATTTCCAACCACGCAAACTGCTCCATCACAGACCTTTCCCCACAACCATTTCCCCCTGCCTGCTCCACTGATAATCTCAGTGCTGTTTAAAATACAGTGCTCAAGTCAGCACAGGCTTAAATGCTTACAGAATAATTTATTGGTATTCGTGGCAGCAAAGTTTACTGCCCACATCCAGGGCTGTTTCTGTATGATGTGCTGCATTATTAAACCAGGATTTTATGACAAGTATCTCTCCGCATCTGAAAGAGAAGTTGTCAAACCCTTTGTCACTAATGAGGAGCCACTCCCTGGATTGATGAAAATCAAATGCTTCCCAGAAATAAATACTCATCATTCATCTCGTTAGCCGTTGTGGTTAACGGAGCAGGGGCACACGCACAATTTGCGGTGTAAGAGGCAGTTTACTGAGCTCTGGACCTGATCCTCACAGAGGGAGGAGAGGTGATGGCAGGGCAAGGCTGGTCCATAGCGGGCGCTCTGCTTCTGCACCAGGGACGGGGTGC
>NW_008824445.1:143779-158971 GCF_000699105.1 Pygoscelis adeliae
CGGGCAGCTTCTCCCCCTGGGAATTCACCAACACTGCTGCAGGAAGCATAACCGGCGTGCTGCGGCCGCTCCACTGCCACGTGGGCAACGCTACTCCAAAATCAAAGTGAATTTATTCCGGAATAAAAACCCCACACTCCGCACAGAATAATTATGTTGAAATAGAGTCACTTTGCTTCCAGCACAGTTTCAGCCCAACGCTTGCGCTACTACAGCCCGGCTGAACAGCTTGTCCGAAGAGCGAAGCACATGGCGCTAACTGCCTAGCTTCAATTTTGGTGCCCCCCGCTACAGAATTAGGGGTGTTTGCGGAGAGATGCTCTTTGAAATACGCTGAAGAGCGACTGCGACAGCCCCCCAGGCGACACATCCACGCAAGGGCCTTCTCATTACAAGCTCATGCAAATTTATGCTTATTACTATACATTGAATATTGGATTAGACCGTTTTACCATGACTCAAACTTTTCTCTTTTTTTTTTTTTTTTTCCCAATGAGCAATTACATGCTTGGAAGTTATTCCTCTTCCCATTGATTCCCCCCTTTCAGGGTTAAATAGCATTTTCCATACCCAAACACAGAGGATTATTTTAGAAAGGATCTTCATCATGGGAGCCTGAATATTATGCATAATGATCCATCAAATGCATGCGCCTTTCATTCATCGGCGCTGGGGAAGGCGGTGTGCCGGGAGCATGCGCCCTGCCTCGGAGCGGGCGGCTGCTCGGTTTTCTGACAAACTGGAAGCAGAATCATGTGAAGTCCCCGCTCTTGGCAGGAGATTTTTAGCAATAAGTAGCAGCTTTATGAGGAATATCCTTTGCCAGGGGACCATCAGCCAGGAAGCAGTGGGATTCTTATTTTTTAATGGACTTTTAATAAGTAGGCCACAATGATAATCTTGACACCAGAGTAGCTTTACTTCTACGTGTAATTATCTCCACTTCGTTCTCAAGCTCCCTGCAGCCTCCAAGAGCAAATAAGACCACCAACCTCTCCGTGAGAAAAGGAGCGAGAAAACAGCATAGGGCCACTTGAAACGCTATTTGTATCAGACCTCATCTGCTCCTCTCATCCGATATCAAAGTCAACCTCTCCTCCCCTCCTCTGAATCAATTAAATCTCACTTTTGGCGTTTAACTGCTTGAACCCTTACCAGCAGGAAAATCCGTGCTTGGAGCACAGGCAGCGCCGGGAACACGGTGCCACGTCTCCCAGTGCTGCAAGAAGAGTGTTCGCAGCCCCAGCTCCTCCCTGCACGCTGCCCATCCCCGTGCCGTCCCATCGTGTCTCCTGTCCTTCATCCTGTCGCCGTCTCTGGTGGCTGAGACTGGGCAGGTGAAGGCAGGGCCCCCAGTGCAGGGGAAGCCCAACACCGCCGCTCCCCAGCCGCAGCCCCGACTCTTTGCGAGGCCACAGGATGAGGGACCTGCACGGGGTTAAAAACAATCTGGGGCCAACAGAAGCTATTTTAAGCTCAGATTAGTTCCTCGCAGCCCAGTTCAGTCGATAGCCCCGCAAATGGCTGAACTGGTACAATGAAGGCGGACCCCCCGGGAACGAGCAGGGAGGACGTGCAGCCAAGGTGCCGGCTGAGCCTCTGGGACAAGTTACTCCCAAATGAGGACACCTTCTGCAGGTGTAGGCAGAATTTGAGCAGTTTCTGAAGGTCCTCACTAAGCAAAAATCCCATCTGGAGCATCCCTCCATCCTAGGCCTCCAGATTTGCCAGGATCTAACCTCTCCCGTGCTGGTCTGTGCAGCCGTGTGGTGACCCAGCCTGGCCTGGGAAAGCAGGTCCCGTCGGCACCGCGCTCAGGGGAGACCCTGGCTCCATGAAGGGGTGCATGGGAGATGCTTCACCACTCCCACCAGCTTCTGGCAAGACTTTTAACACCACATTGCTTCATTACCTTAAAATCCCCCCCTAAAACAACTCTCTCCCCAGCACAGCCTCCCTCTGCGGCACAGACCCGGCCAGCTCCACTGTCTCCCCTCCACAGCAGCGTGCCCTTCCCAGGCCTGCACGCAGGCTCTTCCAGCGCTCCCCTGCACGCAGCCTCGCAGGAAACGGATGCAAGCGACGTACAGAAATAGCGGGGGTATCGCAGCACAAAGTGTGCATCTCAAGACCTCCCAAGATCTCTGGGGGAGAGTTGCTCCAGGCTGGATTTTATGCAGCAACTTTTGTTCTGCACCTCTCTCCTACTGCTATTTGTGCAGCCAGCCCTGGGCTCCTAAAGCTTGTCTGAATATCTCGTCTTCCACCTGAGCATCCCATAGTAACAGGAAATATTCACTGCTTCACTTCCCCCCCCAGAATCACAGATCTGACTCTTCTTTCCAAATCAATAACGTTCTGGTCAAGCTCCACTCCAGTGGAGGTGCAATCCGCTCCCCTCAGAGCCCAGCAGCCTCTGCCTCTTAACGATTTACAAATATTGCTACCCCCTACTTGCAAAAACAGTCCTGCCTTTTATTACGGTCAATGCAGCAAGTCCCTGCTTCCAAAGGCTGGCACTGAACGAGGCTCCAAATGGCAGCACACGATCACGACTGCCCAGGCTGGACCAGACTCATCAGTGAGGGCAAGCGCCGTGGGAAATTCTGCAGCGAAGGATGCTTTGGATACTTTTAAAAACCAAAATACCAATAGTACCTGCTGGGCGCAGGTGGCTGCTGGGGTAGGTAGGTAGATGCAGAGCCGAGCGTTAGATTGCCTCTCTCCCTCCACACTTGTTACTTGCCCAACTTAACATTGAAACCAGAATGAGCTGTGCTAAATGTCTCCACTGCTAACAAGAAACAAATGTGGTCTCATGTTCTAGTTGCTGTGATCTAACAAAACAGACCATGGTAAACACTATAAAAATGTACTGGAGGGAACCACCCTGTGTTTGCTGGGAGAGAGACTGGATAATCTAATAGGGCTTTATCCATCTCCAATGTCTCTGAAAAAAAGAAGGGAAAATTGGGCCCCGTCCATGACATTCGTCATGTGCTAGCTATTCTGATGTCTTAATGCTGCAGAAATCAAATTGGAGCAAAGCTACCTATCTGCCTCCCAATCAGGATCTAGACCCAAGTGCTGCTTTTTATGGCCATGCAGTGTGAGGAGCTGCTGATGTCAGTGGTGGCATGGGCCAGGTCAGTTTTTCCATCCTATCCCCACGTTATCTGGAGAGATACTCCCTTTGCGGTCACCTCACTCTCCTCATGACATGGATAATCGTTCACTTCATGGACCTGGGGATCTACCAGCAGGACCCTCCTCTAGCTGAAAGCATCCGTGGGGACAAGGTACCTGCCCAAAAGGTCAGCACTTATCTGAGTACCTTGGTATCGTGGTATCAGCAGCAACACTGGCATGGTCGCGTCTAATTTTATATCTAGGCTATGTAACGGCAAGGGTTGATTCAGTCACCTACCCCCAGACACCTCGTGGTGCCCTAGGTACCTGCCTGGCCCTTAACCAAAGGGTTAAGGGTCTCCTCTAGCTTCAGCGCCAAATCTGCCAGCCCCCTCGGGGATCTCAGACACCCTCCAGCACTTCAGATAGCACTTTATATGCCTCTGCTCAGGCGGTCACCAGAAATCACTCCCACCCAAGTCGTTCTCCTCCCACACCTTTGCCCACAGAAAGAGCCTTGGGCAGGCTCTGCAAGGCAGGAGCATCCCCATCCAGCACGCAGCCCCCAGGAGCCCTGTCCCTGTTGGCACGCCGGCTGCCGTCTCTGGAGGGGAGAGAGAAACGGGCCCCACTCGGTTCTCGCATAGAGCCACAGGCTGCATGGGCAACCCCGTACTACTCCTGACACCTGGCCAGGTCTTCTGCATTCACTCCATCCCCTTTTTCAAGCATCTTGGGTTTGTTGTTTGCTTTTTCAAAGCTACTGTGACCTTGGCATGGAGACGGACAAACATCAACTGCCAGAAAACAGGATGTTCTGAAAAGCTACACAGAGCAAAACCACAGCCCCATCTCAGTCTGCAAGCAAGATCTCCATCTGGGGAGGGGAGAAAAGAAGGATTTGGGGTGCTCAGAGAAAGTGCTGCTGAGAAGCTGCAAGTGCAAAGCGCTGCAGCTCCTTGCTCAGCCTGAGGGACGACGTTTCCACGTGCTCCTCCAGCTCTTACCTGGCTCTTCCCGCGCCGCCGGTAATTCCTTCTTACAAGGTTCTTGTAATTCTCATTCTTCTTGGTCAGGTAGTAATACAGGACGCAGTCTGCCACCGTCTGCAACAACACAGGCAAGTCAGGGAACAGAAGGTCCCGGCCCCTTGCTCTGTCAGGGTGCAGACTTCCAGGAGCAGTGTTCAGGCCCTGCCATCGCCAGGTCTCCTGCTACTTCTGAAGATCTGCAGCCCAAACAGGCTTCCCTGCACATCCCTCCCAAAGCCCTTCGGTGGAGCTGGAAGTGGGGGGCAATGCACGTTGACCTAGTAAAAAGGCTCAGCTCTTCCACGGGACAGACGGGGGCCGTCCCACAGACATGCCGAGACGGAGACAGGGGTGCAGAGCAGAGAGCACCCCTCATTGGAAGCAAAGCAGGGGGAAGGGCTGGCCCCAGATGACTGTGGCAACTAAAGGCAGAAGAAGGAGAGCCGCCTGTCACCCTGTGTTGTGGTTATGCGAGGCACAACCTGCCACGCGACTGTCAGCTAGCATTATTTCCAGCCATTAAGTTCGCTGGCTCGAGTGTGCACGACTTTCCCGCAGACAGACTGAGATCCCGGCGCTCAGGAGCCACCATCCCAACTCCTGTTCCAGCAGTTGGCTCCGCGAGCGCTGTCCCGGATCAGACACGTTAGGAAAACAAGGAGCCGTGGCCAAGACATATTCTGCTCCTGAACAGCACAGAGTGTGCCCACGGTGGGAAAAGCCCTTTGCTGAACTGGGTGTGCACCTGAACACTGGTCTTTGGCTACACCTTCACATACAGGATCAGCGGTTGCATGAACAGAAATAACCCCACAGACCCATCACGCCTGCAAGCACCCGGGAAGAGGGTGCTGCTGCACGCTCCCAGAGGGTGCAGGGGGGCTGTGCTCTCTCTATCCCCGTGCAAGGAGTGGAACCATTTGCAAAAACAGATTGCAACTTTTAAAGTGTTAATTGGATCTCTTTCTAATCTAGCCCTGATTATACACACACACGCGAACACAAAAACTTACAGTCATCTGTTCCAAGGGCTAAGATCACTATTTTTTTATAGTGCAATTTAAAAATCTATTAATTCATTACATGGAGCCATACTTTGCATCTCTCTCCAACAGGATAATGGATGTGTTCTGTATCATAATTACAGCCTGATTTACAAACGAGTACAAATAAAATTAGAAGACATTTTACAGCTTGGAACACAGACTGGATTGTGAGCATCATCCAAGTCCCACCGCTTTCGGCTTTAACAAGTGGGAAAGGCTGAAAAGAGCCTGGTATCTTACAGTGACAACAGCAGCACGAGATTGCTGCTGGCCTTTGCTTGCTTGCTGCTTTGGGCAGGAAAGTCAAGGTCTTATAAATAATTTCCCCAGCCTGAGTCATGCAGAATCAGAGAACAGTTTAGGCTGGAAGGGATATCTGCAGGCCACCCCCCCTGAAAGCAGAGGGGTTCCCCCAGAGTGAGTGGACACTGCGTGGATGAAACACTGCACGAGACGGGCAGAGGATGCAACTAACTACAAGGACCAGAGAAGAAGCAGCTCTCAAGTGTTCCTTGCTCAGGAGAGCACCTGGTCCATCACTGTCTTTCCAGGCTGGGTCTGTCCAGGATCTGCCCATATGGCCTGTCCCACAAAAGGTACCTGGCCTTGCTCAGAACGGGACCAGAGACTCACTCTTCCTTCAGATCTCTTTTTCAAATCTTCCATCAGCCAAATTAACAGCAAAAAGGAAAAGTCCAAGAAGCACAACACAGAGGCTTGGGAAAGGTCAGGCCCTCCTGCGAGCAAACTGTTCCTAAACACCAAGGGGAGGTGTGTGTGCTTACATGACACCAACCTGAACTGCTGGATGAACTGGGATTCAGCCCACCCTCAAGATCCCCTCCCTGCACGAGGAAGGGACCCCTCTGCTTTGTGCTGGGCAGCCGGGTGCCCACACCCCCTGTGTGACAGCCTGGCTGGTGCAAAATGCCTCCAGGAGATGCTGGGAAGCAGGTCCCTCAGGCAGATCACGGGGTGGGTTGCAACGCCTACGTGCCAGGCTGGATGCGTTCACACATCTCACGGCTCTGTCTCTCCGCAGCTGAGTCAGTCCCTTGTCTCTGTAGGGAGCCGGGAAGTGTCTGGACCATGCCCGGGGCTCTGAGCCACCACTGCCCACAGATGCCCAGCATCCACCGGCTGGTACAGCACCAAAGGGAGCGGTGTGATGGAGAAGAGCGCGCCAGGCAGGTGAAAGCCAGGCAGGGAGGCTTACCTTCCTGTCCAGAAAGGATGCGATCAGGCCGAAGTTCTTTGGATGCTGCATGAACCTGTGGGAGCGAGAGGGAGAGGGTTAGTGTGGGTGCCGGCTCTGACCCCCCCGGCAGCTGGGCTGCCGTGCCCGGAGCAGCAAGGCCAGCTCCCCGAGGGACTTAGGCGTTTGAGAAAATATTTGTCTGCTGCTCAGTTTCCCAGAAAGACAGGAACTTTAAATTTAGCCCAGTTGAGCCGGGCTGGTTGGGAGCTTTGATGCGCAGATGTTCATCATGGGGTGGGAGAGGGCAGGGGGGCTGGCAGTGCGTGACAGCTGCCCGTCACCCTGCTCAATCCCACGGCCACACAAACCCGTACCAATGGCAGGATGGGCACAGAGGGCAGCTGCACACCTGGACGAGGCCTCAGGATTTGGCAAGGAAAGGGCGAGGAATCGCTGTCAATGGCCAAGCACAGGCACCCCGCAGCATGGCCAGGGGTGCCCCCACTGCTGAGCAGGACCCCAAAAGCCTGGCTGGGCTGTCAGGAGCAGCTGCAAAAGACATGAAGGGAAACCCAAACCCCAGGAGGAAGCACAGAGCTGCAACATTGCCGAGTTGCTCAAGAGACCCCCGGTGGCACAGCGGCTCCGAGGAATGCTGCCTCCTGCCCAGCGAGCAGAGAAGCTGTCAGCAGGCTTGCCCACGGCTCCGGCAGCCTGGGAGTGAGCATCGCCCGCCGGGGGGAAGCTGTCCCTGGGCGCAAGCTGTCCCCTGGCGCAAAGACATCTCCTCCAACAAATCCCTTCACCTAGCTGGGGGGGAAGTGCCGAAGGCCAACAAGCCCTTGGCATGAGGTGCTCCCGCTAGCAGGAGGACAGTTAACTCGTGCATCACCGAAGCACGGAGAGCCTGGCTCTTGTGCCGGGGCTGGAGCACAGCAGTGGTCCCAGCAGAGAGGCTGCCACCAGCACGGGCTCTGCCCCAGGGAGCCAAGTGGCCAGGGCCAGCCCCGCGTGGCATGTGTGGCTCTGCCAGCTCCCAGGACCTGACGGCTCTGTGCCCTGGGCAAATGGTTCGGAGGTAAGAGGCAGGCAAGCTGCGGTGTGGATGCAACATGGGCGAGACGTGTTGAGCAGCTCAGTGCCTCCCGCCCTGCCGGTGATTCCCCCAGAGCTGATGGTCGAGCCCTCTCCTCCCGCCTTCGTGGCTCAGCCCCGCTGCCAAACTCAGCGTCAGGGCACCAAGCTGAGCTCAGCAAAGGGCCTGACCGACTTCAGCCACGGCAGCAGGATGTGGGTGCTGTCACCCACACGCTGATGCCCTTCTTGATGCAGGACCCCCATCTGGTTTGGGTGGCACTGCAAGAGCCCTGTCACCGTAACTGGTCACCAGAGCAAGGGATCTCTTCTCTGCTGCAGCCAGCATGAGGCTTTTGTGGGTTACAATGTGGGATGGGGGGGAACATGGGAGGTAGGAGCATGGACAGCAATGGGAGTGTGATGCTCGGGTGCTTAATGGGGACCAAAGTCTCTATCAGCCTTTCTGCCATCAAGTGTTTTGAAGGGCAAAACTTCCCCCCTGCCCCAGATATAACACAGACACCAAGGGAGATGCCCCAAGACACATGACTAGATAAATAAGTAAAAGAAAAAAAGGAAACCAGAAATGCTAAGCAAAAAATAAAAAAAGAAAAGCATCTGGGCTGCTTAGACAGACTGGGATGAGAACACAGCTCTGGAGCTGGCTCATCACGCTGTACACAGCACAAACCAAGGGACAGGGTTTTCATGGCCACATTATCAATGATGTTAACGCAGTGTCAGGGGCAACGCGGATGACAATCTACTGTTTTTCATGGGCCAGACCGTGTCCCCATGATGAGGGACGGATGCTGCGTTCTCACGGTGCCCAGCACAACAGGGCCTTGATGCCTGAGTGGGATCAAGGGGTACCGCAGCCATCCCTGCTCCTTCACCAGCAAACCACGGCCCCCCTGGAGAGGGCTAGTGATGGGCTCTCAATACAGAGACCCGAAATCCTGCCCAGAAGCAAATCAAATCAGACTCTTCCCGTGGTTATGTTTTAACGGCTAAAATGCGTTCAGACCTGGAGCTCGTTGGCCTTGCAGCGCCTGGCTGTTTTCTCTGAGAGCTCCTGCCATCAGGGCTGAACAAAAGGTTGCACCAGGTTTTCACAGTCTCAGGAAGAGGCCGGCTCTGGGTCATGATCACAGATGACAGAATTTTGGTTCACCTTAAATACCCAGGCCAGAAGCTGCAGCACACCAGGCAGCTCAGCTACCCGTATACCGGGATCAGGGCGAGAGCTGGGGCAGGACTCCCTTGGCCCTCCTTACTGCTCCTAAGTACCAATCTCTTAAAATGAGCTTTGTGAGAGCCCTGAAATCCTCCTGTATTTATGCCTTGAACTCCCCATCACCCATGGTGATGACACAGAAACCACCGTGCACAGCAGGATGCACGAGCTGGGTGTGGATTCTTCCAGCCCCATTAGCCAGGCACAGCCCCGCCATTAAAGACCAAGTAATTAGCCTTTGCGTCATTTGCGGGCAAGCCTTGCTGTTTGGAGTGTCACATTTTAAGGCTAATTAGCAATAAGGATTCTCCTCTACCAAAGGCTTAGAGCCGGTTTGCTTGTTTTGTTCTTTTTTGGTCCATCTTGGCAATTAGTTATTTCAGCTGCAAACAGGAGTCATCATGAGCAGGGACAGGAGGAGGGATCCCAGACACAGAGAGGCTTCCAGCATGGCTGGTCCTGGGCTTGCTCGTAATCCACGGAGCTGTCTCACAATCGTCTGGAGGCCAGACTAAGGTGGTGCTGCCACAAGGGACAAGGTGACCCTGGGGCACCCACGTGTCCCTCATGTCCAGAGCAGCGAGCCCCGGCAGAGCTCATCCTGCTGGAAGCTGAACTCCAGCTCTGTTTTTACAGACACACAGGGCACGCTGGGGGCACCAAGGATGATCTGGTCCTCTGTGCAAACACACCGGGGTCCCCGCTAGGCTATGAGATACGGAGGAGTCTGGATGTGAGACTGAGCTGGGACCCACAGCTTGGCTGACAGCGTGGTGGTACCCAGGGAAAGGATCAGAAATCCCCCAAGTGATCTCAGTCGATAAAGCAAAGCTTTTCTCAAACACTGCTTGCAAACAAGAGAAAGCACCGCAGCCAGAGTTTGCACGTGTCTGATGTGGGAATGCATCCATGGAAACAGCAGCTGGTGGCAAATCCTGCAGAGAGCAGGACCGAGTGCTGAGGGACGGGCACCGGCTGGGAGCTGCAGCCTGAGGGGGTCTGCGTGGGGGGTTGGATGTTGACAGCCCTGAGAATCCCTCTGGACACGCAATGCCCAAAGGACAGGCACGTAAATCCAAAAATGTAACAGTGTATGGAGCATTGGGTTTCACTGGCTTTATCCTTAAACTGGCTGATACAATGAGGGGAAGCAGAAAAACTTCTAGTTCTCACCGTGTTGTGAGCAGCAGCAGTTTCCCACATCTCTGCACGTGGGCATGAACACACCAACCATATAGAAAGGTCTGAGTTTTCTGTGCAGGTGCATCACCCTGTGCCCAGGTCCAAGGCAACACAGCGACTGCGGCTGTGTCCCAGGGGGGCAAGACAAGCCCTTAGGAAATTCATGCCTTAGCGTGCTGGGGCCCTGGCCAAAGCATTGCACAGGTCCTGTCTACACTTCCCAAGGGCTACGCAAAGAGAGGCGTGTGGGCTGCACTCACTTTTCCCGGAAGGTCTCCTTCTCCTGTTCACTCCACATGTTCATCACCTGCCGGTCCTTGTAGACCTTCATGGGGTCATCCATGAGGCCGTTCATGTTGATGAATTTAATGCGCTGCTGGTCAGCATCATAGAGCATGGGCGGGATGACAGCGAGCTGGCGCATCTGCTTCTCCAGGTTCTTTGGGGAAAGCAGAGAGAACAGTTGGTCAGCACCATGGGCCCGCAGGGACCACAGAGGACAGATGTTCGAGAGGAAAGGACAGGCGGAGGAACAGGAGAATCCAAAAGCAAGCACTAGACAGCTTTATTGTTAGAGTAATTGTAAATTAAATGCTGAAAGAGGCTATCGCTGTCAGCCAGGAAACAATTGATCTTTCATTTTGAAATAAAAGGTTTTAAGATACCACATGGAAATATCTAGCTTAATATCAACAGCTTCTGACCATGACAAGAGACGAGTCAAAGCAGTGGTGGCAGAAGGAATGCAAACACCTTCCCAGCTAAACCCACGGCCATGTGGAGGTTCAGCTCCCCAACCCAAATTGCGAGGGAAGCACGTCAGCTCGGCAAAGCTTTCTGAAAGGGTGGGCAGAGGGAGACGTCGTGTTTCCCTTCCACAGGAAACCTAATATTGTTCCAGAAGGTTTCAAATGTCACCGTAATGGGGCCGTCATTCCTTTCTTTCCTCTTACTGCAACACCCTCGGACATAATCTGATGCTTTTACTCCATCCTATTTAAGCGCAAAGTGCATCTAGAGCCCCGGCTGCACACCAGGACAGGCCAGACTGGGCACACTGGTTTCCTTAAGTATTTGCAACAGAGTGGCCAATGTGATGTCTCATTTGTGCCGTCCCCTGCCCAAACACCGGGACTGTCCCTTCGGCTGAGCTGCTGGTGGTCCCCCGGCACAGGTCTGCCCTGTGGGGACGAAGGCATGCTCTGGCCAGCCTCTTTTGTTTGCTAGCAAGCACTGTCACTCCGAGTACTCCCTTTCGCCTGGGATGGCACTGGTCAGAGATATTAACCCAGGAAGGCCAGGTCTCAAGTGCTGTTATTTTAATTTACAGCTAGACACTGGTTCCTGGGAGAACAGTAACGTCCAATCCTTCCAGCAAGCTGCCAACCCAAGCCTGCCCAGCACTGCTCTGCTTCCCTGCCGTGACTGGTCAGACCCAGCCTCCTCTTCCTAAAACACAGTGCTCTGCACAGACACGGACGTTTCAACTCATTTCATCATGTTCCTCATCCTCACTAGGACACCTCCCATTTAGCAACCGGCTGCTTCAGATGCCCTGGGGGTGTCATCTCATCGTCAGAGGTCAGGGACAGCTTGCAGCCAGAGCATCGACCCTGACAACCGCAGGCTGCCCCAGCCGAAAGGAGAAAGCCCCTGTGCAGAGCCACGGCAGGCAGAGAGGCAGCTGGCAGGAGCACTGCCTGCAGCTGAGAGCGCAGGGCCTCTCCCTTCACCTGGCAGGGTCTCGGGGTGCCAAGCGCTGCAGATACACCCCGCCAGACCTCTCTCCTCTCCAGCAACGCGTCGGGGCAGAGAGCTGGCCCTTGCTGCCAGCGACGCTCCCCGGCTCTCACCTCCCTGCTCCTTCCAACCCTGTGGAAGGGCTGGAAGCTCCTAAGGTCTCCTCTGAGACAAGCAAAGCGGTGCCTTGGGGCTCAGCAGAAGGCTATTGGGGCGGAGTTTAGCAGCCCACTGTGCAGGAGGTCGGAGGCAATCGTCTAACGCTCCCCTCGGCCATGACCTCTGCAGAGCTGTGAAATTTGCCTCTGCTTCAGAGATCCACATCCTCCGGGTCGTTGCCTTAACTGGCTAACAGCAAACTGCCTGGGACCCAGGGCAGGGAGCGAACTGTGGCGCACAGGCAGCAAACATCTCAGCTATTGCTGGGCAATGGCTGCTCTCCCCTTCCAAACGCGATCCATTCACTGCAGCTCGCCTCTGTGCCAAGAGAGTGGAACCCTTGTGAAACCAGATCCAAACGAAGCCAAGGTCACGGGGATGTTTCAAGATGAATGGAGCACTCCCAGAAGATGTGGGCCAACTGGCTCACGTACAAACCATTCATTCCATAGGATTCCCCTGTGTCAAGCCGCACAGCCCATTCAAAAAAACAAAACAGAAAAACCCCTCCACCCGGCAGCCAGGGCACTGGCTCCCTTCCCTTCCCTTCCCTTCCCACCTCCGCTTCCAGTTTAAACCAACAGCCAGGAGGTGTTTGTGGGGTGCTCCCCAGGATGAGCAGCATGCTGGGGTTTCAGGTCCCTAAGAGGCAGTCGAATGCCAATAAACCCTACCCACTGGCCACCAGCTCCTGGGGTGCTTTGCTCCATGTTTCGCTCCTGCAGAACCATTGCACAGCTCTGTTACATCTCTCGGGCGGCTGGAGAGATACTTCTGGGTATTAAACGAACACCTCGCTTTGGATCCTGTCCAGAAAGTGTATTAGGCATCATGGCAACCTCCCCAACCTCAGCACGGCCTGAAGTTAGTGGGATTTGGTATCAGATTTCACTGTGGGACCTGGTGGTTCTCTCCTGGCTTCCTCAGAAAAGAGTGGAGTGAGGGATGAAGAGGAGGAGAAAGGACAGCCCGGTCTCACCTCTTGTTCTGAGAGCCCATCGATGATTTCTGACACCTCGTGCTCACTGCGCGCGGCCGACATGGAGAGCCCGCCGCTGCCCCTCTGTCCTACCCTGCTGGGAAAGGGCAGTGAAACACTCAGACACTGATGCTCCATTTTGTAAACCACATTCATGACAACTCGCTGGCCCTATTGTCCTCCTTGTCGACCTCCATAATGGCCATATCCCAACACCCCACCCAGGCCACCCCACCCCACGCTGCAGGAACGGCGCCCGCTGCAGCCCCGTGGGCTCTGACAGCACTTACTCCTGCCTGGAGAGCACCGTGCCCCGTGTCCCCCGGGCTTAGGGCTCACAGTCGAGAGCCTCTAACAACCTTCCTTACCTGTGCCAACAGCCACCTCCTGGATCACTACAACAGAAGGATATTTCAAACCCAACCGTACGCTCCCCCCATTATTTTCTCCTGTTCATTGCAACGCAGCAATGGCATAAAGGCGTCAGCGTTAGCACCGAGCCGTTAGCACTGTGCCACCGCATCTGGTTTGCAAATGCTGCAGGAACTTTTAAATCAAAACCAGCCATTGACATCCTTCCCCCCCAGTATCACCCAACGTAACAGCCATGCATCCCAAGGAATTAAAACTTGTCTTCCTAAGCACGTAAAAGCTTAAAACATTTCTCAGTACCATTTCTCCCCTTCTCTTTAAGATAAAATAAAGCCACCGATTAGGACCCATCCAGCTCTTTGTGGGGCACAAGGATGGGACGCTGGCACAAGGGTTTGGGTTCTGCACACATCAGGTGTCCCTGGGCAAGATCCCGGGGCTGAATCGGGAAGGACAGGGAATTTTCAGCAACAAGGGTGGAGATCATGAAATCGTGTCTCCTCCCGGCAGGAAACAATATGACCTCAATTGCGCTTCCAATGAGGAGGAGAAAATGGGCTAGGGGATGGGACAGACAGGGGACATCCCTTTCAGTGAGACACTTTGCTCTTTTCATATCATCTGCGGTCATTCCTATAACCTCGGAAGACCTTTCTTCTCCCTGCCCGTGCTCTGACCAAAGCATGTGCATGTATTAAATCACTGACATGACCAAATCCATCTGCAAGTCTTGTACGCCTTCGTTTAGGCCCACCAGTAAGGCAGTAATCAGCGCCGTCCCAGCCAGGCGGCCCACACAAGGGAGCTGCCCCTTGCTCCAACGTGGTCAGCCGGGAGATCAGCAGCAGAGGGGAGATGGGCAACCACATTCCTGACATTTTTCCTTCTCTCTTGGCTCTGTGCTGAGCCACCCTGGGGAAAAAGCAGCAAAGCTACTTGTCTGCTGGCTTTGCCTTCGACTAGAAGGGGAGAAAAGGGACCGATAGCCATCCCAGCCCGCTCCTCCCGTGAACAAATCCCACACCCATCCCCAAAGAAAAGAGAAAGGCTGTCCGATACCAGCTCAGCCCCTTCCTACCGCTTCTCCTCTAACCTCTGCATGCGCTCTTGCAGTTCCCGCTGCTTCCGGATCTCTGGGAATTGCTTCTCATAGTATTCCCGCACTTTGCTCTCTTTGGCACGGCGTCGGGGGTTATTTTCGATGCGCTCCACTTTTTTTTCCCAGGCCTCCATCAGCTGGTCATAGCGCTGGCAAAACTTCTGTTCCTGAAAGGGCAGAAGGAGAGAGGGAGCTCAGGAGACATGCCTGGGAAGGGCAGCTCCTCCAGGTCTGTCCCTCGATGGCTGCTCAGGCTGAGCGTGACTCATGTTGCTTAAAGAAATACGGTTTATTAGGACATGGACACGCTCCAGGGTCTGGGACCAACCCAAGGGTAAATTCTCAAAACAGGCCATCAGGTACCCTCAGGCTTTTCCCTTCCAGCCCCAACATCTTCGGTGAAACCAGGACTCTTGCCCAGCGTGGCTTTGCCCACTCACCACACCTTCTGCCTGAGCATCCTCCAGCACCTTGGGTGTTTGATACAGCAACCAAAGCCCCAGTGCTGGGGAGGGAGCCCCTGCTCCGACACGGCTGGCCATGCACGGGGAGAGGGCAAGTCGCCCGCCTGAGGCCACCAAGCAAGAAGGGACTGAAACATGGCCTTGGGAGGGGACACAGGAGGGCAGGAGAGCAGGTCCCCATCATGCAAGCAGGGCGTGCACAGAGCTGTAATTTCGGAGCCGCCAGCTCGCCATGCCAGGGAGAGGCTTGCCGAGGCGCCCGCAGCCGGGCACCCCTTCCCACCCACACACACCGTCCCTGGCGCTCATGGCTCCGCGCTGGCAGCGCCGGCAGGACTGGGGCCACAGGGCAGCTTTGTGCACAGGCCTGGCTCCCCGAAACCAAGAGCCAGGCACCTGGCCCCTGTCCGAGGCCATACGGCTTGGTGGGGCGGGCGCACCGGGATACCCCCCGCTCCCCCCCCCTCCCCGAAAGCAAA
>NW_008824445.1:159197-176157 GCF_000699105.1 Pygoscelis adeliae
TCATTTGCAAATAAGCCTCCCCCCGCCACCTCCCGAATCGCTCCTCCCTCCTCCAGCCACTCTCTTGCTGGAGGAGAACACCCACGGAGAGGTGAGGTCCACACCAAGAACATGCCCGGCCACGGTCCCCGACGGCTGCAGCGAGTGACAGGAGCGGAGCGATGGAGCCCAGCCTCATGTGAAAGCAGCTGGGTGACCAGAGGGGGTTTTAAGGTTTCATTTTGAGTGAAACAAATGCCTTCTAGGCCCCAAATCAGGAAGCGAAAGCAGGTGTCACTCTGCAAAATGATCAATGGCAAACCCCAGGTCGCCTCCTGTTGTCTCCCCCCCGCCTTTCCAGAACGGGCGGCTCAGCACCGGCACACTCCGCACCACGCTCAGCACCGCAGCAGAGACAGGGGGAATCCAGATTTCAAAGAAATAAACTCATCTCTTGCCATCACCTCCCCACGACCGGAGGGAAGTCCGAGGCTGTAGGATTTCCCAGATGCGCTCCGCTCTCGTCTCACTGGCTGTCAGCCACCAAAAAAAAAAAAAAATGGGGAGAGGTAAAAATAACCCCAAACCAATGGAAACACCAGGTCAGGAGGCAGCTGGGTTACACTGAGCCAAGCGGGTCAGCCATGCCGTGGATCCCCAGCACCGGCAGCTCCGCAGCCCGTCACTGGTGCCAGGCACCCGCAGCAACCCGCGGTCGGCGTCACGCCGATCCTGGCACGTGGGTTTGGTCCAGCCATCCTGAACCTGGCCATAACCCAAGCGCAGCAACACGTCTTGTGATCCCCAGGGCCTTTTGGAGGTACCTCGACAATAATGTGGGGTGGACAAAGCACATCAAACCCCGCAGCTGATGCAGACTAACACTCCCCCCGGCAAATAAATTAATTCCCATTTGCACGCCCGGAGCCAGAGGCTTTCCTGCCCCACACACATGCACAGGAGATGCTTGGGTTTTGGCAGGAGCTAAAGGAAATGGCCATAAGATGAAAGCGAGGAATGAGAACAAAACTAAAAATGCCCTAAAAGCCACCAAGAGGAATCCTGTCCTGCGGGCGAGGAGCTATAGGTAATGCCAACAAACCGCGGCAGCTCGGAGAAATCACAGCTGCTGCGTTTTTACCCCTCCTGAAGCGATGCTATCAGCCCCCCTGAAAACGAGAGCTCCCACCCTGCCAGCAAATCTGCTACATCCTCCTGCTTTCAGAGCATCGCATTTGGGAAGAGGCTAAAAATACCCCGCAAAGTTTATCAAGCCTCAGCGCCGGGAGGCAGCCGGTGCCCCGTGCTGTGTGCCAGCCCGCAGCATGGCTGGGGGACAGCCCATCATGAAGGCTCGGTCTAGTGTAAAGCTTCGAGACTTTGAAAGGTTTTTCATCCGCTGTGGGAATGAGCTGGTGCTGGGTCCCGCATTGCCACTGCCCCGGCACAGCTGCCGGGCTGTTTTGCAGCAGGTGGGGCAGCTCTTTTTCTTCCTTTTCCTCCACTCTTTGGGACAACTTGATGAAATCTTTATCCAGAATTCCTCTTTTTAAGGAACTGGTATTTGCAGATGGCAAAAAACCATCAATGTCACGCTCTTGATTTCCCCGGCAGCGTGCTCACACCCTGGCAGCGGGGCAGGCAGTACCAAAGCTCCCTGCTCACACAACTCGGCCCTCCAGAGCACATCTCTGTTACAGACTGGCTGAGCACTTCTGACTTGCGCCTGCATTCTTAAAGCCCCTTCCCACCATGGAGCAAAGAGATCCTCCCTGCCACGCAAGCTTCAAACCCCACCACAGCAGGGTTGGTCTGCAGCATCCCTGTCTAGCGCTTTTTGGTCCAGCTGGGATACATGCTCCCTGCAACCTTTTGCCATCCTTCAAAAGCCAAGATTACAGGCACCTTATAGCACTGTGCATTCCCTAGATCTTCACAGCTTAATCACCAGGAGAAGCTCCCGGTCAGGTGCTTCAGGAGCAGAAGCGTCTATTCCTTCTTCAAGCATCCTCTGAGCAGCCTTAAACAAGCGTGTCCATTCCTGAGCAACCGTCTGTGCTGGCTTTTAGCATCGGCACTTCCTCTGCTCCCCTTCCCGGCTGGGCTCACCAGCCCATCAGCCTCTCAATCACAGAAGTAAGTGATGGCGAGGCAAATCGGACTTGACATGCGTATCTAAAAATGGATGAATAGTAACGCCGCCGTAGCAGCTGAAGGCAGTTTGTAGGCTGTGCCAAGCCTGAGCCCTCCCGCAAGCCCACGCTCTTGCAGCTCCAGGGAGCGGAGCAGCTCTTTGGAGGGGAGGGCAAGAGCGAAGGTGACAGGAGGAACCACTCCAATTGCTATGCAAGCCCCACGGTTTTGTTTCCCTGGCTGATGGAGATAAACCTCTCACAGCCAGAACAGCTCCCTTTACCCTTCTCTCTCTGCAGCATCACCCCTCTGATGGCAATTAAATGTCTTCTGCTGTGCCAACCTCGGTGGAGGCAGGAAGAAGCCCTGCAGATCCTCTGGTGGGGCTCTCAGGGCTGGACCCTGCAGGGACTGAGCTCTGACCCTGCTCCAGCCAGCCCTGGGCAGCGACAATACCCCAGAAAGTAAAAAAAGCCAGAAAGAAATGTAGGCACATAGATGGGCTTTGCTAAAAATAGGGTCTGATACAAAATAGGCAGAAAAATAGCTAAGCGTACCCATTTTGCAAACAGAATCAGCAAATGTATTCACTTTGCAAATTCAGCAACCGTATGTTGCCTATTTTGTAGAATAGGCAAAATGCTTCCCTAAACTGAAAAATCCCCTTTCAAGGACACTGAATAAACCGGCTGGCAGAAATTCACCTATTTTGCATGACAGGCAACATTACTGCAAGCCGTATTTTAGGAACTGTGCTCTTGCAGCCTAATTAAACCTTTTCCCCCAGCTCCTCGATATTCACAACAGAGCGACTCACTCTAGATTTCGCGTAGTAACCGGCCATTTCCACCAGAAAGCAGCTCCTGGGCAGTTCCCCTCTGGTTCCCATAAAACCACACGATGTTTTGCAATCCCTGTTTTGAGGAAGGGAATATCAATCCGCTTCCCACAACTGCAGAAGTCCTCAGCTGTGGCAGGCGGGGGGCCCCGGGCAACCCGACTGCCACGCCGGGTCGCACTGAAGGTGTAAGCTTTGCAGCCCCTTGCTGGAAACCTGGAAGAAGTTTTATCATGGAAAAGACTAAACACGGACACAAACAGGAGACCCAACCATCCCTTTGGAGTGCAAGATCTGTAGCTTTTGGAAGATTGCTACAAAACATAGGGGGGAAAAACAAAGCACAGGAAAGAAAAGGAACATGCTTTTATTCACTATAAGTAAGAAAATCATTTGATCACTGGCTCAGAAATATCTGTATTGAAAGCTGCTTTTAAAGGCAGAGCCTTCAAACCACTTGCACTTACCCACTGTTTGAATTTTTCCAACAATTCCTCCCAGCCAGAGCATTTCTGTCCAAAACCAGCACCAAGGACACTGAGAAAACCTGTACCGCTTGCAACTTAAGACACTAACACCAGCACCTGAGCCTGCCCCGGAATAGACACCGAATCAGGAACCGGTATTTACATCTTCCACATAAAACGCAAAGCCCGGTGTCATGAGCTGAATTGCCCTTCACGGAAAGGCGCCACAAAATCCACCTTCCCGGTGGGGCCATTGGTTGTTTCTGGCATTTCCCCTTCTGTGCTGGTTTCGCCTCCCAGCTCCCGCTGTTGAGTACCGCAAGCAACTGCCAGTGCCAAAAACACGTAAATTTTGTAAATCCCACTTGACCTTTCTCCCCTCTTTACTAGGGACTTGCAACAAATGCTTCTGAAGTCTCATAATAAACCCCTCCTTCCCCCTTACCTAACCAAGAACTGTCTCCTTGAAGGACACTGGAACTATCCCACAGGCAAAGCTGCCTAGAAATGAACCGGCGCAGAGCTTGATTTTTGTTTTAGACCACAAATTCCTAGCCCATCGCTCTGTGGTCAGCTGGAAAGAGTCAGATCAGTCTTCAGACCATTTATCGGAAGCAGAGTCAGCTTGTTTCACACCTCTCTTAGGGTTCAATTACTCACAAAATAGACGTGTACGCTGTGAATAGGCTCTCCGAGATCAATGAAGGGCTCTGCAGTGATTAAGCCAACCCAGCATGTTTGCTCTGCAGGGGGTACTTGTGGAGGGAGGTGCTGCCTGCAGCAGGATCGGGGACCTCTTCTTTACATCCAAGTTATTTTAAGCATAAGAGATGCCACAGCAATGCAACAGGCAAAGTACTGAGCACCAGCACTTCTCTGCTGGAAAACGTCCTTTTCTTTCTCACATAATAAATTACGCTGCTTTATACAACTAAACTAAGGTATAGGGGAAGCACTTACCCACTGTTTGCGAGCATGATTTCTCCTCTTAAAGTACAAAATTAACTTTTTCCGCATTGCCTGGTTTCTGTAAAGAAAAAAAAAGATGAGATCCGATTAATGAGGCGGCTAAAATCCAAAGCCTGGCTCTTCCCACTCCCAAAGGAGTTCACAGTGCAGTTTCCACCTTAACTCGGAATTGCATCAACTTCAGAGCCGCAAACGCGGTTACCTGGGGACCTCGTGCCAGCTTTAGAGAAAGACCAACAAACCTTCCAACACAAGGAACTTCACCCACATCTGTTGGTAAAACCGGGACTAAAGTTGAGAACTACATTAATAAACTCCCAATTTGCAAACCTTTACCGTATGCTCAGCGCTGAACATGGGCAGACGTTCAGCTCTGTGTTTACCAATGGGTCAGGCTGATTCTTGATTATTTTTACATTTTGATCTGCAAAAACCCAATGGGGCCCCAAGAGTTGGGGGGCTCAGGCCAAGCTCTGCGTGGCAGAAGGTGGCTCCCCCCAGCACCCCCCGAGCAGAGGCTACCCTGAGCCGCCCCGGTCCCCAGGGCCAGCAGCGAGGTAACTGTCAGTGCACACTCCCAAGGGGTTATTCACACCCGGGCTCCGAGACGCTGATAAGGAGGCAGGATTGCAGCAGGGCTCGCAGCACATATCTCCTAACCTCTTGCTTTCTTGGAGCTGCGCCTAACAAAGCTGCAAACAAACCAGCCAGGAAAGTTCAGCCACTTGCAGAATTGGGACCTCGAGAGAAACTAGCCACTGCAACCACAACCAACCCGGCGTCTGCCGAGACACCCCCCTGGTTTCTTCTTCTTTCTACTTTCTAAACACAGCATGAAATAATTGCTCAAAAGAGAAGCAGTGCCAAAGCAGTAAGCAGCAGGAAAGGCTGCACGGGCTTCCAGAGTCTGCACGAACCGGAGAGCTGAGCTCCTGCAGTTGGTCCTGTTAGTAATATTCACAGCAATAAAACCTCTAGGCAAAAGGTAGAGACCAGGGGCAAAGGAGTTTCCTTGAGCCTTTTATCCCGATTAAAGGCAGAGCTGCAGTGTGTAATTACTGATCAAGAGCTTAACAGTCTCATGTAGGCATGTTCTGCAGGATTTAGCAGAATGGAAAGACACCCTTGCTGCTTCCTCATTCCCCTCCCTGCCTGGTTAGTGGGGAGGAGAAAAAACACCGTCCTCCCCTCATAAATCCCTAAACCTAATCAGCAGCAAAAGATTGTTTGGGAAGGGGCAGAGGGTCCAGCTCACTTAGAGAGAGGACTGGGGGCAGTTCTGGCTAAATTTGGGGATGGAGAGCATCGCAGAAAGTATAAAAATTTTTCACTTTTAAAACTCTCTTCTTGCTACACCACTAAACCATGCCCTGGCACATACGGGGAACGACAGTGATCCCGCAGCAAGCGCTGCCCTGGGGACCCCCGGTCCCTCCAGCCCACCGCCAAGGCTGCACTCTGCTCCGGCAGCGTGCCATGGGATGCCAGCCCGCCTGCACGTAGGGACCCGGAGCAGGGCCTGGGGGCACTGCCATAATACTGGCACCCCATAATCAGCAGGTTTATTTAGGACAGCAATTCCTTAGGCCTGGGCTCTTCAACCACCAACCTCCAAGATCAAGTACGGCTGCTAGAGGAAAGGCAGCAGGATTTGGGACAGGGATGATTTCTTCTCCAGCACAGCACAGCCACACGCAGCTTTGTGGCCTCTTTTTAGTTTACCAAGGAGGAAACACATCGGGCTTGATTCTTGGTCCTAATAGTACCATTCGGATTTTGTAACTTCTGTTTTCCCCTCTTAATTAGTTACCAGAGGTATGGGATACATACGGAATCCCTGACGGCTGCCTGAGCTGCACTACATCTTCATTCCCTTTGACTTTGCCTTGAACGCTTTGATGCAAAAATAGACCTTGATTTCCAAGGTAGTGCTAGCAAGCGGCACTCCTAACTCCTCCTACGAACGGAAAACACCAGCTACCGGCTGGGAACAGACTCCAGTATCCCCAACTCGAGCCACACAGCCCCAAATCCCCGTGCACTCCCAATTCCAGGCAGCACCAGCATTGGCAGAAGGCACAGCCAAGCGATGGGTCTGAAGGCTCCTGCAGAGCAGACACTTGGATCCACAAAGGTTTTCTGAGCAAGGGCTTGAATATCAAGCCATGTCCTTTGGTTCTGTTTCAGAAATCAAAGTGGCATTGATCTTGGGAGGGGTGGGGGTGGGGAGGGAATCTAATATATCCATGCACAGGGCACTTTCTGCCTTTGCTCTTTTTTGACAGCATGTTTACAAAGGACCCGCTGTTGTTCTGGGCTGCACTGCAAAGACGAGAGGCCACCTCATTAGATATATTAATAAACATTGCTGCCAAAGGCTTCTCCCGGCTGGATCACACAGCGTCACTGTCTTTTGTTTCTGTGTGGTGCATCCACCGAGGAGCCTCAAAGAGGGTTGCAGGCGACTGGCTGAGCTAAACCTCACCACTCACCTCTGTGCAAACAGCATTCACTTGCCTTTAAAAATTAGGGAAACTGAGGCACGGCGCTGCAGTGATGTCTGCCCACTTGCGCAGGGAGGGAGGCATAAGAAACGAGGAGCGGGGCTGTGCTGTGCCGAATGCTCCAGAGCATCCATCTCTGGACCCACAGGCGAGGTCGGTCCAGCAGCATCCAGCACCCGTTTGCCAGCCCTGCACACCAGGCGCTCCTCTGCCCACCCGCAGGCTCTCCTCCCAACCGAGCCCCGGATCCTCACGTGCTCCCTCATCCCTTCACATTGCACACAGTGAGCTTTCGTCACCAGCTCCAGCGCCGCGTGGTCCCACAGCGCGCAGCAAATCCTCCTGCAGAGACCCCGTCAGACAGATTTCCTTCCAAGGCTTCAGCTCTGTGCGAACAAGCTCCGACGGGAGACTGTGCCCAAAAGACACATTCCCCTTGTGTTTGTTTATTCCAATTCTGATGGAAACTCTAACACTGGGAAACCACTGGGGTGATGCTAATGATGATCATGTGTGCGATGGCCCACCAGCAAGGGGTCATGGATTGTCCCTTGGGGCCAGAACAGCCAAAATCAACCCCTGCCCTCCCCACGCCAGCCTGGGTGACATCCAGGAGCAATGTGGGTCTTTGACACGCTGCTGCTGGATCTGCCGCACAACTTATCAGGAGACAGAAGAGTAAATGAAGAAAATTTGCAGCTCTTACGCAGCTGATGGGTTGCCTTGAGTTTTGCATCATGGCTGACCTTGAAAGTGCTAATACAGGCAAAGACTTAATGGCTCCGCAGCTGCAAAAATCAGGAATGCTTTGAAAGCCGGTGTATGTTTACCACCGCCAAGGCTGAAGTAATCAAAGAGTGAAAGGACTAAAAACAACAACAAAACCCCCTCATGCCCTAAATGTTTTTGCCACTTTATCTTTTTTTTTTTTTTTGCATAAGGTCAACCTTTCAAAGGTTAATACAATCTTGGTAAATATAAATAGGCTTCACAGTTTATCTTGCTACATGTACTGCTGTTACTTAGAAACCATTTGCAGAGAGGTTAATTCGGGCCACATGTCTCCAAAGCACACGCTGTGCTCCCTGGGCAAATCACGGAGCCAAGCACAACGGCTGTGGCACAGGCGGGGAAGGTAAGGGCTGTCTGCTGGGAGTCTTGCACAGAAATAACCAGCGTGGAGCAGCACATGGGAAAGGTCATTCTTGCAGTGCACCGAGCCTCCTTCATCGTCCTCCTCCTTGGCAGCCCAAATCCTTGCAGCTCCCCGCCTGCGGTTTGCTGATGCACACGAAAAGCGTCAGGGATGGAGCCCTGAACCTCCACGGGGTGAAGAAATCAGGCAGTTCACAGGCAGAAGGAATAGAGGCTCCTTAGATAAAGCAACAGTGACTCTTGTGGACAGTTTTAAGTATTGCTGTGCTGGCACATGACACACCATGCCAGGTCAGGAGGACGTGCAAGTTCTCTGCCCTGTCCTTGGCCGTGCCCCACGCAGGCTGGGATGGACCCAGCGAGACACGGAGCCCACCCAGCTTCTGGCGAGCTGGCGTTTGGGGGCTGCCAGATGGCACATCCCCAACCTTGTGGTCGACAATTCATCTAATCACTGCTGGAACCCACCTGCGTTTCTGCCTTCCCTGCGGCTGTGGGCTCCACAGCTCCCTGGTGTGCCTACGGGGAAAGCCCTTCTTTCTGGTGGGCTCTCAGCTTCACGTAGCGTCCCCCAGCACCAGCTGCAATGACACTGTGACCATGCATTTCCCACTCACCTACTCCAGAGCTGTCCCGGTTTTATACATTTCTAACGCTTCCCTCTGAAGGCAGCTTTTCTCCGCCGAGGTGAGGACATGACACCCAGTTACCTTCTCTGTGCTAAAAGCTATCCCAGCCTTTTGGTCACCAGAGGAGCTTTTCCTGCACCTTCTCTGCTCCTTTGCAGAGAGGGGAGTTCAGCCAGTGCGGGTCACACAACCACCACAGCCTTCTCCAGAGAGACATCGACCCTTTGAGCTTTTGCAGACCTCAGGCACGGAGTCACCTCCAGCCAGCCAGTCCCCAGAACAACAGCTCTCGTCCACGCTCGGGGACGTGCAGCCTCACGCTGGGAGCCCAGGGCTGCTGCTCCTCTCTAACTGCTCTGTGAATGCCTTGAGGATTTCTGTCCTCATTGCCAGTGAACTCAACCAGCAATGATCTCCTTCCACCATCCCAGCAGGGCAAGGGTAAGCCGAGTCTGCCACAGAGGCTGCGGGCGATTCAGGGTTTTCCCCACATCAGAGGCCCACCGTTTGTTTGTAGTCTGGGGTGGCAGAGGCTCCCAGGAGCAGCAGGTCACCTGCTTTGGGGGTCAGGTATCAACTGGATGAGTGCAGCAAGAGCCCCGGTACCAGGTACCAGCCTGAAATGGGGCACGACCCAGGTGGGGAGCCTGGGGCAGCCCCACCAGTGCCCAGCACTTCCCCACAAGCACCGGCAGGCAGCAGGAAGAAACAGAGATTAAACAAGGTAAACCAAACTCAAAACGTGATGTTTGATTGTCACCTGCCACCAGCACAGGAAGCAGGATTCAAATGTTATCTATAATTTTGGGTGCGATTCTGCAAGAGCTTTTCATCCTTGCATAGCTCATCCTACAGCCCCACTGACCTAACTGGTGAGCCCCACACCTGAGCGTGGTTCTCAGAGCCAGCCTCCAAACCACAGAGTGAAATACACCTCCCACTCCAAGCAAGCAAGGGGAGCCCTGTGGGAGCAGCCACGTCCACCTTAACTGGCTTGGCGCAAGGTTGTTTTTGTTTTTTGGCTTTCACAATGGAGCCCCTCAAGGAGAGAACCTGTAACTCTGACTTTTGAGTTACTTGGCTCAGGTCCACATGAATGACTTGGCTATGATCCCTCCGGAGGCTGCGATCTTAAAAGGATGTGCGCGCACGCATGCGCGTCAGTGCTGGTGTGTACACATGTGTGGACGCTGCCAAAGCCCTGGGATAAGACTCCCAAGGATACAAAGAGCCGATGCACCGCAGCACACCTGGCCGAGCCCGCCTGCAGAGGCCTTCAGCCGGTGCAAGACGAGATGAAAGGAAGTTTGCTATTTGATCAAAACTAATCAGGGGTATTTAATTACATAGGAACGTCTTTCATCAAACAGCCAGTGCAAACAAAGTAGAGATCAAGTCTGCAAAGAGCGACGGGAAGGAGGCAGCGAGCAGCTGGCAAAGCCATTGTACAGCGAGATTGATCATGCAGGTGAGGGTCGGAAACGGAGGAGCCTCCTGGCGACTCCAGCCAAACAAAGCGCTGCCAGCGAGACTGGAGATCTGCAAACCACGGGACCCAAGGAGCGCAGCCAGAACGCTCCAAGGTGAAACCGGCCAAGAGGCAACAGAGAGCGTACAGAAACAGTTGTGTCCCCCCAGGTATGCCCGCTCCTATGCATCGCTGATGCCAGGATCCTAAGCTGCAGCTCAGGGCAGTCACTGATTCCCTACCCCTCTAGCTGCAAGACGTCCTGCGGAGAGGGCAGGGAGCAGGTCATCCTGTTCACGGGTCATTGCACTCATTCATTTTCTTTGCTCTGAAATGGCGGGAGCACACAGCTCCAGCTGGTAATACACTGTAACCTATTAACCCCAAGACAGGGCACGTTCCTGGAAAGCCAGCTGTTCGGAGCAGTTTCCTTGCAATATCCAGAAACACTTTCTGGCAAAGAAAAGCAAAGCAGATCTTCAGTTAATTTACCCCAGAGTCCTTGAGCATTGGGATGGACTAAACCCCCAGCACCATTAGTGCCTCTGAGAACGGAGTGGCAGAGGTTCGTAACTCTGGATGTACAGTCGGGCAGGCTGTGTTTGTGCCCAGAAACAACACTCAAGAGAAAGAAGCTACCCAGAGGTCTCCCAGCTTCTCAAATCACGTCCTCTGCAGGTCCAAAATGCATTCAGCTTTGGAGGTCCAAATTCATCGCTGTAATCCATGAAGAAGTTTCTGCTGCTAATTCACCTGGCGGTTCACATGTTGAGGCCAGTGGGATGCTTGTGCTCCAAGGAGGAGACGCCTTCGCAAACATGGGTGCCTCGTTATCAGAGCCTGCCCTGGCCAGACCCCCAGCACAGCCTGTCCAGGTCCCCGCAGTGCTATCTCCTTGTGAAGATGTTCCCACCTAGATGCTTAAGTGACTCCCTTGGGCAGCAGTTACATCCATAACCACAGTTCTTAACATCAGATGGGAAATTCATGCCCATCCCCTTTAGCACCTACGAGCTTAGGACCAAAATGAGGCAAGTGCAAGTACAGAAGCACTTCTAGCCACCCGTCAGGCGCCTGTCCTACACCTTTGCCTTCCCTCGAAGCCCAAGCTGACATTGCAAGCCCAGGTGTTGCAAGATAGTCCACCCAAAACCAGTACTTGGCTGGTTTACACTTTAGAACTCTTCACAGTTCACCGGCAAGAGAAAGAAGCAGAAGGTTGCAGTGTGTGTCTCCATCATTTAGTAATTCATCACAAGATAATACTTCTGCCCTAGCGCATGCCAATAGAGAATAAAAGAGATGAGAAACCTTGAATGGGATGAGTGGGGAGCTGCTAGGTGAATTTCTAATGAGGAAAATGTCTACAAGCACTAATAAAAAGACCTGAAAGAGAATGCATTAGTAATGACAGGGTTTGGAAGAGCATTTGTGTTACATGTCAGGCTTTGACGATGAATTTAGAGGCAATCCAGTGCTACTAAAACCCCTAAACAGCCAGTAATGAAAAGATGACTTAAATTTTCCGAAGTGACAAGTGATTTGGAAAGCCGTAGTAGTTAGATTTTCAGAAGAAAGCTGTTCTGCTCTTTTGGGAGACAGGGGCGAGGCGAGGGGGGCATTTTGAAAAGACAAAGATATTCAGAAGCCCCTAAACCTCTCTGAAAATCCTGACTTCAGATTTTGATTCTGCAGAGGCAAAGTCCTCGCCCCCCCCCCCCCAAAAGCTACCAGCTGCAGACAGCAACCCAGCCGTGCAAATATTAACGGTACACACAGCCTTGCTGCCACTGGATCTGGATATGCAAGAAAACCAGAATCACACCAAGCTCTTGATCTGTTTTAACTGTACACTCAGACCCTGGTTCCCCGACACCTCTCCAAGCATTTCAAGGGGATGCAGCCTGGTTTCACCTCAACATTTCTAAATTTCAACGTAAAAGCAAGGAGAAACTCTTGAAGGGAAGGTTTAAAGCAAACCCTGTGAACAGCACCTTGCACCTTGATGATTATGCATCACATAATCCCACAGAATATGATTTTAAGATGACTGCTTCGGGAAAGGGTGGAGGAGAGTCCTGCCGGGCTGTTTTTCATGGCTGACCAAGCAGGAATCTCCTGCCGCAGAGATAAAGGCCACTTCAGAGAATATCTCTCCAGGTAGACAGCAGGTAATTGATCCTGCTCATGTGAACAACATCTTGTCATCTTTCAAACACTTCGAGGAAAGAAGGTTAATATCTTTGGTGCCAGGAGTCTGGAAAATACGCAAAATCACTACCATGGCAGGGTAGGAAGAGCAGCTCTCATCCTTGTACATCCAGCTGGCAAAACACTGAAATAAGAGTTCTAGATCAGATGCACTGGTGCTTAACTGGTGCACAAGTAAGCGTCCTCTGCATTTGTTGCTGTATTTCAGCAAAATAAAAAAAAAAGGGGGGGTCTTTGCAACCTCCTCAACTGATGCAGAATCATTCAAGTGGCCTCCAGTTGTGTTCGGGGCTGCAAGGCATCTTGGAGGAACCTGTCAGTCCATTGCAAAGTCAAAAAATTTACACCTTGAAAAACAGCAAGGGCCAAGCTAGCTATGGGGGCAAAGCTCACCCCATCCCTATGAAAATGAGGGCACTAAACACCGTCTTGCTCTCTTCTTTCTTGATGAGACAGTGGCAGAGCCCTTCCCTCCAACAAAGCAGGTATTTCATACAGAAAGGACACAGTCCCATCAAAGGTAGGTCAAGTCTTTGGCACAAACCACTCAGCGGTGCCTTAGATCACACGGCAGATGTAGCGTACAAAATTAACCACGTTTGCTCGAAGCCTGTGCTCGCAGGTGAACCAAAGGGACGCAAGCAGATGGGTAACAGAGCACAGCGAGGCAGCTAAATAGGACTTAAAAGCTTTTGAAGCTGCAAACACTGGAATGAACTGGGGCATGAAATTAATTTTAACTGTACTGAATAGGAGACAGGCCGTAAAACTCCATGAAAATAAGAGACCGGTAACATTTTAGTAAGAGTAGAAATTCTCCCCGTAACTCCCCAGTCAGCTCTATCAGCATAAGTGACTCATCCCAACTGAAAAGCAAAGCAAACAAGCAGGAAAATTAAACTAGTGTTGCAAGGCGGAGAGTACTGCTGTAGAGAAATCGAGGAATCCTGGCTTTGTGATATTCAAATGCCTTTGCACTGACGCTTGCAAACATTCAACTGAGAAAAAAAATCCACCCTAGGAAATGTTTAAGGAAAAGAAAAAAGGTATTTGTGAATAGTAGCAGCCTGGCCATCCTCCTGTGCCCAGGTATGAGGCTCCAAACCAGCTTCATGTGGGAGCAGTTTCTATTTAGCACAACAGAGCCAGCATGCAATGAGGTTCTGTGGACAGAACCGCAACCTAGATGGTTTTCCAGCAATCTGCCAAAAGACTTTTTCATCATGGCTAAATCTGCGTAGGGTGAAGTTGTTCAGAAGAATCTGCATCCAATTACACCTTGGCAAAACATAACCTGTGGTGTCCTGGCAGTTGTCCTTCTGGTGCTCTAATGCGTCTGGCTGATGTCTCCCAGCACCCTGAGGATTTACTCCATCTCCTACCAAAACAGCCACCTCCAGGCTACGGAGCAGAAGCTGCTCTTTTAGAGCAGAAAGGCACAAACATATTAAGAACAAGGAAAGAACAAAAAATATCTTCAAATGCAGCCCATGGAGAAGATGTAGGTAGGATTTGAACACCCGAGCATAACTTGGTCAAAACAGAGAAGTTTAATACCCTTTCATCTTGGTCAAAGGCCCCTGAATTATTTGTTTGGAAGAAATCACTGAAATTTTGATTTTGTATCTGCCTCCCAAGCATCCAAATGGCCTTTAACGTGCAGCAGGGACACAAGAGATGGGAGAACAGGACACGCCGATTTCTCTGCCCGTCCATCAACAAGTAGCAAAGTGCAGTTCAGACCCCAGGACCTCTGAGACAGGCCCATGGTCAAAAGCAGCGAACATCTGGAGCCCAGATCATTCAAGGGCCTTTTGCTGACCTAGATCTGTGAATGCGCTCGGCTGGCATCAATAACCAGCTGAAGGCAGCTAATTGCGAGGTTTCTGGAAGGAGGAGATGGAGGCTTTTCATTAAAACGTGTGGTTTCCTTCCCATATTTTTGCAGCATTAATCACAGTGAACATTAACCCCAAGCCTGCCTGCTCCAACCTCTCCTTGGTCTATCACCACCACCACTATAGCCACACGAGAGGGTTGGGATAACCCTACGGATGCCTACAAAGGAAGGGATGGAGAGGAGCACAAGCTCTGACGGCACGGGAAGCTGGTTTGACGGGGCTTCAAGTCTCATTACTGGTTTCACTCCTGACCTGCGCAGTCAGTTCCCTCTTGTTTGCACCCGTCTTTCAGACAGCAACCAAAGACAGGAAATCGTTTAAATCACAGGAAAATGTGATCACAAACCCACAAATATTGGCAGGGGAATGGAGAGTCCGTGAAGTATCTGGATCTACTTTTAACGCATTCTTTCAAGGACAAAACTAGCTATCAGCTTGAAGTTGCCACCTTCAGTGCCTGGCTTGTGATGGCCATGGAGCCCTTCAAGAGAAGAGGGGGGGTCAGGGGACCCCGAGAGATGGTGACTGCCACATGCCATCAGTGCCAGGGGTGAGTCACAACCAGCAACACGGAGAGCACGTCCTTGGACCAGCACTTGATGCTGTACAAGGTTGTTTATCAGCCGTCAACCCTCTGAACTGACAGCAAAACAGACTTCCAAAAGCAGGGGCCTGCAAGCCCGGCAGGGAGCACAGACCCTCTGCCAGGCATCATCACCTCTCCCAAGAGTAAAATCGCCACCTACTTCATTAGTCCTGCGTTGAATCAGTGAACTGGAGGAGGTGGCTTGGGTTTTGTTTGCTTTTTTTACATCTTTGCAGCTAGAAAAGCACACCTGAGCGGTGAGGGCTGGGGGAGGTGGCCAGCATGGAGGGCACACGACTGCATCCTCTGTGCCCCTCAGAGCTGCCTTCGCAGGCAGCGTATCCACCGAAGACAACGACCAGAGGGCTGAAATGATGGGAGACCCAGGCCAAAGCACACGAGTGTCAAAATCCTGGGGGGTGCTTGCCCAAGACTGGTGGCAATATCTGCCAAGCTCAAACGACCAGGGGTAAATGCACTGCCAACACAAGGTGCAAAGGAGACGTCTGGAAGCAAAAAGCTGTTGGGATTTCTCAGCTGCAGGAAAATCAATCGTTTCCCACCGACTTCTCCGTCTGCTTTCCCTCCCCGCAGAAGCCTTCTCCACCCTCCCCACCCACCACCAGGAGACGATGCTCCCCTGCCTCAGGGGTGCATGACACAGCAGCACCCTGGGTTTATTCCCAGCACCCAGGCCAACACCGAGTACCTGAACACAACCCTTGCATTTTAGGGTGTCAGTGCCCAGCGCTGGCAGCGAGGCTGCTCGGGGACCCGCTGAGCCCTGTGGGAGCCGAAGGGCTCGGGGTGACTCTGGGGTTTGAATGTTTTACAGCGAGTGCATTGCCTGGATGACACAGGAAGCCTTGGGTGGAGCAGGAACCGAGTGGGGCCGGGCAGCGAGCAGCAGGGTCACGTCACCAAACCCTCCTCCTCCCCGCAGCCCTTGGGGACAGACAGCACCTAAACACAACCAGCGCCTACCATGCTCCCCTGCAGCAGAGCAGAACAGCAGAGGTACATTAACTTTCCCTATAATCCCCCTGGCATCAATTAACGTACTGCTGAAAAGCAAAAGATTATTAACTTTTGTTAATAGATTATTAAAGATGATTATCGCCAGCTGACCGAGCCCATACCAAAATAGACACGCTGCAAGCAGCTCAGAGCAATTACCGGTTCATTCAAGGCAGATAAAAGTTTCAGATCTGGTTTGACTATTTACATTTCCAACAATAATCACAATTATCGCTATTCTCATTATCTGTTGTATTTCTTCTATGTTCAGGAAGTCACTGTGGTTATTAAATGCAGGTTGATGATTAAATCGTATATTGAGGTGATAAGTCAAATTAGATGATTGCTAAGTCTCAGTAAGTATCTTTGAAATAACCACTTGTTATTAGACATTCAAGAGGTGCTTCATGAAAATCTAATTGTAATTGCAACTTTTTCATTTTACCTCATCTTTCCCACATGCAAACACAGACACACATGCACTGGCAGCTGATTTTGTACTTCAGTATGCGTGAAACACAGAAGAAAGCACCCAAAGTGCGTGCTCTCTGGGAAAACACCAAGAGACCGGCCAGGACCCATGTCCACCCCCCCTGAGAAAATCAAACAGCACCTTCAGCATCTGTCTGAAGCTACAGCTCCCAACTGCTGGGCTCCTGGAGCTGCTCCTAGAGCTGGTTTGTGCTTCAGGCACCCGGAGCAGCGAAACACCAGCTCTATAAAGATGCTCGCGATTCCTCAGCAGCTTTAATTGGGGTCTGGGAGCGAGCTAGCATCCCTCCCGCTCCAGCCTAATGCCTAACCTGACATTTAAAATAGCCTTTATTGCCACGTACTTACATTTTAATGTTTTCATGGTATTGCCTGGTGTCTGAAGGCTGGTTGTATAATGGCTGAAATAAATAAGAAAAATGAAGGCATAAATGGTACAGTCTGACATTTAGAAACTTAAACCCGTCAGAAGCACCGCCGCCTCGGCGCAGGTTCCTCTCTCCCTGAACTGTGCCAGCCCAGGCGCCCGTCCCTGCCCCCCCCAGCCCGCCTGTCGCCCCCAGCCCCGCTCCTCAGCCATACTGGAGGGTGCTGGCTCCTGGCGGCGCCGC
>NW_008824445.1:176257-187473 GCF_000699105.1 Pygoscelis adeliae
GTGCTGTTTGGAACATATGACACGGGGGAGGCGAGGGGAAAGGGGGGCTTGGGGAGCGGGAAGAGACAGTCTGTGCGCTGCAAATTGTTATGTCTAGGCGGTAAAAGCCTGCCTGAGCTCTCGCAGGGAGCCAAGCACAGGCAACTGCAGGCAGGACAAGTGTTCACCCATGTGGTTTCCAGCAACGCCAGGGGCGGGCTGGTCCCCAGGCACGTCGCCGCAGTCCGTCAGCACCCATGCGTAGAGCGATGCTCTTGTCTGTCCCTCAGGAGGGGCACTGGGCTTGGGTAGGACAAGTGTTTTGTCCAGGGTTGCCCTTCGGAGAGCCCAGTGACCATGGCTGTCTCCAGCATCAGATGTGAGCACCCATCATGGAGCTGCTCTGCCCACCGCACCCTCAGTGGGGACATGCCAGGGCCCTCCACGGGGAGTCAGGAGAGCTGGATCCATGCCTGGCCACCTTCAGCCAGTCACTGCCCCTGCTACCTCTCCCTTTCCATCCGCAGGGTGATGTAACCTCGGCGAACCTGCCACGATACAGGGTCCCACCTCTGGAAGGGAGAGATGCCACAGAGACCACACTCGATCCCACCTGTTACGATTAACAGCTCAGGCCGTGCTCCAGGAGCTGCCACCAGTTGTGTCCATGTAAGCAGGCTGACAGGGTGCTAAGGATCAAGCCCTTCAACGCTTTTCTGGTTACCGGCTAAGCTGGTGTGAACATGCCCAAGACTGTGCTAATCAAAAGCTTGCCATGGCCCAACCATCATCAGCAACTGGGTGCCTAATGAGTGTAGCTCCTGTCCAACCACAGAAACATCACTCAAGTTTTCAAGCAGTCCATCCACAAACTTTCACCGAACCAGCTGTGAGCGATCTAACATCTGTAGCCAAACACAGGCAGGGGGATCCGTGATGGCTGGGTGCTGGTTGAAGGCAGCATCCTGGCCGTGGCTACATACGAACCAGCTCACCTTCCTGCTGTGGTCATATGGCTGAGGCTACACTCTGGGTCTACTCAATTTCATCTCAGATTAAACACAGGAAAGGAGCAAAACATCTGCTGAACATCTGCTCAACCAGGTGAGCAGCACTGGGAGGACAGGACCTGCAAATACAGGTGGGTCCCTTTCTTCTCCAGTTTGAAGGGGGTGTTATTCTCACCTCCTCCATGGTATCTCCCCATCACTATCACAGGTGCTTGGCACAGAAGCTTGTTTTTCCACACAGCCAGCCTGTCCCTACTGCCTTGTAAAAAACAGATACTGCCTCACCTCTCCCCTGCCACACACCGGGACAGCCACATCAATCTGCACAGAAAGGAGACTGGGTGTATCTCTCCCTACTCTCTGCAGCCCATCGCCAGTGCATCTTGGCACCAGCAGGTCATCAGCTTTTTTCTTCTGGCTGCCCTTGGACATGTCCCTCTTTGCTGGGAAAGCACACGTAATCCCCACGTGGAAGAGGCACGCAGAGGAGCCCAGGCAGACAGACATGGCGAGATGAACCACCATATCCCAGGAGGGCTGCGGGGCTGCCAGCAGCGTTTGGGCATCTGTTACCCTGCGGGGGGACAGCAGGCTGCAAGTCTGCCAGGAGACACCTGCAAGAAGACACCCAGCCACCTCCTGCTGGCAGAGCCAGGGCAGACGAGAGGGACAAGCAGGTACCCCAGAAGGAGACATGTTCTCAGTGGTGTCCCTTCCCCAGGAGCATTTCTATCATGAATCCTCTTAGATCTGCTGGTCTGACTCCAGGCTCAGAGCTGGCTGTGCACCTCACACTTGGAAAGCTCAGAGGAACACAGACATCCGTCTCATCACGTAACTTGAGAGAGGCAGGGCTGCACCACGGAGAGAAGAAATCAAGCCGTGGCTCTGGAGCATCACGTCCACAGTCACCCTGGGAAGGCTCGACTGGGCTGCCTTGACCAGCGACTGCCTCTTGGAAGAGGACTGCGGGAACCAGAAATATTGATAAATAAAAGTGCCTCTCTTCCCTCTGTGCTCATAAAAATCAAAGCAAAGAAGCTGGCATGTGGCGAGTTACAGAGACCTTCCTCCTGGGAGAAGGCGGTGGAGTAAATGTTTTGGTTTGCACCTGGGTTAGAAGATGCTCGTGTGCACGTGGACATACCGGATGGCCTGATGCCACTCAGCTCACCAAAGGCTGCTGATTCTTTTCCACTACTACTTATCCATGATATAAACAGCCACTTAAATTTTTGGTTAGCAAACCTAAGTGTTAACAGACAAGCACTGGAACACATCACTTCAAAAGAAATGCCCAGACACTCAGAAATAAGAAACTATGGGACCCAAACCCAACATCCACATGACACCAGCATCTCAAAGAGATTTCTGTCTGCACAACAGCCTCGGCACTGCACCTCAGCCCATGCAGTGGAGCAAGCCCAGGAGACAAGTTCTACCTACCCCATAGAGAATATATCCTCATAGACTAAATAGTTGAAGAAACTTTATTTTCAACAGGGCAGGGACTGAGAAACAGCATCTTCCCTCAGAGCCATCCGCAACCTGCACAGAATTACAACTTTCTCAATGAGTAAGCAGAAGTAAAGCTGACAGGTCAGATGGGTAAGGTGACATGTTCAAAACATCCACAGTGTTTCTCCAGGGTAAGGGACATGTAAGGAATTTCTCTGGGGGTTGACATTTACGAAAAACATAATTGCAATGCAAAGCTATTACTGGAGAAACCTCGGATTTACTGAAAGCTCTTTAAAAATAAAAGAGTGAAAGGTCTCAATTGCTTTCTGGCCACTGCAGCATTCAGACTACACATCTCAGTGACATTTCTCCCTGGGGAAAACATGGGGCCATGTTTAAAATGGTACTGCTACGTTGCAGGGATGAAATGAGCAGAGTCCTGGTTTACTGAGTCACAACCTCCTCCTGAGCTAGAAGGGAGCACCAGCTTCCTGGGACCTGAACCGGATCCCTGCTTCCCGGGGATCCCTGGGCAGGGGTGATCTCCACCATGGGGACAGGGAGCCAAGCCCCAGCCAAGCGGAGGGCAGCGGCTGCGACTGCGCAGCACACCGGTGTGTTCCGCACCAGCTGGGGCTGATGTAGGGGCCAGGGAAGAGGTGCAAGGCCACCCAAAACCCCAGCAGACAGGATGGAGAGGCACCAGCAAGGAGTAAGGGGCACAGGGATTCAGGGACAATTCTGCATGTTTAAAAACCCAGGAGCACAAAAACGAGGATCCTCTGAAGAGGATCAGACATGAATGACACCTCTGAGATAAAAAGTGCAGGGCCAGACCTCGTAAGGTCAAAGCAGTGAGAAGCCAGGAACCAGCAACAAACACTTGCTGCTTCCTTGAGATGTACAACCCAAGGACACCAGTTTCAGTGAAGAGCTTGTAAGCCTGAAAGCCCAGAGGGAGCTGTTTAAAAGACTGAAGTCAGGACTTAGAGTTTCCTACCCGAGCTGGGCCATCTCCCAGCAGCTTCCAACTTGACAGGAAGCCCATCACACAGACCTAAAACTTCTAGGTAAATCCCTATTTATGCCATACTGGATCACTCTCAAACCCCCTTCTTCCAGCTAACACTACAGGCAGCCTCAATAAGCCCATCGACATGCTCAGGTGATAAGATTTCTTTCTTTGCCCAAACACAAACCCCCCAGAGCAACCTGCCGCCAGCAGGACAGAAGGCAGAGCCCCGCCACGGCCCCTCCGACCATTAACGCCAGCACAAGCCAGGGAGACGCAGCCTCTGGCTCCCCCCCGCCAGCAGCACCCAAGACCTCATACCACCTCACCCTGCTCACGGCCATCGTTTGCCAACGCTGCGGTGACCTCCGTCCTCTCTCAGCCATGACTAACCAATTTCCACCGTGACCTCTCGCCTCACACCATCAGCCCCTGGCAAGCTGCCCCGCTACCGAGCCGATGCGCATCCGTCACCGTTGCTGTTGCAGATGCAATAACCAGAGCCCTCTGAACAACTAAAAGCAAGATGTCAGCAGCCTGAGCGGAGCCGATAGCACTCCAAGACCCTGCATCTGGATGACAGCCACCACCGCTCCTTGCAGAGGTTTTGCACAGGATTAGCACCAGGCTGCCCCAACCTCCCTGCAAGAGAACTCTGGGTTGCGGCAGCTCCAGGGCTGGTGCACGTCATGTGCGACATGGTGGAGCAGGCGTGCACATCGGGCAGAGCATGCAAAGCTGCTCTCCTTCCTGGAGCTGCTTCCTTTCCAACTCAGAAGAAGATCTGACTATTCATCTCGTCTCTCAGAGGCTGTTGGCAGGTCCCGGGTGCTGTTTTGCCCGACACGGCGTGGGGGCTGGGCCATAGGAAGCGTCTCTCTCTGGGCAGACAGATGAGAGAGTCTGCAAGAAGCATGCAGAGCCCAGCTGGGGTTTTGCAGGGTTTTCTCAGCAAAGGTTTCCCCTGCCCTCCAAGGACTAAGGCAGGGCAACAGAGGAAAGGCTTGCACTGGACTCTGCTGCAGCTCCCCTGTGCAGTGTCAGCACCCAAGGACAAAGCATCAAACTAAAAAAAGGAAAAAAAAAAGGAGAAAAAAAACAACGGAAGGAGGAAGGAAAGGAAACACAACCTTTTTCAGATGAGGAAGCACCAACCCCAGGCACTGCCAATCTTTAGAGCAGAAAGAGAGCAAAGGGTTTGACCTGGGTGACTCAAAGGAAAAATAATGAGCGGTAGCTCCCCAAACAAGGAAGCGGGCTTCAACACGTAGCAGTGAGCACTAATTCCCTTGTGACCTCTCCCTTACACACCCCAGGGAAGACAGTGATTAGTACCACCTCCACAAGGCAAGTCCAAATTACAGCTGCCATGGACTGTGAGCTGCCCACTCCCACCTGGCAGAAACGGCTCCCTCCATTGCACCCGTGGCCAGTGCAAAGCAAGAGATGCTCCGTCAGACCACGTTTGTCCCCCTCCGATCCTTCCAGCAGCATCGCTGCAGATGCACCCTTTCCCAGCACCCTTCTCCAGGACTCAGCCCCTCAGGGGTTGTTTTCAGCCACCCCTCCAGCAATCAATCGCTTGACTTACAGCTGGATTTTGCTGGATGAGGGGGCAGCCTCAAATTGACAATTTATTGTAAGTTGTTTTTCTCAGCCTCCCTGTGCATGAGGGAGACAGCAATAGGGTGCATGCGAGTCCCGATACCTGCAGGTTGCTGCAGCTGTGACCAGGCTGTGCTTATAGAGCACCCTCCAGCACCCTCCTCCATTTACAGCGGGGTGGGACGGAGAGCCGTCCCAGCACCCATCTGTCCCACACAGCACCACGATTCTGGCTGGCCAGGCAGCAGCCCCACAGCCCCGGTGCTGTGGCTGCCATCAGCAGATGAAGCCATCTGCATCCTGAGCAGGGGCAGACTGTGCCGGAGCCCCTTCTGCCACCCAGCTCCGCTGCAGCATGTGAGGAAGGAGCCTAAGGGTTAAGGCTCTCTGAAGAGGGCTCTGTGTGTGTGTGTCTGCCTGCGTTTCAGTACTCATCTCAGCCACTTCGCTTCCTGCCTTGGTGCCGTGCCATCGAGACGTCCCGGCCAGCAGCACGCTTCCTTCTGACAGCTTAGACACACACACAGGGTGCCGCGCTCGCAGCCCAGGGATGACTCCAAACCTGGCCCGGCTCCCGCTCCCCGCAGTGAGAGGTAACACTCACCAGCTCCACCTGGGGACCCAGTCCTTCCAGGATCCGGTGGGCAGCCTCTGCCTTCTTCTGCAGGGAGAAAAGGGGAGAAGGAGAAGAGAAGTTATTTCTGCCATCGGTTACAGTCGCAGCCCTCTGCTCCAGCTCTCCCCCTGTGCTAAAACCCCTTCCCAAACCTCCACAGAGCCGCCACAAATCCCACCCCTGCCCGAAAGTGGGTGGAAAGGTTCAGCTCAGCCTCCGGACCTGCAGGAAAGTCCCACGGACAAAGGGCTCCGGCACTCGAGTTATCACGACTTTAATGCATCTGAGCTCTGCCCGGGAAGTGACCCGAATCCCTGACCTTTCTGGGTGCCAGGCGGGGGGATCGCACCCATTACCTCTGCACGGCCGCCGTGCGAGGAGGAGGGCGGGCGAGCTGGCACGCACGCAGAGATGCCCTTTCTAGGATTCATTGCTTCATGAGCATGTGATCATTAGATTTGAGCTGCCCTTGGCTCCTCATCTTGCTCTCGCTTCCCTCCCTCCCTGCCGCAGAGGAGCCCTTCTCTGCCCCCTCCCGCCCCCAGCCAAGCTACCTAGTGCTTATTAGAAGAAAAAAAACCACCCAGGAACACGTGTCAGGGGCTGTGCAGTGGTTACTAATTAAACAGGCCTGAAAAAAAGACATGGGTTGGTTGCAGCAGGAGTCTAAATAAAAGATGACATTTTCAGTAAACAGCACTTCCTCACAAAGCCAGGCTTTTCAGTGGGGGTTACTGACAGTCCGATAAATCCAGATCACTGCACTGCCGACGAGCCACGGGGCTGAGCCAATAAAGCCAAATACCTGGCAGTGAGGGGGACAAGGAGATGGATTTTCAGAGGTGTTTGTTCAACAAAAAAGGTAGTTTTAGATATTTTGGGGTAGGGGGGAGAGAAAATCCACAGCTGCCTAAAATAGGGGTGAAGGAGCAGTGGGCAGAACTGAGCTTCCGGGGGTGAACCCTTTCTTGAAGCACATTCAACATTTTAACCCAATAAGCACTAGAGCCCCGCTGGAGCTGCAGGATGGGAGCTGAGCCCCAGGGTTGGGGAGCTGGGGAGGGCTGGGCTCCGGGCTCCCCGGCAGAGCCAGCGGGGCTTTGGCAAACCCCCGGGGTGAAGACCCCCGCCGGGGGCAGGGAAGGGATTTCAGCTCCGGGGGTCTGGCTCACGCTGCTCTCTAGCACCGGGCACCTCTCAGCTTCCCGCCGGCTCACAGCAGGATGAGTTTCCCAGGGTCTCAGCACAGGGGATGTCTCGCCAAAACCTGGCACATCGCCCTGCTGGCTTGCCCCCCACATCTGCCCCCCTCCCTGGGTTTCCGAGAGCTTCACCTACCCCCCTGCCGCCGGCCGGTCCTCAGAAGCGCCGATGCAGCCGGTAGGTGTGCAAGTTCCTCGCCGGGGCTTTGCACACCCACACACAGTCTGATCTGCCAGCGTGCACTTTTGCAGAGTTGGCCCGGGGAGCAGCTGCATGAGTCACCCTGCTCACAGCCAAGCTCAGGGCCCCGGCAAAACAGCCCCGGCCCGGCTGCAAAACCCACGCCAGGTGCCTCACCGCAACAGGGCGACCAGGAGATGTTTCCAGCTCCTCTGTTTACTGCACACTCAAGAGGACACAAAGCTTCTTTGCAATTTAGAAGCGACTTCAAGGATGCTAGGAGAGATGTAACCACGAAGCGTGCCTGCTCTGGCACCGTCCCCACACGTACACACGATACACGCAGCAGCCCCACTATTAATGCATCCCTGCCTGTTCATCCGCAGCGCTCCTGCGCAGCAGACCTCAGGGTTCACAGATGTCACGATCACTGCGTGTACCTCACAGGCAAGGACACACACACACAGAGAAGCGGAGCAGCTAGCGATGCTGCGGCAGAGCCCGAACCGCAGCTGGAGTCCGTCCCAGCAAGCTGCTCTGCCCCTCTGGCCTCTCCCGAGTCCCTGCTCCATCCTAGGAGGAGCACAGGTGGGGAAGGTGCCCCCAGAGCCCGGCTCTCTCTGCAGCCCTGGAGACGGGGCAGACACCCAGCAGCTTGCTCCTGTATTACTGGCGTGCCGCTCGGTGCATGCCACGCTTCTGCCTCGTGCTGGACGGGTGGCGAGATGCCTGCAGGGACCACAGGGAAAGCGTGGCTGTCCCGGTGATGGAGATAGGTCTTTGGAGAGCAAGTGCATCCCGGAACGAAGCTTTTGGCTTAGGCTCCAGGGAAAGGAGCCACGTGTTTACAACACAGCAATTACATTTTCTGCACTGCAATAAACTGCTCCCAACTCTTCTCCCACACCAGACTGCTGCCGATGTGAGGGTGCTTTGACACAAAAGGGAAAGAAGGGACCGTCCCCACCTGACCCCCAGGGAAAGCAAAGAGATCCCCGGCACCAGGACCTTACCCGCAAAGCGCAGCACTCGCAAAGCATAACACGTGGCCCAAACTATAAGAAACATGTATCTACCCTCCTCATAAAATACCGCACCTGCTACAGAGAGCGTGCCTCTTCCAAGCGAGATCCCCTCCCTGAAAGGGGATTTCCCGCTGGGTTCACAATGATGGGACAGCTCTGGCTAACGCAATGCCTGGCTCTGCCGTCCCCAAGGATGTTCCAGCTGACAACGGGGACATGAAACCCCAGCAAACGCAGCCTGGGCAAGAAACCCAAGAGCCGCACAGCCCAGCCCAGCTCCCCTCGAAGCATTAGATGTTTCCACTGCTGCGCACCTGACTCCATTAATGGGAACAAGCCAAGTCTGCCCGGGAACTTGCCCCTTGGAAATATTCATCACGCGATGGAGAACTCCCAGCCAGAGCTTAATATTTTGGCCTCCAAGAGCTATAAAATCTGCTGACCTCAGAGAACATCAGCACCGTGGCATGTGGAAACTTTAAACAATTAAAACCAGGGGGTAAGATTTTCAGGTGGGGTCATCAAAACTGCTACAAAAGACACTGGTTGGTGATTTGGCCAACCGCCCTCCTGTCCACCACCACTTGCTGGCAAACGGGAAGCAGCAGCTTACCCGAATGTTTTCTGATGCATACTGGGGACAAAAATCAGCACTCTGATTAATTGCAAGCAGCATAATTGTGGGTAGAAGATTGCAGCCCCAGCTCGAGGCAGCCTGTCCCACCAGAGGCCCGTTCTCCTGGGCACCAGTGCTGGTAGAACGTGCCCTGGCAGCAGCGGATGGCACAGCTAGGAACCGATGATGGTGGAGGCCCATGTGTACAAAGCGATTAACTTCAAGAAAAAGCCGTGTTCAGCTGCTGCATTTGCCATGTTTAGACAACTTAATGAGACAACCCAGAGGCAAATCACCATAGGCAGAACATGTGGCGAATCAAGAAGAATGACATAATTTGTCTTGCATTAACCGACTGTAACGTACACATCTCCAGAACGAAAGATCAGGAGGGGAAGCTATTCCAAGCACGTCATATCTTTGTACGTACACAAAGAAACGCCTCTATCTTGAAAGGTGCCCAATTAACACTTGACACCCTTTGTAATTGCTGATGCTCCTTGCTGCATTTATCAGATCATAGCAGAACCGTAATGAGCTGTCTGAAAGGCCACGCAGACCGAGGTGAGAGCTGGCGGCAGAATTGGGAAGGACATATTACGCCCAGCAGAAGGTTCCCGCCATGCTGGGGCTTGTCCTGAAGGACAGAGAGACACAGGGAGACATGCTCTTGCCTGGGGACCCAGCTAGCCAGAAGCCTGGGCAATCCTCAAACTGTTCACATGCCAGGGCAGCCCCCAGCTCCCCCTGCAGCCGCAGGACCTTTGCTGAAGACCACTGGCAGCCCTGTTAAATCCTTTCCTTTCCAAAGGCACAACCACCTAGGACTCAGTTCCGATATTGATTTCATTAGGACTACGCTTAGTGATTAACCCTGCAGAAAGAAACCAGAGGGTTCATCCTACCTCTGCTGAATAACCCCACCTGTGCCTGCAATCCCTGTTATTTAACAGAAAGGAATGGATCAGGAAGCAAATCCAGCCATTACTTCTGGTGAGACACATGAAGATCCCCACTGATTTTGTAGTCCCTCTGCAGCTCCAGAGCAAGCAGCTAATGACCCCTTTTCCCGATTCGGTACAGAGTCCTGAAATACTGCTACAGCACTGGGAGCAGTGGCATGCGCAGCGGGACTGAAGCGTCGAGGCTGGATTTTACTCCCATTTACATCAGAGTCGCTTTGCTCTGGTAGAGCAGCTCTGGGTTTCGCACCGGCATGGGCACAAGCAACTGTGGGCACTTCCAAGGGTGGAGGCACCTCCTCTGGAGCACGTTTAAGCATGACTCAGATGGATAGATGATGCCCATCACATACTAATCCTCCATGTGCATTTCGGAGGTACCAAGGTGTATCACGAAGCATGGCTGAACACACAACACTGATCTGTGTAACTCTGTGTCACTGTGGGGCCCACGGATGCAAAAGGGGACCCGCAGATACGGCAAGCAGCAGCATCCGCCCCCAAGAAACCTCCCTCCCCATCTCCCCACGGGCAGGGGCACGGGCAGGCAGACTGCGGCTGGGGAGGTCACGCTCTTACCCCATCTCATGCTCCTCCAACAGGCCTGGAGCTAAAGATATCTTCGTCAACAATAAAAACCTCCCTTCAGACTATGAAAATCTCCACTCTTGCCTAAAAAGCATTTGGCTTCCAAAGCAAACTCCAGCCCCTTGTTTTTCCTTTGAAGAAACTTAAAATAGGCTTGGGAGGGGGAAACGGGCAGGCGAGCAACTTCCCGGCCATGTGAGCTCCCGCAGGGAGGATGAGCTGACCTCACGAGGCAGCTGAGCATCCAAAACCAGAGGAGGGAGAGTCTGGGGTTTCGCGTGGGCTCTTCTTAAAGCAAAGTTTAAAAATGGAAGAGAAGGAAACACAAGAGTTATTTTGAGAAAGCGGATCTGAAATTAGGAGGCGGCATTTTCTTGGACTGACTCCAGCCATCGCTCCATGCAGCGCAAAGCTGCTGCAGCTGAACCGTGCTCCCGGGGTTATTTATAGCAGCCCGTAGGCAGCGGCGCTGGGGAATGGAAGGGTTTCTGTTTGGGACCAGGCATGTCCTGCATGGAGGTAAAGCCCTTCGAGAGGCAGGAAAGCTGCACACAGGGAGACGCTGGGAAAAAATCCTGTCCCAGCAGCATGACCTCCCAGGGGCAGGCAGAGCTGCAGGAGTGGCATGGCAAAGAAGCAGGCTGGAGTCAGACTTTGTTTAAAACAAAATTCGGGAGGAGTGTGGCTGAAGTCAGCAGAAATCATGGAAACCCTCAGGCGAGACACCTTCCTACATGAAGCAGAAAAGAAACAGTTGGGGGGGATTTAAAGGCCCTACCTCTGCGCCGAGATCTGCCACGACCAAACCACAACCTGGCAGTGCCGGTTTCATGGGGAAGGGTTTTCATTCCTATGACCACGGGTACTAATTTTTTCCCCTTTAAACCTCAGGGTCCTCTCTCCAAGAGCCAAACCACCCCAGCAATTTGCTGCCCTCCCGACAAAGCAGGTGGGATGAG
>NW_008824445.1:187539-197957 GCF_000699105.1 Pygoscelis adeliae
GCCCCCGGCAGGGCTGGCCACCACCAGTGCTCCCAACCCAACCGCGGGAGCCTGAGGATGTGCGCCCTCCCCTAGGCTCTCCTTGAACCCAAAAGTCCCTGAGCATCAGGGGACGTCGGTCAGCCTTGCTGGTATGCGCCAGGCTCCTCTCTCCAAGCCCAGGGGCTGATGCTCTCCAGGGGTGCCCATGGGATGCGGGTGCCCTGCACACTCCCCGCTTCCCCAGCTCCCTGTGTTTGGCTGGAGCCATCTCCTCACCGCACCAGCAGCGATGGAGCCCCATTCCCGAAGCTCGGGCCAGCAGATGCATGCAGCAGCGCTCACGAATGACTAATCACAAATAGTAAGAAAACTGAGGAAATGGGTCACATTGGAGCTGTGTGTTAATACCAGTCCCCGCCTATCCTGTGCGGAGCGTGACAAGCCGACTCATTTCAGTTGCTCGCCGGTCTCTGGCTTTGGCTTGTCATCACCAGCCAGTTTCTGTGGTCGGCTCGCTCGTACGCCATCCACAGCCAAGGGGTGAACCCCCCGCCGTAGCTGGGTTTCCACTCACACACAGACCTAGCATCACGCTCTGTCATCTGCAAGGTTACGGTGCCAATTAAAGGCATATTAATTTTAAAGAAGGAGCTAATGAGGCTTTGCCATTGCAAACCATTGTTGAACGTTCGCCGTTGCAAAACTGCTGAGAACGTTGGCATCGTACAGCAGGTTTTTAGAAATCAAAGTTTCTGCGGTGGAGCAGTTATGGGAAAGTTCTGGTCACTCAAGCCAAGGAGTCGGAGCTGTGCCACAGGGTCTACGCTCCTCCCTCCAACAGATTTGGCTTCTCTGCATTTCTCGTCCTTACTTCCAGGACCTGAAAACGCAGGACACGGCATTATCTGGTCTGGGTTAGTCATGGACAAAGCTTCTAAGTCAATGCACCTAACTGGGAACTCCAGATCCTGAAGCAGACATTAAAAACAGACATCCGGACCATTAAAAAAAAAAAAAAAAGACCAAAAAAAAATTTCCTTAAAATCTGAGAAAAAATGAAAAGGATTCTCAATGACTCCAGGCTAAATATTTCAATTTTATCTTTTTGGAAATCTTGCTATCATGCAGAAGTGTTAGTAGCATCTAACCTCTGACCTTTCCAGTGTTCCTCCGGACTATCTGAAAGCCCATCTTGCATCACTGAGCCAAGATGAGGCAACCCCAAAATAAGTGTTGTTAGAAACAAAAGCAAAATGAACAAGGCCCTTTTGGCAGCCAAATATGAAATGTCCCCACCCCAACTACCACATAAACTAGAATTTGAAAAAAACCCTGCAGATTTAATGCTCAAAAGCCGTTTCACTGATAAGGTTTTATTTACTGCACCCGCTCCGTGCTGACGATGCAGGCCTGATTCTTCCCTTTCTAATGTAAATCAGGAGTTCATAGAAAATCAGAGTTATACAGACATAAAATCCCCATGGGATCTGAGTCACACTCAGTGCCTTTGCGTAGTTAACGGCTAGATTATACTTTGCAATGCTACAAGTGTTTATTTATTTATTGTCTTATTTATGGATGGGGCATTAATGCTTTATGAAGGTATTTGAGGAGGGTAAATGGATAGCTGGGAACACGCTCCGCACAGACACGATGGCAGCAGGGGGTGGAAAAAGTTCAAAACAATCCTTTGAATTCCAATTTTACAGCATAATGCTGAATTTATAGATAGATAGCTGTGCCCTTTTGAAGGAACAAGCACCGAGACAGAAAACGAATTAAAATTTAATCTTATTGATTTCCACCAACTCAATCCCAAGAGCAAGACAGACGCTGCTGCCTGCTTCCACTGCCTGCACTGCATCAAACCCAGTTTTTCAGAGGGCTGACAGCGGAGCAGGGATGGGCTCACGCGGCTGCAAGCCGTCGGCACCCGCCGCAGCGTGCAGGGGCAACGCGGGGGGACTCGTCCCAGCCCTCGCCACGTTGCGGTGGGTCGCAGCACGCGGTGTCCCCTCTCTGGCACAGCGGTGGAGGGCAAAGACATGCCGTGTCCTGACACGACCTCTTCCCCAATACAGCCTCACAGTACAGGATTTCACCGCAGTCAAGAGCAGAAAACTAGAAGCCTGATGAAATTTGGATAATGTCCAATTAAGGAAGAGAGACAGAGCACAGTCAACTTTTTTTTTTTTTTTTGGAAATCAATTACTTGTCCAGCAGAGTGTAGCAAGAGGGGATTACAGGTCACGTTTTCCATAATTATCCTCTCCGACGCCAAGGAACTTTTCAAATCGTACGCATTAAATAGGTCACAAGAGGGAAAACCAGCGTGATAGGCGTTTAACATCAGAAAACCTGAATTCTGAGAAGATCTGATATAGGCCAGCGCCAGCCTGCATTCCAACCCCTCATCTATACCCAGCGCACCGGTGAGAAAAATATATAGACTTCCCTAATGAACCATAAGCTAAAATTAGAAACCATTCACCCCTGCAAAGCCACAGCTATCGCCAAAAGGAAAGTAGGTCACAGAATGGCTGGCTAACTCGATTTTCCGGCGTTTCTAGCTGCTCTGTCCTCACGTAACCTCCTCTCTCCCATGGACCGTTTTTGGTGTCTCCTTTGTTCGGGGTATAACTGCATGCAGTGTGTAACTCCGGCACAGCCTGGCAGGAGCGGTGGGAATGGGCACGGTGGCACCCGCGTGCTTGGTGAAGCACAGATCCACGGTTCATGAAAAATTAAACCAGAGCCAGGCGACAGCCCCTCCACGAAGCGCGCTGCCTCCCACCTGCTCTGGCATCAGCACAAGCGCTAGCTTTTTCCCCCTTCCACAGTATTGCTCTTTAAAGATCGTTTCAGGCTTTGCCAGCTCTTCTGGGGTGCTTTGCTCTCTCCCCTCTTCCCGAGGCCTGAATATCCTCTTCTTATTTGCATTTCTTACTGCGCGCTGCCTCTCTCAAGCAAGCCGCCAGCTGGGGGATGGGAGTCAATCAGGCTTTTCCTCCCTTTGCGTGCAGGCTGGAGCCCTGGCTCAGCCGTTACAGCCGTTTTTCCTGTGAGCAGACCTCGAGGCATCCAACTTCACTGCTTTTCCGCAGCACAGAAGAGGTAGAAAGGCTTAAAATTTGGCTCATTGACCTTCTGCGCTCTTGATCAATATGTCTGTGTCTGGCTCACAGCCCTTTGCTCCTACCAACTCATCTTGCAATTAAGTGTTAAGCTGCAGCAAAGCCACAGGTCAGCACAACCGTGCCCGGGGCTCTCCTGTCCGACAGACAGCTGGGTGCACCCAGATGCTCTGCTGCCACCAAACCCACCCAAAAAAAACCCTGACATCCAACCACCAGCCAACTCTTTTCCACCCACGATCCTAGCTGACGCTGCTCCCACATCCTCTCCTCTTCCAGTTTTTCTCCTCCTGGCCCCAAGGGGAAGAGCAGTCATCACCAAAAGGCATCCCAAATGTGTCCAACAGAGGTGAGAGACTGAAAGCTGAGCCTGGGGATGCCCTTTAGAAGGACAATTGCATCCTGCATCCTACCTTTGTCACTGGAGCCAGGACAAAGGCAATGCCGTCGGCAAGGCTCAGCACACCCTTCCCCTTGCAGCTCGCAGCTCAGCATCTCCCTGCTACGGTACTTAAAAGGGTCCTTCCATCACCCAGCCTCAGCCATCACAATCGGCCAGCAAGGCTCTCTCAACTCTGTTGCCCGTGAATAGATCATGTCTTCTTCAAAGGGGGAACCTCCCTCCAGCCTGCTACGGTTTCTGTCAAGCAAAAGGGAAGGGTTGTTTGGTTTGAGTCTCCTACCCACAGACGGGCTTCCTTACACGCTACTCACAAGGGGAATTTACAAGAACAGGGGAAGTATCATCATTTAACCATCCCAGGGATCAGGCAGAGCCAAACACAGAGCCAGATTTGAAATTACGCAGACATTTGGTGTCAGACATGACCCTTGCCTGCTGAGCACCCACCTGGAATGAGAGAACCCTATCGCGAAGGTTAATAGCAAAACACTCCTGGTAGCAGCCTGGCTTCGAGGATCAGCGTAACTTGGAACAAAGTCGGGCACGCTGACAAATGGATGCCACCAGCTCTGAGCACTGTACGCAACAGCGTCCCAGGTATTATGGCCGCACGCTTTCAAGGAGAAACGTAGAACTCCACGCTTGCTCTCCGCACTCTTTGCCACCACCCATGGGACAGGGCAGCAACCCCAGGGGACTGCCCTGAGCCGTGGCAGAGGCTTCAAGAGCAGATCGTGTCTGCTGTGGAGGAGGTGATGGGAGACTCGGGGAGACGGGAGGGAAAGGGTGACCCTGCTGCTGGCGTGGGCAGAGACAAGAGGTGACAAAGCAGGAAAAGGGTCTGGCAGGACACTCAGCCCTGAGCCAGGTCCAGCTAACAGGGACTGCTATGACACAGGCCACTGGGGATGCAACAGCTAAAGATCATCTTTCCTTCCTGCCTCAGCACCATCACCCGTTTCTTCCCCTTGTAACGTGGTCTGGGTACACGAGAATGTCCAAGGAGGATGGGGCTCAAGGGAATAGGAATAAAAATGTTTGAGACCTCCTTTTTTTTGAACCTAACCCCTTGCACAGGAGGCACAAGCCATCTAGCCCAAGACCCTTGGAGAGGACACTTAGTGGTGCCACGGGGAGAACGGCTTTGAGGAACACTCGGCACCTGCCCCCAAAGCCCAGTGGCTGTAAAGCTATCACCAGCCGGCACTTGCTAACGCTTCAAACACATCGACCTTAGCCTTCACCCACTCGCACAACAGACCGTGCTAGCGTTTGGTTTCCTATTGCTCAGGGAAAGAAGCAGATGGAAAAAGGAAAACCAGGAAAATTGCACTGCCTGGGAGCGCAGGGTATGCGATTTTTTTTTTTTTTTTTTTTCCCCTTTTTAGGAGTCAGGCACCTGGATTTCTGCAGCTCCCAGTGAAATCGCAGGCCTCGCAATTCAAAATAATTAGCGACTGGTAGTTTTCCTTTTATGCAAAATCATCCTTTTTATCCAACACCTAAATGAAAATGAATATGCTTGATTATCTACCAAAGGGCCCAATTTCCTAGCATCACTCTGAAGCACACAGCAAAATTTGTGTCTCCTTAGGCTGCTATTACAGGCAATGGCTGAGTGCAACAGATGAGAGGTCAAGGCAGAGACCCAGAGCCAGGGATGCCAGCCTGACCTTTGCTAACGCTATTTACAGTGTCAAATATCTACAAATCCAGCCATGACTGCATCCAGCTCCTTTCTGCTCCAGCCTGGGGGGCTCAGGGGCAGCCAGGAGAGCTTGTAGCTGGCCTGCCAGTATTGGAGCATCACGGATGTCCCCCTCCATCCATGCAGCCCACCCCACCACGCCAAAGCCCATCCTTTGAGGCAGCTTTCGACCAGGTTCACTCCTGGGAAAGAGGATGAAACAAGCTATTTAACAGACAGGGCTCTGAAGCATCTCCAGAACGCTTCAAATCTAAGGCTGATTGCAGGAACCCCCCCCAGGCAGGTTCTTCAGAAGACATTTGTGCTCCATCCACACGGCAGAGCGAGCTCCTCACGGCTCAGGCTCAGCCCTCTATCATCACCATCCCCAAAGGGGCTCCATCTATCCACCTCCCACAGCCTCCACCCCAGGAGTCTCGCCCAGGGGAATCCCCCACCTACCCCTTACCAACCTTCCCGTCCCTGGCCAGGGTGACACGGCACGATCGCACGTTTGTACTTCCACCGTTTCCAGACTCACCCTGTTCTCGTCGTAGATGATCTGCACCAAGCTGCGATGTTTGGACTCGATAGGAGGGGGGGAGATAGGTTTTTCAGGCTCTGGTGGTTTGGCTGCTTCTTCCTCCAACTGTTGCTGTGGAAGGAGAGGGGGGAGGAGGAGGGTGAGTCACAGCGAGAAACGCAGCCGTCCCCATCCACACGAGACTCTCTGCGGTGCTGCGACCAAGGCAGAAACCGCCATGGCAGAAGGCTTCCTGCGAGACACGGGCAGGCTCAGGCCGCGGAGGGATGGGGAGAGGGAGGACAGCTGCGTAAGTAACGTCCCCTGCCACGCAAGCGCAGTGCTGTCCTGCCCCAGGCACCCGTCCCCGTGCTGGTGGGTTGGTGCTTTTTAGGCATGGAGGATAAGGACCTGCCTTGAACGAGCCTCCTGGAGAGGGTTTGAGGCTAGAAATAATGATTTTACTGGAAACCCTTAAAGGGAACTGAAGCTCCGGTCTAGCTCCCTGCTGCTACCTGCCTCCGGAGTTGCCGCCACGCTGCAGGGAGTGGTGGAGGAGTGAGGGGTGAGCAGCAAGGCTGCTCTCCACCTTCGGCTTTATCTTGCAATACTGTGGTTGGAGGAGATGCCTCGGGATGACTGTTCTCGATGAAATGACTTGTGCACCGGCCACCCCTGCACCGTGCAGCCAGATGAGCCAGTGAGTACGGCAGAGCAGGCAGTAACACCGCAAATCCTGACGTCTCTGGTCAGTTGGCCCAACAGGACATGTGGCAGTCCTCCCGGCCAAGGTGAGAGATACAAGGTGCTCAAGAGGGCAAGCAAGAGCTACAAGGCTCCCTGCAGAGGACAGCACGGTGCTCAGACATGGGCCACCAAGACACCCTTTGGTGAACCTTCATAGAGAGCCCAAGTACTCAGGTTGCAAATGCCTGCAGCGTGAACACACCACGTGGCTCCGGCTGTCCTGGCAGGCAGAGCTGCTGAGGGCACCGGCACAGCATGAGCCGCATTCCAGCCCTCAGCCATCATGCTCTCCTGGGAAGGTGACTCTGAGACTCATTCCTGTCCTCCCTTCACACAAGGCAAGCTGTCCTGAGCAGAAACCACCAAGTAAGTCCAGGCTCCAACTCGAGAAAACCCAGTAGGGGCTGACGGCCATCACCCAGGTGACCTGCCCTCAGAGACACCAGTGCCGAGAAGCTTGTTTTGTTGGCTTTTCTGCTTTCTTACTGTCTTTACTGCATTGCCACAGCTCCACGTTTCATGGTATCTAGGCTTTGAGGTGCAACCGCTGTGTGCAAAAATACACCGCACCGTCCCCTCCAGCACCACATGTCTGCCTGTGCTGGGACAACGCAACCCAAGGTGAGTGTCTCATCCCAAGCTTCACTCCCACTCACAGCAGAAACATCCAGGAGCCCAAGAGCTGCTCCACGAGCATGTCCACCATGTCCCCACCACACATGCAGTAAAATGCAGCCAGCCCCAAAGCTGGCTTGAACGCCAACTGCCCCCTTGGGAGATGGAAATCAGAAGGGAGCACATCCACATATGCACCTTTAGATATCACTAATCTTTCAATGCGTTCCTACCCATCTGCGAGCCACTCAGGCCATAGCAAACTTTAACTATAAAGCAGCAGATCTAAGAAAGCACTTTTCAGTATCACCGCAGTCAGTGGGTGTATCTGACATACGACCTGCGCCTCCGGCTCTCCCGACGGGTGCGAGGCAGGAGGAGACATCTGAGCCCTTCCAGTAAGTTTGAGGAACTGCTCAGCCGAAAGAGGAAATAACAGATTCCTCCAGGCTCCTCCCGGGGCCACCAGCTCCCTGCAAGGAGGGAGAGCACACGCAGCGCACGGCAGCTGCGGGGCAGCACAGGCACGGGAGAGGGAGCGGTTGTCAAAAACGGCCTATGATTTTTTCACTGCTCGGCTCTGAACCTCCAAATCTTTGTATTTTTTTCCTGCAGCTAAAGCATCCCCTGTTGAAGCAAGGGGAAAATCAAGCGAGTCTCGTACCAGGAAGAAAATGCACCTGGGATTGAGAGCAATCGGCTTGCACCAGAGGTGAGCACACCACCGTCCTCCTAGAGACAGCAGTGTCTGGTGGTCCGAGAAGAAGGTGGGCACCTAATTCCTCCTTCAGATCATCTCTGCTCTTGTTGACAACACCTTTAGCAACACTAGGGCTGTAGGATGCAGTCCAAGAAAACACTTAAGCACCCAGATAGGTCTACTGGCTTGGCTGAGAAAACTCACACCCCTTAAATTAAATGTGTTTCAAATGGATGAAGCAACCCCGTGCTGTGGACTCCACTCGTGCTCCACCTCCCCACAGGTGGACATCTTTTCCCACACAGGGAAAAGCAGCAGCGTAGGGAACACCAAGATATAGCCAAAAAAATGCCATCATCATCAGCCAGACCACTGAGCACCGTCCCGGCTGGGGATCAGCCTCTGGCAGAGGCAGGACAGCCCAGGCTCTGGACATTGGCATCAGTGTGCCCATGTCAGGGTCTTAACCTAGGGGTTACTCCAGCCACGCATGAGGACAGCCAGGAAACGGCCAGCTTGGACCGTCTGCACCCGGGAAGGGGATGAACCTTCCTCAGCACTGCAGGGATCCATCCCTTCCTGCCTGCAAAGAAAGAGCCATGCTGCCACGGCACACACCGAAGGCTCCAACCACACATGCAACAGCCCAAAAGCTCCCTCCTCTTCTCAGCCCTTCTCAGGTGGCCCAAATCACAGTGCCTTGCAAAGGGGACAAGAGCTCTCCAAGAAGCCAAGGCTGAAACCACCGGCTGCAAAGCAGTTCCCAGCCCCGGCGCGGAAGCAGCGCTTCCAGGCACCTGCCTGCTCTTGCTCAGTGTCCTCAGATCAGCCAAGGCACCCTATCACACACCCTCGCTCCCACGTGATGAACTCCAAAAACTCCAAAGAAAGAGCCACAAGAGGGATTAGTCAAATCCTCTACTTCTCTTGGGGAAAATATTTGGGTTAAAAAAAAAAAAAAAAATCAGAAACTTGGCTACATTGTTCTGGAAACCCACAAAAATTCTGCAAAGTGGTCGGGTGTGTTGTAAGTGATTTCAGACAAGAGGACTTGATGGCGTATCAGGAAATGAAAGTTTGCCAGTAAGTGGAGGCTCATTAAAAGCAGCTCGTTAAAAGAAAAATACAAATCTAATTATAGCTGAAATACAGTAGAGAATTAAACTCTACTCTCTGTGGTGTAACACTGTACGGTTATTAAAGGGCCAGATGCTAGAGGTAAGGATGCGGGCAGGGTCTGCAGGCAGCACACCTGACCACAGCAGGTTCAGCCTGCGACAGCTACCCCTGGGAGCTGTGGGAAATGGCAAAGCAAAATAGGTCAGGGTTCCCAGACACGGGCGAAATGGATTTCTTAAAGGTCTGCCACAAAAGCTAGGCTGGGACTGTGACCTTTACAGGGAGAGAAGCGGGATGAGAGATGAGTCTTGACAGCTCCACACTCTCTCCCCTCCCCACTCCCAGCAGCAGCTGCCTGAAAGCCCCCTCCTCTCCCCAAAGGAAAGCCAGTGCAGCAATGTTGAAGGGATGCAAGACGCCATCGTTAGCCACAGCCGTTGCTCCTACAGCATCCACAGGCCAACCCATTTCCAAGTGAAGGAGGTGCCCTCTCCAGGCAAGAGTCCCTTTGGCTGGACCACATGCTGCGGAGGGGCCATCAGAGCCCGCAGCGCTGGCAGGAAGGTGGGTGACATTTCAGGAAGACCCCACCCCGCCCATACCAGCCCCCGTGCTGAAGGGACCTGCCTGACCGAGCCCAGGTCATTACACACGCACCCGGCTGCCACGCTGCCTTGCGTTAGGCAGCCACCACCTGGGTACCGGGATGCCTCACCTGCCCAGGGGAGAGGAGAGGGCTTCCAGCCACAGGGCATCTCTGAAAACCACTTTCAAAGAGCCGAGGGGAGAACAGGGGAAACTGAGACAGGAGATAGATGGAAGGGGAAGCCCTGGAGCTCTTCCACCCAGCCAGCTCCACCTCCATCACCAGGTGGGAGTGTTGTACTCCCGGAGATCCCTTCGCCGAGCTCGGCGCCCAGAGAAGCTCAGGCACCACTGCGGAGAACAGCCCAGCAGTTTATTTCTCCTTCAGATCCCCGGTACCACTGCCAGGAATAAATGCATAAGGATTATCCTTCCCTGTCAGGAAGAGGGGGAGAGAGGACTCAGCGAGAGATTTAAGCGCATATGGCGCATGAATGAGCGGGGGACGGCTGATGGAGGTGGCCTTCTGCCAGGGGTGCGCAGGGTTTGGGGAAGGTTTCTCAGCTTGCTGAAGACGTTTGCTTCTTGCAAAGCCCAGGCAGAGCCTTCCTTGCCATTTCTGGAACGACCGAAAAAAGAGAGATGGTAGATTGGGGTTGGTTGGGGTTTTTCTTGCACAGCCTTTCCATAGAAATATATTTAATTACCCTGAGAAGGCCTCCCAAAGACAGAGGGGAAAAGCATTAGGGTATTCTGGCTGCGTACAATTTCTCCCCTGCTCCGCTGCCTGTTCCTGCAGGAGCAGTATCGGTTTCAGGCTGATTGCTTTCCCTCGCTCGTCTTTCTCCTGCACTGACAGCTCAGATGCACAGATGGACAAAACGTTCCCAAAGCATCTCAGACAGGACACCCCCATCCCCACC
>NW_008824445.1:198017-208805 GCF_000699105.1 Pygoscelis adeliae
CACTATGTGCCCAAAAAAAAAAAAAAAAAAAATTAAAAAAAAAGAAGGGGAGGGGATGTTTTTACAGCCAACAGCCACTTTCACCTTCTTCCCCACTCAGCAGAGCATTTTTGTGGAGAGGAAGAATTGTTACATTTGTTCAGAGGGAAGAAATAAAGCAGCCAAGCAGCCAACAATAAAAAACCCCATTTCCTTACAGAAGGACAGCTTGATTTTAATGTCAAGGAGCATATGCTGCTCCCGTCAGCTTCAACAGCAGCTCCTCAGCATCTCTGAAAAAAAGTCAGGCAGTGGATCGGCAGTTGTCAGTCCTCCTGGCTGCCATGAGCGGGACCTTCACCACTGTGCTGGGCACGCATCCCGTTCTGGAAGCCCCTCTCCAGAGTGGGAAATGACCACGTTTTGCATCTCCTTCCTCAAATGCGAGTTAAAAACATGGACCAGCAGCCAGACTGCCAGCTGTGAGAGGACACCGACATTTTGTCTGAGCTTCCTAAGGAGGGAGAGGGGAAGGGCTGGCTTCACCCAGCTCCCACCAAACCCAACAAGAGGAATCTCTGTGGTTTCCATTGCTCCAGGTCTTCCTTTGGCCCCTGTGAGCCAGCACACAGAGCTGCTTCCTCACACCCCCAGCACAGCTGCTTCTATCCCTTGCTGGCTCCCTCTCCCTAAGCACTCCGATACCTCTGCAGATAAAAAGCAACAAAAAAAAAAAGGTCCTTCTCATTAATTAAACCATATTGTTTGAAAACAAAACCAAAACATCCTGCTTGGCCTTGCAGGAAAGAAAGGGATAGTGTCTGGTATGGGAAAATACAGATCTGATGGGGAGGAAGGTCAACTGCATGCTCATCCTCGAGGAGCACTGGCCCCATCCCACAGCCCAAGTAGAGGTTTTGCTCCATTCTCTAATTCCTGCTCTCGGGAGAGGTCGCTCCTCTCAGGCAGTTCGGAATTAGCAGCTGTCAGGGAGTTTAGAAACTGGCCCCAAGCAAAGGGAATAAAACAACGAGTAAGAGAGAGGCAGAGAGAAGTGATTTGCTTTAGGAAGTGAAATCCTTTAAGTCTGTGGGTTTTTTCACAGACGTCCCCCAAGGTTTTGTTATATTAATCTCTTAATGGGTTTATGGTAATTGCATACATGGCAACATCAAGCGGGCGATCCTTCTGCTGGGGAGTGCTCTTGTACAGGGTAAAGCACTAACCGAGAAGATCAGTTTCAAATCCCTGGCTCAGGCACAGCCCTGACCGGAGTTGGACCAGACGCTGCTCACGGCTGCAGCGCTGCAAAGCCCCGCAGAAGGGGGCTGGATGCACAGGAAGGGCCATTAGGACATCGCGGCAATGTTTTCAACAGCCCAGTACTGTAAGAGTGGCGGCAACAGCACTGGGGAGAAGCAATTGCTGGAAAGGAAAAAGAAAAGACCTTGTGCTAGCACTGGGCTGTACGGACAACTCAGGCTGCGTTTCCAGCTCTGCCACTTGCTTGCATGACCATGGGCAAGTCACCAAGGTCAGATTTTTCTCCCTTTAAGGTACTCTGACATGCAAAAGAGCCCACAAGCCAGGTTTCCAAAGCTCCCTTGTCTTGCAACTACCAGCTCCAGACTGCTGGCACAGCAGCAACCGCCCATATCATGACAGGGAGCACAGACACAGACCATCCTGGTGGCACTGGCACTGCCACTTCCCCTCTGTGGACGTGCATGGGCAAGGACGGGATGTAAGGCAGCACACAGAAGCAAGTACACGTGCTCCCCTCCAGACCACAGCCTCTTACCTGCTTCTTCTTCAGTTTGGAGATCTGCTGTTCCACCATGGTGATCTCGCGGTCCACGCGGTCCATGTTCTGAATGAGCTCCTCCTTCGACAGCCGGGCCGGCAGCAGGTCCAGCTCGGCGTCGGGGTGAGCAGGGCTCACAGGTGACACGGGCTCCAGTTTGCCAGGCAGGCCACGATCCTGGGGAGCACAAAAGAACCAGGTCAGCTCCTTCCCAAGAGATTTTGGATCCTCCTCTCAACCTCCCATGCCAGCTGCCACAGCGCCCTGGCCCATTCCCAGCCCTCTGAGACACACACGCCCCTCAAAAAACCTGCTAGACTAAGCAGTACCGGCTGCCAGATCACATCACCGCAGGGCTCCGCAACCCCCAGTATCTCCAGAGAGCACCAGGTCAGCCTCCTGTGGATGTGACAGCAGCTCTTCCTCCTGCCAAAGCCTCGGAGACTCCCACCACCTTCAGTGCTACCCACATTCCTGCAGGATCAATAAACGCATCCATATTCAGGAGCTCCCATCAGCACCATCACTTCACATCTCAGCAGCCAGCTCAAGGCTACATCTTCTCCACAGAAACAAGGTAGTGACGGACGCGTCCTCCTCCAACACAGCCATGGCCATGCTGAAGAGAAGAGCAGCGTTAACTATGCCAAACAAGAAGGGGATATGAGGGCAGCCCCTGGGAGGAGAGAGGACCCCCACCTCCTTCATAGAGGTCCTCCTCCATCTCTTGTTAAATTCTGGAGGGAGCTCTGAGTGTTGGATGTCAAACACATCCATCCAAAAATGGAGAATATGGGGATAGGCGAGGTCAGCTGAGATAAACATAGACCGAACTGATGAAAACCAGCTTTTTAACTCCCAGGTAAAGAAGCTCTCAGCTCAACAAGACCCTTCAAATCAGAGACCGGACAGATCAGCATAACCTCCATGGCCATCACAGGAAGCAGCTCTAATGACCATGAGCTGGGGGCAGAGGGAAAACACATCAAAACACTCAGCTCCTTCTCCAGCAATGCAATGACTTTGCTGAGCCCAACGAGCTGGTATCCCAGGATCATTCCAGAACCACAATGCCTCACCTGCACAGCACCCTTCACCTCTCCTGCTCCAAATGAAGGAGCCCATCTCCTGCAAACACAAGTTGCATGCCTGGATGAGGTCAACCCCCACTGATGAACATACCTGGGATGAAGTAGCTGTTTAATAGCCATCAACCGCGCAGATGGCGATCACGGCACACCAATAGCCTACCCTGACCCAGGACGCTCCTCTCTGGCAGCTACCCAACACCTTAATTAAAAGTTTGTCTATTCATTTGCTTAGTGAGTGGATGGATTTCTTTTCCTGGAGGGAGCAGGAAGAGGAGCTGTGGCTTGGTTTGTAACTGTAAACCGCTGCCAGGCTGGGCAGCCAGCACGCTGCAGCTGCTGGGGAGGGGAGGGAAGGGGGGAGGCGAACAACTGAAGAAGGTCACACAACTTTGCTACCTTCATTACAGCAGCCCGGCGCCCACGGACAAAGCCGACATTGTTCTGCACCAACTGGGGCTGAGCATCCTCCCCTCCGCGCTGACTCAGGGCGACTGGCGAGCAGCCAGGGCTACCCACTGACCCTCTTCCCGGGCTGGTCCTCCTGCAGGGGCAAGGGTGATACGATGGAGCTCAGTGGCGCTGAGATGGCGTGGACCCATCTGCGCTCCTCTGACTAGCAAGGCACACGGATGATGGCCCTGGGTTATTTGCCGGCCATCTTGCAGCTCACAGTCAAATGTGGCGAGCGCGCAGATGCCACCTTGGCACCGCTCAGCATCTCACTAGCATCTGCTTATGGGGAAGCAGAACCACGCAGGGCGGCCTCCAGCCTGCTGCTGGTGGGGATGAAGCACGGTGAAGTCCCTCCTGGGGAGGCTGCACGTACAGCCTGGCACAGCCACAGGGGACCTGGCTTCAAAGGCAGTCCCTGCCTGGTAGGGCTGTGCTGAGATGAGCTCTGCCCTATTCCCCTCCCTAAGGGATGGGCAACATCATCCACAGCAAAGCTGGAACAAGGGGAGGCAAAAGAGGATGTTTCCCAACAAAGTGGCCATGGCCCAGGACACCAGCATCCTTCACTGGCACCTTCTTCCTCCTCTACCCTGCTAAACCCTGTTCTAGCTGAAGGAGACATCAAGCCAGCCAGGGAGGAACCACTGCTAGGTGCAGCCTGGAGGCATCAATGCCCTTCCCGCTGCTGCCATCAAGGGACAGAAAGCAAAGGAGCAATCTGAAACTCCTTGCTCACTGTCCCGTGTGGGGCTCATCCAGCCCTAACAGCACAGAGGCACCGGAAAGCTAAGCTGGTTGTTTCCAGCATCCATTCAGAAGAGAAACTAGAAGAACATCAAAGGTTTCTGGAGAATCCCGAGGAGCAGATCCTGTCTTGTTTTACTTCCCCAGCATTAGACACCAAAATTGGCCAGCCTCCTGCAGCAGGAAGGCTTTGTGTTCTCCACGACTGGGTGGAGTTTTTTGTTTTGGTTTTTTTGTGGGTTTGGGTTTTTTCAAGCCAAGAGGAGCAGGACAACCACAAGAAGCAAAAGATAAAGGAGGTATTCATAAAACATCGTTCAGATTAAGGCATGGGAAGGGGAAGTGGCAGTGGCTTGTAGGTGGGCAGGTTTTTCTACAGGAAAGCAAGCTACCTGCCAAAAGTGCAGGAGAGAAAGACTTCTCTCTGTGCATGTGAAACAAAAGATACTATCTCACGTCTGCCAATATGCAAGACAGAGCATCTTTAAACTCCTACTTGGTACAAAACCCTTTGGAAACCTGGGTTCTGATACATTTCTATCTTTTTACCTTGCAGAATCTGAAGTAAAGTAGCAGCAAAGCTGAGTAAGGGAAACAGCTGCAAGTCACAGCACAAAAACCATCATCATCTGGTATTAGGAGATGATTATAGCAATAGAGAGCAGCAATGTCCCTGGACCTCAAATAAGTGGTCACTGTCATTTCACAAGCACCTCTCTAAATAAAGGAAATGACAAGCAGCAAGAGGAAGGAAAAACCAAAACTGAAGGCAAAAAAAAATCTTGCCCATGCAACGGTGAAGTCCAAAAAGCAGAGCTCGCGGATTTATGCAAGGCACGAAGACGCCCTTCTTCTAAATCACAAAAATGGGTTGAAAAGAGGTTTGCAAAGACCAAGAGTCCACCCAGAGCCTGGGGTGGAATCTAATGGATAGAGATATTTTAACTAGTGCTCTGTTTCCTAGCACTCTCAAGAAGCTGATCAAAATATATTCCTCCGCTTCAGATAGCAGAAGCCTGTTCCAGGCTCTGAACAAGTGCAGTGTGAAACGTGAAATTCTTCTTATTAACGTGAAGTCACAGACTTTGAAACCCAGCATGAGCTGGGAGAGCTGGAATAAATCTGCTGGAGGGAAGAAAACAATTACTGCATTACTCAAGTTGATATTTTCTCAGTAATTATACTGTTTCCATGTGATTTGTTTTTATACACGGCTAACAGCTACTGTAGTTCCTGTTTATCCCTGGCCTTATTATTATGTGATTTGTATGATAACAAGGGTGGGCGAGCAGGGGGCAGAGGCTGCATAAACCTTCGTGCAGCAAGAGGGGATGCTGGCACTGAAGAAAACAAATTATCACCGAGGAGTCTATCAAAGAGCAAGGCCAGGCTTTGGGGGTGGGCTGCTTCTACACGTTTTTATTCCTAACATAGATGATGTTAACGGAGTAAGCCTGCTACAGGCTATTAGGCTGTGGCTTAAAAGATGTGAGAGAAAGAGGGGAAAGGAAAAGGATAAGCCAACTGCCCGTCGATGCCTTGAAGAGCAAGTAAGCCTCCGGGTAAATTCGACGTCCCTGCCTTCAGACACGCTGGCATCCGGGTCCACAAGAGAAACAGTGGGAACCCCAACCCTGGTCCCAGGACATGCTGGAACGTGCACCAGACCATCACCGCCTCCTTATTTTGTATTACCGACCCACCTCGCAATGCTCCCAGGGAGCTCGCGGGAGTTGGTGGGATGGAGAAGGCTACGTGTCAGCCCAGCGCCTACAGCTGGATGCAGCCCAGCCACTGTGAAGGGTAATTTTTCTCAGCTGCTTCCCACTCTCAGGAGCCAGCAGAGCAGTAGCTCTGCTCCATCTGCACCTAACTCTCACTGCAAAATGCATTTTGACTTTTCTGATCCCCTGACCGCACCGGCTGCCCCTTCAAGACTACGCTGGTGGAGCTTCAAAGCCTCCACACCTCCAGTCAGTGCCTGTGCGGCACAAGCACGTACCAAGCAAACAGAGCCACTTGCTTGGGATGACCCTCAGGATCTCTAGCATGGCATCATGGTGTTTGCCCTATATATCATCTATCATCTTCAGTAAGTCCTGGTCTCTCTCTGTCTTTCTAAACCAGATCATCAGCGATGTTCCCCCAAGCCCAGGACAGAGATTCGGGGATGCTGACGTCACCTCTTCCACAGTCTGTTCACTTTGTAATTATCAGCCGGCAGCAGCATTTGCTGCTGCAGCACCGGCAGGGAGTAAGAGGTGTTATCTCCAATTCCTACCCACTCGCACATCTCATGTCCTCATGGGCTGGAGAAGATTGCCAAAGCAGGCAGGATGGACTGGGGCTGCTCAAATTGTGCTCAAATTAATTCCCCCCCTAAAAAAAGCCATGAACAAAGGGTGGGCTTGCGGTTAAGACAGGCGGGGTGGCCTGCCTGCGAGGATGCCTCCACCACCCGAGCCTCTCAGGGCAGCACAGAGCCAGCGAACACCGCTGAACTCCACCAACTAACAACATTCCCAAAACCCCGTCCACGTGAGGCTGTGCTACACGGCAGAGACAGTTCAGCCTCTCTGTCCAGGAACCCACAGCTGAGCAGCATCGCACACCCCAGCGGATGCAGAGCCCCGGGGCTTTCCCACACACCCCGGGATGAAAACCAAGCAGGAGAGCGAACACCTCACACCTCCATCCATCAAGTTTTAAGGCAAACACAGGTGTATAAAAGTCTTAATTGGGCCAAATACAGGCCAAAGGATTTTTTTTTTTTTAATTGGAAAAGTGTCCAACACATTCTGGCATATCAGCAGCCCCAACAGGACAGCACTGATGGGGGGGGGGGGGGGGGGAGTCAAAGAGGCTGAAAACTAACCTCTCGTGTCCCCAGGGAGATGCGCAAGTATGAAGTCAGAGAGCCTGAACAGCGAAAAGTACATCGAGTTATTGCAATTCTTTTGTTCGTGACCATCTGCTGCGTTAATGGCTCTTTCAGCAGCCCAACCCTTCAAACAGGATTTTAATTCTTAAACACTGCTGGCTCTTGGCTGGGCTGCGTCCCCGCAGCCTCTCCAAGGGCTGCTGAAGCAGGGTGTAGATGTGCACGTTGGCGTACGCAGGGTGACTCCGGGGAGCACCTATGATGCGTTTCACCAGCCAGGAGCACACGGGCGTTCCTGTGCAAGGTTAACCAGTGCGCCCGAGGGGTGCCACGTGTGGGACAAGGCATCACCCACCTCCTTCCTCTGTCCCTGCGCTCCATAGCACGTGCAGGTAGGGGGGACGAGCAAAACAGGGATCGCTTTCACTGGATGCAGCCCAGTACGTGCTCTCATGGGAATTCATAAAGCTGGAGACCAAGAAGCTGTCTGAAGACAAAGCTGATTTTTCTACTTAGATTTTTTTAAGTAAATCTGTGACTTTATGAGAAGGCCTACGAAATTCCTTTCCCCTGTAATCCAGCTGAATTCCACGCAGCCAGGGCAGAAAACATCCCAACAATTTCTAAGCTTGCATGAAAGTAGGTCAAAAAACTTCCCCAATGTTTCAACAGCTTGAAGCAATTTAATTGCAAAACCAGTACCAAATGCTGACCCTCCCTCCCCACCCCCACCAGCAGATTTACGAGGGTGGTAAAACCTCGCCAGCGAGTGTTACAGTTAAATGCACTAACCAAAGCCTAGTATCTGGTCTTGCAAAACTTGCTTGCGCTCAAAAAAAGCCGTTCCACAGTGTTATCCTTAACAGATGCTGCCTCCGGACCTCAAGATCGCAGGGTATTACAGAATCGGCAGCAAACACTGCTTATGGACTCGGAGGTAGCCTAGAATAACGGGTCAAATCCAGAAAACCTTTCTCAGGCAAACTCCCACGGAAGCCTATGGCATTATAACGGCAAATGGATGTTGTGCCTTTCATTACCTTCTTGCGTTTCCCCATTAGTGGATAATAATTGCATTGAACGCACACATTCCCTACTGACTTCGCAGGAGTGATGAATTCTCACCTACCCACCTACTCATTACAAAGAGGAGCTAACTGCTCCACCTCTCATTAAGAATTGCCCAACATTGCCTATTCTGCATCGCTGGATTTCCAGTTGACCCTAAGTTTGTTAAAACATTAACTGTCTGGACTGAAGTTTTCCATGCTGAATATTTGCTTCAGGCATTTTTAGGCTTTTTTTCTTTTCTAAATAGTAAATTTCAGCCAAAACTACTCTGCTGCTTCCAAGAACAAGTTTACAGGAAAATATGCCTTTCTGCAACATTCAGAAAGATTCTGGGAACCTTTTCTTTGAGCATCTTTGGCGCAGTTGATACATCTGGCAAGACTGCTCTGTGCCAGCGATTCGCTTTTTGTTAACTCTGAAAAAGTGTCCAAGTAAAAAAAAAAATTAATAAAAATCTCATTTTGGTGCTTGCCTAGGGGAAATTACTTTGAACCGAGCAAGCGAGTGGAGTGGGGTCCTGGGGAGCTCCAGGTCAGGTAACACACTTTGCCCATGCTCCTGAAAAGGAAAGGGCTGAGCTGGAAGGACCTTACTGGCAACGTGTGGAGCGCTCCGGGCCAACAGCAACAAGTGCCCTAAAAGAGCCACGAATAACTGCAGGAGTCGCAGTTTGGACAGCAGGTAGAGCCTGAGACCACCCACCAAGTGACAAGGATGAAATAGAATAGCCAGCGACCTGCTCGGCACGAGATGGAGGCCATCCTGGGCGCTGAACGGAGGGTCATGTAAAGCAAAGACAGTGTCCTGATGCTTTCAGCAAGTAACGGGGAGGACAAATTAAGATTGTCAGGGAAGCCTGCAGAACAACAAGCTCTTCTACTCCTCCGTTTGCAACTTTAGTGTTCTTTTAATAATTTGTCCACCCAGCAGCCACCCAGAGCATCATTTCACCTGTGCTGACGTTGCACCCAACGATGTGCTGCCGAGAACATCATGGCCCCTGTAACATACCACCTCAGCCCCAAATCCCCATCTCCCCTTCGCAAACCCAAACCCGTCTGTTGAAACAAGCAGGGCTTCTGCTAACCTGGAAGACAAGCAGGCACAGGAGCCCCTTACAGCCTCCCCTCTGCCAGCCCTTGCAGAGCCCAGGCACAGGATGATGGTAGCAGCGCCTGCCAGGCAAGTCCTGCCCGCAGCCGCCTCCCGCGCCGCGGCAGGGACCCAGCTTACCCTACAGCCGAAGCCAGGAGGAAAGCATCAGTGCCTCGGTTTGCGGAGCAAAACCGTTTCTTCGGGGAAAAGCGCTGGCTTACAGCGATGGAAAACCACCACGAAATTACAGTGCTGGGGAGGCAAAGGTTGCATGAAAAAGACACCAGGCACATAACCCATCAGCTTAAGAGGACGTCAAAATCCTGCACCAGGATATTCAAAACCGCAACCTGAGTGACTAAGACATCCCTCGGGTTTACGGAGGCCAACAGGAGGGGGCTGCCCCGAGCTCACCGAAATGCTCGGGAGGCATGCAAACAAAATACAAGGGAGGTGAGCGCTTGTTTGATGTCTCTTAAAAAGGAGCAAACTGTGAAAAATGCCTCCAATTACATTAAGCGCGAAGGCAGGGAGGCAAATTTTTAATTGCCCGATTTGGTGCTCAGTCAGGGCGGCGGGGTTAGCACCTCCCGGCTTCGCAGAACCAGATTTTAAAGATAATGGGGGAGCTCATTGCAGAGCCGGCCACCGCTCCTCCCAGCAAAGCAGCAGGTCGCTGGGGCTCAAACCACCCTCGTCTTCTCTGGAACCAGCCAACTTCAAGCAGCTTTCACAGGAACCTCTGAATAATTGCCACGGTCTTCCACGGAAACACGGGATGTGGTGACATGTTTCTCCACATGACTGCCACTTTTCTCCCCATGCCTGCTGCATGGGGAGTTTCTTTAGGTAGGAAGGTCCCCTGCCTGGGGGGTGGAGGCAGTCGGTGCACAGCCCCCAAACCACCGCCAGCAGCCCGGGAAGCACCCTGTCACCCAGCCCAACAAACCTCAGGGGAACGTAACACTTACTCCATGCCTTTGAAAGTTTTATTTTTAAATAAAAATAAAATCCCACCATTTTGGTTTTTTTTTTTTAATTTTTTGCAACACCACCCATTCTCTTTTAACTGCCACATGCAGTAAAGCAAGGTCCAAGTCTTTTCAGCACACCAACCGGGCAGGGACGCAGCGTTAAGGTCCACATTAATCCCAGCAGGCGTGTTCCCTCTGATTTGAGGATGCTACAATAGTCCCTGCCAAATCCCAGCTGGTCCTCAAGAAGGTAGAAAGCCCTCAAGCCCTAGATGCCACGCTAAAAGCATGCCGGAGTTTGCCTTTTGTAAAAAAGGCCTCTGCAGAAAAAAATTCCCTACTCTTACACTAGTACAATACTCAAGTGACCAGCGCGAATGCCATCGCACAAGTGTGACAGTGCCTGCATCAGCACGCATTAGTCCCGCAGAGGTGGGAGCCAGGCAGCTGCATCCACTTGCATCTGCCCTCCACTCAGCATCGCATTAAAAAAAAAAACAAAAAACAAAAAACCAAAAAAAAACCAATTTCACCCCCACTGGCATAGCTACACCGGCCAAAAACCAGGCAGGCAACAAGTCAGCATGATTAAAGATACTGCAGTGTCCTGTGCTGCAAACACGGGGCCAGATCCTGAGCCAGGCTCAGCACCACCCACACCCACTGCTGTCCACAGGCGCTGGGACACGTAAGCCC
>NW_008824445.1:209848-219616 GCF_000699105.1 Pygoscelis adeliae
GGGAAGCTCATCGCAGAGCCGGCCACCGCTCCTCCCAGCAAAGCAGCAGGTCGCTGGGGCTCAAACCACCCTCGTCTTCTCTGGAACCAGCCAACTTCAAGCAGCTTTCACAGGAACCTCTGAATAATTGCCACGGTCTTCCACGGAAACACGGGATGTGGTGACATGTTTCTCCACATGACTGCCACTTTTCTCCCCATGCCTGCTGCTTGGGGAGTTTCTTTAGGTAGGAAGGTCCCCTGCCTGGGGGGTGGAGGCAGTCGGTGCACAGCCCCCAAACCACCGCCAGCAGCCCGGGAAGCACCCTGTCACCCAGCCCAACAAACCTCAGGGGAACGTAACACTTACTCCATGCCTTTGAAAGTTTTATTTTTAAATAAAAATAAAATCCCACCATTTTGTTTTTTTTTTTAATTTTTTGCAACACCACCCATTCTCTTTTAACTGCCACGTGCAGTAAAGAAAGGTCCAAGTCTTTTCAGCACACCAACCGGGCAGGGACGCAGCGTTAAGGTCCACATTAATCCCAGCAGGCGTGTTCCCTCTGATTTGAGGATGCTACAATAGTCCCTGCCAAATCCCAGCTGGTCCTCAAGAAGGTAGAAAGCCCTCAAGCCCTAGATGCCACGCTAAAAGCATGCCGGAGTTTGCCTTTTGTAAAAAAGGCCTCTGCAGAAAAAAATTCCCTACTCTTACACTAGTACAATACTCAAGTGACCAGCGCGAATGCCATCGCACAAGTGTGACAGTGCCTGCATCAGCACGCATTAGTCCCGCAGAGGTGGGAGCCAGGCAGCTGCATCCACTTGCATCTGCCCTCCACTAAGCATCGCATTAAAAAAAAAAAAACAAAAAACCAAAAACCAAAAAAAAACCAATTTCACCCCCACTGGCATAGCTACACCGGCCAAAAACCAGGCAGGCAACAAGTCAGCATGATTAAAGATACTGCAGTGTCCTGTGCTGCAAACACGGGGCCAGATCCTGAGCCAGGCTCAGCACCACCCACACCCACTGCTGTCCACAGGCGCTGGGACACGTAAGCCCCTGCTCGGGATGGCCGGGAAGAGCAGCGCATTGCTCCTCAGCTTGGATGTGCCCTGCAAACCTCCTCCTCTGCTTGCAGGAGCCTTAGCGGGGTGCTAGAAAGGGTGCTCCCAGGTTAGTGCCTGCTCAGCCAGAGAAGGGCAGCAGGAGCCCCCTGCCCGGCCAAGCCCCCCTTGGCCAGGGAGCAGGTCCTGCCCTGCACCCCAGGAAGCTCCAGCTCATTCACTGGGTGACACCAGGTGCATCCTCCAGCACATGGACAAACATGGGGGAGAGAAAACCCACCACAGCAGCTTCTAAAAAACCTCATTTATTTAAAAATAAAAAATTGAGGGGAAATGAAAAGACAAAAGCCCTTCTCAGCCTGGTGTTATCAAGCAGAGGAAATGAGACTTCTAAAGCTCCCATTCAGAGAGGAGTGGGGGGGAGAGAAATCCCACTCCAGACGCACTTGAGCGAACAGCTTTTGAAATGGAAATGTCGCTCTTCAGAAACATTTAAATTTCCTCCTATTGCCAGGGAGGAGGAAGGAGGCAGAGGAGCGAGCAGGGACTCCTCAGCCATGCAAATCCAAACGGGGGTCCATTCAGGGCAGCACCCGGGCGGCCCTGTCGAGAGGGGATTTGTCGGGGAGGTAATCAGGACTGGCACACGGTATTAATACCGGGAAGTCGGCTTGAAGGGGCATCAGATTGAGAAGGGAGGGAAAGGAATGAATGAAGACAGCTCTATTTAACCACCGCCGCAAGTAAGACATACCTAAAGGCTGCTCGCGCTCCCTCCCTCTGTTCTCCCTGCGCAACCATCACCCAAATTATTTTCCCCCAAATCCTGGAAGTTGAGCTGCCTACTGAGAAGGAGCTTGACTGATGGAGAAAGAAAATGCAAGCAAGGCCTAAGATGGTTTGAGCGGAGGCTGAGGTGCGTTGTGGGACCAGCCCAAACCTCCTCTTACATGCAAGAGCCATTGCACCAAGCCAGGATCACCAGCAACTCCCCTGGGGACTCCCAGCACGTTGGGCATGGGCTGACGGGTCCCAGCACCGAACTCCTGCTCACTCCCAGGAGCTCCTCTTCCAACTGTGTCAGCCCAAAAAACAGAAGTTCCTGCTCCTACAGCCATCCACGGAGCTCCCCTCACCAACTGCATGCCACCACTTCATCGCTCTAATGTCTTTAAGGTCACTTAATGTATAGGCTCGTTCTAGCTGTGCTCTCAGGTATATAAAGCGGGACATCAAATAACTCTCCTCTGTAAAAAACAGAAATTCTAAGACTGCAAGAAAACCGGACTTAATGACAATACTCCAAAGACTACCCCTGCCCCCAAAATCTAGTAAGATCCCAAAAATTCCATTTTTATCAGTAAAGTCTCTATCAGAACATTCCAGTACACACGCACACATCTTGAGACTCAAACACGCACACGAGATCTGAACTGAGTGGCCGGGAAGCAGATAGGGGTCACTGCTAAATCTGACCTGTCAACTTCACTGGCTGAGACAAAAAAAAAACCCCAAGCAACTTCGTCATCAGGAATCCAAGCCGATCCGACTTCCATTTCGAGGTGACTGCACTGGAAAACTTGTTTAAGCGTGAAACAAGGCTCACAGCTGCTTACATGCTTTTGAAAAAATTTTAACCAACGTAAAGAACGGGCTTGTGGGGGGAAAAAAAGCCCTTCCCTTGAAACAGCTTGTTTTGGCTTTTAATGAAGCTTTTAGTGGCCTCATCTGTCCCCCACATACCACTGAAGCCTGTTTAACTCCCCCTTCATTTTGGCATCTCCCCTTTAAGCAGGTGCTGGCCCTGCAATGCTTCCGCCTGCCCCTCCACTGCCCGAGGCACCCACCGGCAGCTCGGCAGCCCCCCCGGACATAAAAAAACACATGCACCAGCCATGACCCCAAGCACCCCACAAGCAGCGGTGCTACGACAACACCCTGGGACACACGTGGGGATATGGGGCATGGCCCCAGCTGCTTGCAGGCATCTCTGTGCATTGGAAGAGGCGGGTGTAGCACCAAGCAAGGCATGCCGCCGCGCTCAGGATACGTGCTGACAGGGAGCACGGGTGGTACAAAGCAACCATCAGCTGCACCATCAATCAGAGCCAGCCGCCGGCTGCGTTCAATGGTTTATTCTTCTAATAATTGTGCAGACACGTGGAAGGGGGTGCCTTGACATTCGCCGCTTGTTTGAGTAGCCATTTCCTTCGCTGCTCCGCCTGCTTTTCCATCGGGAGGCCGAATCCTGAGCCCCGGGGGCGGCAGACAGGGGGGCTGCAGTGCTGGCCATCCCCACCGCCATCCCCACAGCCGGTGGGGCAGGAAGGTGGGAGGAAATAACGTCCCCCAGCAGCAGGAAACGCAGGCGGGAGCTGGTCCAGACGTGAGCCATCAGCCCAGCCCTCCACCTCGACAAGCCCAGAAAAACATGCAAAACAAACCTTTCATGAGAGTTTTGGATTTATTTTGAGACTTTTTTTGCCATAATATTTTTACCCCCCATTCAGCAGGTAGAGATGGTCTCAGGGTGTAGGGACCATCACGGCGTCTTAAGTGTGACACTCCTCGAGCATCACTCAGCTCTGTGATCAGAGCAAAACTGACCAAGGAAAGACCAAATACCGACAAGAGCGCCGGATAAAGCAGCTCCAGAAGGCTCAGGGCAGAAGCACCGTTTCTAACTGTGAGTGGCTTTGGGAGTTGCTCAAACTGCAAACCTCTGCCCAGGCTGTTCCTGCATAAAAGCATGAAGCACCCCTGCCTCTCCAGGCCAGGATGTTACAGGAAAAAAACCCCAAACATCTCAGCTCCCATAGCAAGAATAAGCCCACAGTGTATTTGCTATTATCTGTTAGCAAAGCAGCAGCTTCCCACCAAGGCTGGAATTTCCATCTTGGTTTGGCAGGCACAGGGCTGTGAAATGATTACTGTGTTTACTTTTCCTTTGCTAACTATAAAATCCCATTCCACTGCCCTGCCAAGAATGACTGAAGCTAATAAAATTCAGGCATTTGGAAGAAAGCAATAATAAACCTCCCTTTTGGGGCCTTTATGATGAAATTTCCCCACTCCAATCAGCGATTATGCTGTATTCATGAACACTAGTGATGTCTCCAAGTGCACCCGGATTGACTCAAATCAATATTTAGCTTTGCTCGAGACTCTAAGCCTTTCTCCGTGTGGCTGCTGAAGGCAGGATGACTGAACTGCACAGCTAGAAGAAGCCTTTGAAAAAATAGCTTACAAGTATATGAGGCAGCATATATATATGTGTGTGTGTGTGCGCACGCACATATACGTAAAAAATGTAGGCTTTTCAATTACTTAAAAACCTGTGAAAAAGTATATACACATGAAACATTCATGGATGCATGAATTTACAAATCCCTCTCCAAATATATTTTAATATCATTATTAAATATAATGCACACTATATATTTATATACACATACCTATTCTTTAGTAGCTTTTAGTGTTTGAAAGACTGTAACGTTCCTGTGTTTACATCTGCCACTCTGCCTGCTGCTGAGGTAGAAACACATTAGCTGCTGGGGGCAATCTGCTCTGTGTCATACCTGTGATGGCTGGCACAAGATAAAATAACGCAGACCTGAAAAACAGCCTGAAATAAAAGCCTGTGCTTGGTTTGGTCGCGTAACCACGTGGGACGGCTTGATTTGCACTAGGCAATGGCTCTTTCCTAAGCAGCCACGGGAACAACGGCATCCAACACGGAGATCAGAAGGCAGAAACGATCACTGCTGCTCCTCAGGGAACAGCGCGGGGAGGAGAGAAATCAGCCATGTCCCTTGTCAGGGCAGCGATCAGAGCAGGTTGTTCAAAGGCAAGCCTAGGAAGCGTTATCGTGCAGGCAGAGGAGGTGATAAAGTGCCAAAGCAGTGGAGAAACCCGCTGCCAGCGTGCGCTGGAGTGGGGTGCTGTGGGCTCTGCAGCCCTGTGGGGAGCCCCTCGGGCTGTGGCGGAGGCACCACACACTGGGCAGCCCCACATCTGCTGCCCACCTCCTCCTCTGCTGCTTGGCACTGCCAGAGGACAGTGCTCCACTCCTCGCCTGCATCCCACAGGAAAAGCTACCGGCTGCAGGAAAAAGGTACCGGGTGCAGAATTAAAGGGGTTGCCAGTCCTTGGCTGGGATGAAGGTGAGCAGAAGCTGGGCTGAGCACTGGCACACGCAGAAGACGCTCGGTCAGAGCGCTAAGATGACCAAAGAGTAACTAGATCTAGGTCAGGACTGCAAGGAGGTGGTTCAGGTCATTTCATCCCACGCTGCTTCTCCCCCACTAATTTCTGCTTTCAATTCACCAAACCAGGGGTAGGACAGAGCACATCGCTCCCGCCCTGAGCCAGCTCTGTCACTGGGTAAAAGCCCATTTTTAAGGGCAGAGGGAGCAGGCTCCACCGCGCTCTTGCTCCTTATCCTCCTGGAGAAAGGTGCCAAGAATTAGAATTACATTTTTCGAGAGCAGCAGAACAAGCCAAGGGCCTGTCAGCTTGTCCTAAAACAACCTCTCTCTGCTCGCTGAGCACGCAGCCAGCATTCCTGATGCACACCAGTGTCCATCGCCCCTCGGCCCCCCCCATGCAGCGCAAAGTTGCAGAGCATTTCGTGGTGGAGCAAGCCAGAAAACCCTCTGAATGTTCTCTGCCTAAAATACAGCCAAAGAGTTTTTATGTTTAAAAAGCAGGTTTGGGTCCAAAAAGAAAGGAGGTTTTCAGCAAGCGATTATAACTAGGCCCTTTGGCACTCCACAGCTCTTCTCTTGTTATCGACGCTGAGAGTGTTAAGAGATGAGACTCCACGAAGCATAGACGTGAAGTCACGGAGCTTTAGCAAGGGCTGTTGCCATGTTCAATATGTTATTACAGCTCCATCACCACAGGCACAAAGAGCAGCAACTCGTCTCTGCCAAATCCATGTCTGAAATCACTCCCCCACTCCATCCCCTCTAGCAGCAGCAGGCAAACACCATCGATTGCTGTTGCATCTCCTCCACGGCTTTCCACCCAGTGCTGGGAAGGAAGGATTTAGCATGAAATACCTCTCCTCCTCAAAACGCAGCACACAAAATTAATCTGATCGGTGACACAACTCACTGGCTTTCATTGCGTGAGTCAGAACTGTGGATGGGCTGCATTTCATAATGATAGAAAAGTACAGCACCAAAAAAGTGCTCGGTGCTGGTCTTCTTACGGAGAAGACACCCAAGCTGCTCCCACCTAATCCCTCGCCCTCCCCAGGAAGACTCTTGGCAAGGAGGGGCATACAGGGATGCCAAACAAGGAGGGAGACCAAGTTCATCTGTGAGAAGACATACCTGCTTGCAAATCGGTAACAACCTCCTGCTGTTTTGTCACCTGCACTAACCAGCCAGATCACATGGAAGCAGCCAGAAGATCGTACCCCATCCTGGAGGGCGCCTGGATCCGGTGGGAACTGGAGCAGTGCTTTGTGCCCAACAGCACCCACACCCCCTCCCAGAAGATGAGGAGAAGAGAAGAAACCCAGATCAGGCTGTAACTGCAGGGGGAGAAGAAAATAGCCAGGACCTCACTCTTGGTACCAGGACGGAATTCTTCCTTGGAAATTTATTCCAGGTGGGAGTTTCTTTTTACCATGAATGTGCAAAAATGGATTAACCGCAGGCGGACAGTGGCTGGCACAGCCCTCCTCACCCTGCACCATCTCTGTGCTTTGGAGCAATGCACAGGAGACCAGTGCCAGTTTCTGCCACACCAACCCCATTTCCTAAGTCCCACCCGAGGACTGACAAAGTTAAGCAGCAAACTAGCTTCGCTCCCCTGTACTTCCAGGACATAACAGGGCACATAAGAATCCTTGCTATTAAAGAGAAAACAGATACACATAGCATGTACAAACACTTCAAAGATGGAGAAGAAAAAATCTCCAAGCAGCACACCCAGGTCACAATGCTGCCCTGTTGCAAGCAGAAAAAAAAATGGCAATATTTCTTCCAGTTACAGGGGTGAGGCACAAAAAGTCAAGGGACTTTCTTTCCCTCAAACAGATCAGGTGAGATGTCGCACTGAGCGAGCTTTGTAATATTGACTGAATGGAACAGAAAAGTCCAATTATGTAAATGATGAAGCAGGCTCCCGAGAAGCAGCCAGCCTTATCACACCGCCCTTCTCCACCGCTACGGCCTGAAAGGCAATTTAAAAGGTTGTTTTGGATGTCAATCACCACAAACGAGCTGAAGGAAGTGCGAAACAACAACCTGTGCTTGAGGCACCATCAGTTCGCCCATCGGTTTTCCAGCCGTGTTGAGCCTCAGCCCCGCTCTCCGTGGCCCGGGGACTGCCGTGGGCTGGAGCAGCCGGGGCAGGGGAGAGCTGGGCTGCAGGCGGCTCAGGGAAGGTCAAGCTCAGTTTTTACATCCTGCCTCCAGAGCATTTCCACAGCCCGTGAGGGCTTTCCCTGCCGTGCCCGAGTCTCTCAGGCCACAGTTCAGTTCTCCAATCATAGGAACTTCAGCTGAAAAGCGGAATAAAATCAGTTGTCTTGTCAATCTTGGTGCTCCTTCCTTTTACTCCCCACCCCAGGGCTGGCTGGAGGAGCTGAACATCTCGGAAGGACTACGCAACACCTAACAGCGTCTGATTTTCAAATGAAACCAGCATGAGGCCGTGCACAGGACGGAGCACCCCATTCCAGATACAACACTCCTCCAGCTGTTTGTTCCCTTGGCTTCCCATCCTGAGCTGGTGCACGGCACGGGCTGCTGACAAGCCCTCGCAGCCACCCTGCCACAGCCACTTCACAGTGGGCGATGCAACGAACACCCGGGCATGCCACGAGAGCCAGACTGCTTGCACAAGGCAGACCCACACTCCCGAATGTGTGTGTTCACGCGCAGGTGAGCGGGGGTCAACACACTCACACGCATCCTCCTGCGATTTGGAAATGATCTTCGGAGCAGGGAGGAAAGCAAGGGAAAGGAGAAATCCAGCCAGAAGTGTTTGCGCTGTGACAACGTGAACAATGCAAATATTTCAGCTTTTAAATATGTTTGGAATGACAGAGAATGCCAACATCTCCCTCATCTTCCCAGAAATAGCTTTGAATCATTGCTGCCCTAACGCAAAGCCCCCCCCTCCCCCACCCCAACGAATCATTTTAGCAATCAGATTTTTATCAAGCACAAATCAACAGCATGAGCAACCGCATGGCAGATGGGTGGATGTTGAACACGTCACAGGAGGATCCTCCTACAGCTGCTGAACTCAATAACACCACGCTACTCGCTCCTGATGAGCGCCCAACTGCACCACCAGCCTTGGGACAACGGGGAAAGCCCAGCCTGCCTCCCGGACAAGAAGGCTGCAAGGAGAGTTAATAAGAAATGTCATTCTCTGCAGGGGAAGGAGGACAAAAGCAGGAGGGACACAGGTATGTTTGTACCCGCTAAAATGGTTGCATTTCACTGCTCAGACCTAAGGTTAGAGCCACTTCCATAGAAGTCCGCTCCTCCAAGAAGCAGCTGGGAAGCCATGCAGCGTGTGCAGGCTTCACATTGTGCACCCTGCAGTCCTTAGGGTGAGAATTTTTCTTCTCGGGGCAAGTCATTTGAGGCATTTCACCTTTCACAGGGCTAATCAAGCCACGCACTGGCACAGAGCTCTGCATCTCATTTGGGTTTCGCACAGGGCTAATCAAGCCATGCACTGGCACAGAGCTCTGCATCTCATTTGGGTTTCGGATAACCCGGAACGAGTGGCAGGGTGCTGGCAGCATCGGCGTGTCCTTTCTCCATCAGTGCCACCCCCGCTCCGCAGGATCCTTCTGCCTGGGTGTCCCACGGGGCTCCCTGGCAGCCACCCCCTCCCCACCAGACGTGGGCACAGCCAGAGCTGGACAAGGAAATGGCTCCCTCTCCTGCAGCAGAGGTGCACGGTCAAGGAGGACAGCCCTGCGCTGTCGCTGGGTCCCTGCTTGCAGACGTTCATCAAAAGCCCAAGGAATGAGCTCAGAGCTCTTTTTCCCAAGTGAAAAACAACCTCCGGCGGGGAAGGGAGAGCCCAGCGTGATCCATGCCGCAGACTCAGAGGCTACGGGAGGACACGCGCCCAGGGACAGCCAACACTCACAGCTTCATTTTGCTCTCCAGCCCCTCTGCACTATTGTTCCGCGGCAATAAATCACGGGGAGGCGCTGGAATTCAGGGCTGGTTTCTACAAGAGGGAGCCCGGGGTGCGGGAACCGAGATGCCGCCTCACTTTTCCTTGCTAATTCCCTCAGTGGCTGGCGTGCTCACCACCCTTCTGAGCGCTCCACTCCTACGCATCCCGTCAGAGCGCCGCAGCTCTCCCAGTTCAAAGCCCTGCTGCGTTTCCACCCCCTCTGCTCCCTTCCCCCAGCACTGGATTACTCAATTAGAGATTATGCTTTTGCCAGTTACCTCCAAGCCAACTGGGGCCTCTGCCAAGGTCAACACAAGTTCCAGCCAGTTTCATTAATAACTGCAAGACCAACCCACTGGAAACTCTGAGAGGTTAATCCCAGCAACAGATCAATGTTCCCATAACAAAGCCACGGAGCAGAAGGCACTGGTGATTTACCAGCCAGCCCGCCCAGCTATCCGTGCTGGGAGCTGCGGCGCTGCCCCTCCAAGCATCCCTCCCCATGCTGGGGCAAACCCTGCTGCGGGAGTCCCCAGCCTCCCGGTCCTCTTCC
>NW_008824445.1:219773-220662 GCF_000699105.1 Pygoscelis adeliae
TGGTGATTTACCAGCCAGCCCGCCCAGCTATCCGTGCTGGGAGCTGCGGCGCTGCCCCTCCAAGCATCCCTCCCCATGCTGGGGCAAATCCTGCTGCGGGAGTCCCCAGCCTCCCACTCCTCTCCCTCTGCACGTTCGTCAAGGGATGGAGCAGCTACCAGAGAACAGCACTGCCAAGGCCCCGTCCAGCACGGCGAGGAGGAAGCAGGGCTCCCGAAAGGCCTTTCGGTTGTCCTCGGTGCTCTGCCAGCCTGCGGCCGGGGCAGGGTTTAGCAGGCTAGCCAAGAACCTTTCCATCCCCAGCCTGTTTTCCAGGAGTTTATTGTAAATTGGGCTCTGGAACGGGCAGCCAGTGTGAAATTTGGCATGTATGCTGCTGGCTTGAATGCATCATTAAAAAGGCATTTTAAATGTGTTAATTCCTCCTTTTTCAATTAATTGCTTTTAAAGCTACATTAACATGCATCAAATCAAAATACCCTTTGCCCTAATTTCTGCTTTGCCATACATATTTCCTGGCCTTGGTGCTGTCTCTTCCAAGACTCCCCCCTTCCCTTTTCTTATTCCATTTTTTTAGTCTGTAGCACAACATAAACACTCATGCAGAAAAGGAAGAAATTAAAACCCTTCAACAATGTAAAGCAGAGTCCAAGTCCTAACAACACATGGCTTCTTAATAGCCTTTTTTCCATCAATAGTTGTTAATTATTTTACAAAAGAGGGAAGTGGCATTGTCCCTTGTACAGATGGAGAAATCTGAGATACAGAAAGGGGAAGAGACTTACCCGGTGACCAGCGGCCTGCCAGGGCAGAAGGCAGCGAGGTTCAGGTTTCCTAAGCCTCCACCCAGCCCCGTACCCGTGGGACTACATGGCTCCCCATAAGCATA
>NW_008824445.1:220677-234235 GCF_000699105.1 Pygoscelis adeliae
TGCTGTAGCAATAGGCTACGCATAAGTGCAGCCAGCCAGCCCTTGCAAGGGGACTAAATGCAGATCACAACTGACTCACATCCTATAGGAAGGAGCAGCAAACCACGTACGTGGTGGAAAAGCAGTCTCAGAAATGGGAAGAACAAGTGGAAGCATAAAGGGAATAGGAAGAGATGGGAGAGGCAGGACTAACCTCCAGCTCTGGAGGGGGGAGAGCAGGCGCTGCTCGACCAGACGCACCACGCTCACCGTCCCTACGGGGCAGGATCGCACGCAGCACCAGCTGCGCACGTATGCGCAGAGACAGGGGATCGTGCAGATACATTACTGGCCCACTCTGGAGCCATCTGTTTTACTCCTATCTGCTGTTACGTGATGGAGGTCCGTGACTTTCTCTGTCGGAAAGAAAGCAGAAGCCACCGAGGGTCCTGGGAACCAGCTCCTGCATCTCTGCCAAGAGCACACCCGGCAAATCTGCATCATGGCAGCTCTTCCAACAAATCTCACATCCAGGCTTGCAGTGATTGAAAAAACAGTCCTGCTTTAGTTTTGCCTGGTTATTCTCAGCCAGCTCAAGGGAGCACCTTCTCGGAGGCAGCGTCAGCCCACGCTGGCACAGAGGGCACGGGGAGATTTCTTTTCTCCCCCAGCAGACTGAGCTCGCCTGAGCCTTCCTGGCTCCGTCCAGCAGCAGGAGCACAGGACTAAATGCACTGCAGCAACGTCACAGCAACCCCTCTTGCAGGGAAAAAGATGCTCAAGTGGGGGAAAGCAGGCAAGAAAACAATCTTCTCTTCCCTGGCTTGAAAAGAAACACCAGTATTCGAGGATATGAGCAATCCGAGGTTCATAAGGAAAGGTAATACCTTTTACTAGACCAACTGAGGCTTAGCTGTAAAGCTGCTGCTTTCAAAAGGCACGCTGCCCAAAAGCGAGTCTGTTTTCTCCAGCTATAACGCGCTGATCTAATAGAAGACATGACCTTCTCCTCACAAACCAAGCCTCACCTGGAGCAAGGCTGCAGTGATCCTGAATGGGGTAAAGGGGCCCAGCTCACGCCACGTTTGGGAGAGGTAGATGAGGAATAAAAGACCTAAGAGATCCACTTCTCTTCTGGTGGTAGTAATGGGAAAAACACTGGAACCTGTCACCAGCATTTGCCACATCAATTACTTCATCTGTGTTCAGAGCACAGATTATGGCCCAAAACAAAGGCCTTGGAAATGTGCAGGAATGGTGTTAACCTCTCTCCTCTGGGCTGAAGGTTGGTAAACCCAATATAACCGGTAGTTTTCAGAGACGTGCTAAACTCACACCACCACAGACCCGATTCTGCATCTCAGCTCCACTGCTGCTCTGAAACCAAACACCAACAGGTACCCACTGCCTGAAAGGGACACCCATTGCTGGGGCATTACAGCTACGTCCCTTGGGACAGTCAGGCTGGCACCCAGAGTGCGTAAGCAAACCCCTAACCTTTTTATTGAGGGTTTTGTGAAGCTCTTTACTGTGCAAAAGTTAGCTCCATCTGCAAAATCACCACAAAAAGCAGTCCTAGCGCTGTTACTTGGATGAGTAAATTGAGCTCCTCCCCACGCAGTGACTGCAACAACATGGAATGGGGTAAGGGGTAAGCAAACAACTCCTAGAATACTCTCTCTAAACAACCACCAGCGTGTTTAATAATACTGGGCTCACATGGTGCATCTCGCCCAAAGAGCTCACCCGGCTTGCAAAGCTGCCCTAGATAAAGTATCGAATGACTTCGTCAGGCACTGAGTCAGCAGCACAGATGGAACAGCAAATTTCTCTCTCCAGCTTTGGTCACTGGGACACACGTCCTGCTGCTACGTGTGTGCCACCGCTCTGGGACATGTCCTGCCACCACACGTGTGCCACCGCTCTGGTCCACGTGCAGCTTGCAGATGCAGAGACCTCTGGCTCTGCACCCACCTTGCAGAGCGCTTGCAGGAAGGGAGGAAGCTTGCAGAATAACCCCTGAGAACAGAGGACATGATGAGCAAGCAGGAAAAACACGGTGGTGCTAGAAGTGAAGCGTTGGGCCAGTGTCCACAGGGATGGAGCGGAGTGGGAATTAGCTGCCAGGACGGGCTGCATCGCGACGTGGTGGTTTAGGAGGTCACATCAGCCAGGCAGAGGAGCTGAAAGCAGTCATGGAGCTCAGCACAGAGCCTCTTGGGAAGGTCTTTATCAGCTGTTCTAGATGGCGATTTACACCATCAGAGCCCAGTTCTGAATTCAACTGTTGCTGGCTTAGCATGGACACAAGAAGTAGTTTTACATGTGTAAATAGCCCAGATATGCAAGTGTCCAGAGCTTGTGGCCAAAGACCAGTCTCAGCTCTTTGCTTTTCCTCTGGACCAGCACACCCAGAACAGCTCCTCTAACACGCTGAGGCTCAAGGTGATGCACGCATCAGCTGCAGGAGCTTTACCACGACCTTAATGTCCACAAGCAGTTTATCGACTAGTCTGAGGATGACTGCTCAAAAAAAAAAAAGCCAGAAGACTGCTATTAATCCAATTTCCCAAGCTGCAAAGGCAGATATACCTTCAGAGTGGTGGTCCTACACCCCAGACTTGCCTTCTGCTCCCAACCACTTGAACAGCACTGAGATCATCCCAGTCTTGCAGTGAGCTCCATCAAACCCATTCTGGAAACAGCCCCTGCTAGTTTTGAGCAACTAATCCCAGCTCCACTTAGGCTCTCACCAGTCAGGAACACCACATCTTTTTCTTCCTTCCAGACCCTGAAATTACAAATGGCTCCACTAAAAGCATAATCTTGTCTTGCTGAATTGTATCTCACAGCTTTCTCTCTCTCTCTTTCATTAACAAATGTTTTAAGCCCCATAAAATGCATGTAATTCTTGGAGATGTGTCAGAGACCAAGAAACAAATGCAGCCCCTTGAACTCACCAACTAATGCCTCAAGAGTGGCTTTGCCTATTAGAAACAAATAGCTGAGACAATACGTGGTTTTCCGGTGAGAAGCAGAACAGAACTAGTGATGGAAATAATGTGCAGACAGAAAAGCTGTCCTGGTTTCCTCACGTCTTTGGAGGGAGATATTTTTTGTTTCGTGGCCAACAGTTTATTTTCCCATCAGCCACCCAACCCAGCATCCCACGGGTAGTGTGGTTCAGAGCCACCACAACACATCCTGGCGGCACAGAGAGCAGACTCCCGGTCACAGCATCGCCTCGTTAAGACACATCTCGGAGGGAGCGACGAAGATGGGACACAAAAGAGCCGCAGCATCTCGGAGGCACCTTTTCCAAGGCAACACACCATCAAGAGCTAAAGGAGAGCAAGCTGATGTGTCTGGTGCATTTCTCGTAGTCTCCGAGTTCAAACATAGCTCTTAAAGAGCTGCTCCATCCCTTCCAGCATCAGCTCACCATTCCTAATAGGCAGGCCCTGCGGCCCTCTCCCGCAGGAGAACCAGCCAGGCCTCCCTTGGCATCTGAACAATCCCAAAATTAAATGTCCTTCTCACTCGAGACAGGTCAGAGGGATCTCATGTAAGGCCCATCAGTACTATACTGATAAGAGATGTCTGAATATCCTGGCACTCCCAAGCAAGAGCTTTCTTGCCCACGTGTTATTTCAGTCAGCTCCCACGGCAATACAGCACACCACCCTGCGGTCCCAGGTAAGGGTGCTGACTTCCCTTTCACACCACCCTGTGGTCCCAGGTAAGGGTGCTGACTTCCCTTTCATTTCACTGAGGGCTCAGACATCTCCGAAGCCCAGCCTGCAGCTGCATTAACCCTCGGTGCTCACAGTGCTGGAGCTCGCATTGGCAGCGCAAGCCAGCTGCCCCCAGCATATTTACCCAGCAAGACTTTCCTGCCAGCCAGGAATACGTCCAAGCTCGAGGTAAAATCAAATACAATTTACCCCAACAGAGCACAAAAGTAAATCCAAATAGGCACACAAGCAAGGGATTTCTCTTTGCAACATTTATTATATGCGCAGAGGGGACAATTGCAAGTAAACAATTTGCTTTGTTAAATGAGACTAAGACAAGGGAGGCTTTCCTGGGGAAGATTATATTAAAGAACCACCAGCAACCAATTCAAACCCTGCAAACACCAATATTAAATAAAGAGATGTGATAAATGAGAAAGGTCAAGTAAAAAATCAAATCAGGGCACAGTATCCAGAAAAGCCAGACATGACCATCCCTAATTCAGCCTAGAGGAGCTTCCTAATTGTTCTGGTGCATCTAATAGCCCAGTAAATGCAAGCCCGTGACTATAAAAGTTATGGGGAAAGCTGATACGCTTCTGTTTCCCCAAAATGGTCACCCCATTTCATCTACCACCACCAAGCACTGCTTGATGCATCAGGAACCACCATCTACACTGATTTCAGTAGCGGTTGCAGGGCCTCAAAGGTAGCTCTACACAAGCCAAGGGGATCCCAAAACACAGACCCCACACCCAGCTAGCATCCCGGGCCGTTGTCCCCTTACCTTTGAGAGATCCTCTGTCCCTCCCTGCTGGCTCTGGTTCAGGAGAGGCGAGTGCCGCATCAGGGGGTCCTGCAGCAGATCCAGGCGCGGTCTCTTGGTTTCAATGAACTCCAAGTCCGATGGCTTAGTCAGGTCAGAGAGATAGGAATGCGCCTCGGTTCTCAGGTGCAGCTCCTGAGATCTGGGGACAAAGAGAAAGGAGCCTTTAGAAATCAAGCCACCTCTGCTCTCCCCTGCTCTACGACTGCAAGCCACTCGAGGAGGACAGAGGGCTCAACTTCTGCCCGTTTCCCAGAAGGATGCATGAAGGGAGGCCAGGTGGCCCTGGACTCAAACACCTCAGGTCTTTGCAGATCCAGGAGGCACAGCTCCGTAGCCTGGTCGCTGGGCATGGTGCATCTCCTGGAGTGCCCGCTGCATGCAGGCAGAACCAGGCACCACCCGGGGGAGCAGGACATGGGGTGCAGCATCACCGCCATCCTAACAGCCCAACAGGCCACCCTGCTGTCCCCCTCCTCAGCACCACCACCGCGTCACCTGGAAAGCCCCACTGCCATCTCCTGTCCCACCACACGTGGTGCGTCGCTGTCCCTCCACTGGGGCAAAGTGAACAAGGCTGCAGGTTTGAGCCTTCCCTGTCATGCCACATGGGTTGGGCTGGCCAGAAAAAGCCAAAGCTCAGAAGATCCTCAGACCTGGCCCATAAATCCCGCTGTGGCCCCTAAGACCAGGCGGAGCTCCTTCTGCCACATTTGGCTTATTTAGTCAAAGGTACCTTCACCACTGTTTATATTTAGCATCTTCTGTAGGAATACCAAAGATTATATGCTGGGGAAAAAATGCATACTCCTCCGTGGCTAGACAGTAGGGATTTATTTTTCCAGGATGGGGGAGGAAAGAAACCGGCCACATGTAGTTGCACGTCTCTGACACAGACCTGGCAAGTTGTAAAGGCACATTATCCAGTGATAGCAACTGCACCGACGAGTCACATCGGGCTCAAATATCTTTCACCTGTTAAATATAATGCAGTTGGTAATACCTGGCAATCGGGCTTGGTTTTGCTCTTTTTAAACAAATATAAAACTTTTTTTGTAGCTCTATTTTTCCTAGCAGGATTCTCTTGTGGGAATTGTAAAGGGATCCTACAAAAATACATTAAACCTTTTACTATGCCCAAGGATCAGCTTTGCTGCAGCAGCTCCAAGGGTGTGTTTTTAACACTTCAGGCAGAAGTGCCTCTTAAAAAAACAAAAATAAAATGAAGCACAGGAGATTCAAAGCTTGGAAAAAAACATGGCTTTTTTTCTTTTCCCTTTAAACGAGATTGTTCAAGTTCTCCTGAGCTGCGTGGTGAAGTATCCTCCCCAGTTACCAAACAATGACAAACTAAACAGCCTTTGAAGCTACTCGAGGGGGAAGAAGGGAGGGGATGCGTTTTGTCAAGAGCAAGCATAAAAGACAGGGGGTCTTGTGCATCGTTTGCCCCCCACCCACAAACTGCAACTGCTGATGTTAATTTTTACCTAGCTAATTAAATATTGCAGAAAAGATGACAAAAACTGAAGGACCCAGAGCCCTCTGAAGCCAGCAGGAGTCTTTCCAGGGGCTGTAATGGCTCTGGACAGCATCCAGAGAGAGGAGGAACCCCGGTGAAAGCCACCTTCTTGGGGGGCACCACCTCGAGCAAAGCCCTCTGTCCTCCCCTGCAGCAGCATGGCAAACTCAACCCCGCTCCAGGGAAGTAAGATAAAGGTTTTTTTGTTTTTTGTGGTTTTTTTTTTTTTTTTTTGGGGGGTGGGTGTGTGTCTGGCTTTTTTTAAACATCAACAGCAGGCACAAAGCATGTGCAGGCCAAACCCTGCTGCTGTGGGTTTGGCACAGGTGGCCGGCGCTGGGATTTGGGCAGCAGCTTTGCTGCTGACACACAGAAACAGAATCTGGCTCATCCTCTTCCTCCTCCCCAGCAAAAAGGGGACGGGAGCGCGGGGAGGCTCTGGCACTGCCTTTGCCACTCCAATCTCCAACCTACGAGACAGCGAATGCACAGCTCGCGCAGCAAACTTTTCAGCGCAGAACAGCTCTTAACTTTGGCATTGAAGCACAGCTCGCTTCACCTGCAAACACTTTCACGCTGAATGATCCTCAACTTTTCTCAGCAAGCCCAGAAATATCTCCTGGCACCTCTCAAGTTTCCTGCTGGCTTGTCCCAACCCCTCATGCAAACCCTGCCTGCCCGCAGCTGCACGCTGACATTTTGGGCTCTGCTGTAAAACCCAGCAACAATAAGCAACTGTTGAGCTGGGCAGGTGTTAAAATACTCCAACACCCAAGGCTCTGCTGTACCAAGGCAATTAAAAATCAGATGTATTTATTTTCACTTCTCCCCCCCCCCCCCCTTTTTTTTTAAGGGTATTACCAAGAAGCTGCTAATTGACACAGGACAGCTCTCAGACTTCTGCAGTTGTCAGGAATCCAACCCAACACAACTGCTACACTCAGAAAAAAACATGTATTTTTAAGATAAGAGCAACACTCAGCTTTACAAAGGCAGTTACTTACAGCAAGGCAGGGGCCACGCTGGGGAAAGCAGCTGCAGTGTTATAGGGTGCTATTTTATTTCCATTTCCACATCCATTGGAACTATTAACTTTATCCACTGGAATTTCCAGCCGCTCCCGAGATCGCTTTGCCTGACACAACCCGCTCAGCCTGTCCTGGTTGCAAATACAAATGCTCTTGCTTGAAGCCTTCACACCTTTCACTCTTCCACACCTGCAGCGAGCTCTTTACAACAGACTTTTATACAGCAATGATGATGCTGCTATCAGCATAAAAATAGCCCTGCCTGAAAAACCCTCCCATTACACCAAGTTTGGGGTTTTGCCACATTTTCCAAATAGTTCCCACCTGGCTGGTTTATTCCAGAGATTCCTACTTTGCAAAGAGTGTTTTAATTGCATGTGAGTTATGCATGATTAAATGAAATAAACCAAATGCCAGAGTTAATTATGAAGTGGGGCAGGTTAGTCCTCACCTGCAGTCCTTCGCCACAAACACTAAACTACTTAAAAGAAGCAGAGCAGTGCGAGATCTGCTGACGCACCAAGGCTGGGTGCCCAGGGTTTGCCCCAACGTCCAGCCATCTGCGCACAGCTCTGCTTTGGGCAGGTCTGAGTCCAGAAGACCAAGACAACCCAAGATTAGACCTTTGGTTTATTACTAATCTGACAAACTAATCGCACCCTACCAGCTGCAGAGCCACATTACTCATTCACCAGGGCCATTTCCTCAGTAGACTCACACAGGGTGTTAGCAAGGTATGAGCAGCTAAAACCCTACAGCAAGTGTGGGGCACCCGTGACTCATCCCAGTGCATGCAGGTCACTGGGACCTGGGACAACAGCTTCTGCTGCGTTCTACCTACACCAGAACCAGCTGAGCATGAGATGGGCTGGAAAAGAGGGGTTGACTGCTAGCTGGGTGTAGAGGAAGCTGAGAGCATCTCTCTCCCGGGAGAGAGGATCAAACGTGACATCCTGAGCTGTCCTTGGGGTTTGTAAGAGCAGCCCTGATAAGATCTAAAATGGATCCTACTTTTATCTTCTTTACTTTGCTGAAGCCAAATCACAGGGAAACGGGCAAGTACAAACTTTTTGGGAGGTCAAAGAGGACTCTCCCACCCCACTAACCCACCTCAAGAACACACTCTGCCCAGCTCTTCAGAGCAGCCCAACCCTCCCCTGCTCTTCCAGCCTTCCCATGACTCCATCAGCTGAGCAGCAGTAGGTGGCATCAGGAGGAACCACTGCTATTCTGCAATATCCAGCAAACCCAGCTTGACTTCACGAAGACGTGCCTCCTGCACCAAGGGCTCAAAACACCAGCAGCAACTCCGAGCCAGCTCCCATCACCTTCCGAGGAAGGGCACATTTTAAATTTTGCTCCCATCCACAAATATTGTTGCCTACATCATGGGGCCAAACAACATAACCAGGCTGGAAAACTGGCTCTCGCTGTCTCTTGGAACCAGAACCAAGGTAAATGATAGCCTCGCTGCAGCTGTTTATTTCCTCTGGCTGAGATGGTTTGGTGGGAAATTGTCTCCAAAAGTAAGTTTTTAAAAAGTCCCCAGCCCCCACAGGTACAGACAGACAATAAAATGCTTTTGAGCACAAGTAATATTGAAAACCACTAGTGTTGAAGTGGATTATTTATAGCCAACGCTAAGATTTGTCAGAGGTTTCAGCAACCCCTTTATGGCTAATGATAGCCAGAGTGGGAGACTGGGCAAATTGAGAGCTGTTAAAGAGAGAAACCAGAGGGTTTGTAGGAGCAAATCTGCGACCAGGCAGCTAGAAAATCACGTACAGGACTGGTGATACACTCCCTCTGTCATATGTGGAGAGGGAGAAAAACCATCACGACTTAACAACAGGCCAAGGGAAGAGCAGCCTGTCTGGGTGGGGAAGGTGGACCTCCCACACCCTCAGCAACGTCTGCGAGCAGCAGGATTGAGTCTTCACAAGCCAAAGGTGCGGGACAACCTTGAGCAGGATGCTTAGCTCACCACATGGCCCAGCTCAAGGACTCCCAGGTCCTCGCGATGTCTGACTGAGCGCCTGTGACCAGGCAGTCTCGTGTGCATCCTCGTGATGCTCCTGCTCTGCATTCCCAGCAAGGGCAGGTAGCTGTGCCTCAGCTGCCCCACGCAACCCCCTCAGCCAACTTCTTCCAAGCCAACTGCAATTTAGATGAGAGCAGATGCTGTATTTAAAACTTGCATACTGAAAAGCACCATACACAGAGCCTGAATTATTCATGGACAGGACCAGAAGCAGCTTTAACACTGTGCCACACAATGGCACTGGCTCACTCAGGAGGAAGAGAAGAAATATTTGCGTGTCTCCGCAAGCTCCCCCACATGCTCCTCATTCACCTCTTTCTCCAGGCACCCAAAGCCTGGAGCCCCACTGGAAAGCCCTTTTTGACAGTCCCGGGTGGCTGGAGCACTCACTGGACTAACGGCTTGAGGGACATCCCACATTTCACCAGGCATGCTGCATACATTGCAAGATCACCTTTCCTCCTCCAGAATAAATCTGGTTCAAGATTATGCACGGGAAAGTTGCTTCATGAACTTTTACCTCTCCATCCCAGCCAAGGCAAAGCCCAGATTTCCCCTCAAACCTCCCTGCCAGAGCACATTGGCCCATTCCACAAAGCCTGGTATCTCCACATCTCCTCTGCACCCTCTGTGCCCACCCATGGACATGCCCCCAGCCCACACCAGAGCAGGGGGTACTTGTGAGACAAGGCTTGACCCTGGCACCAAGCATCCACACGCCAGCATCTGCCCTTGCCAGCTGTTATTTTCCCACGTTCATTTATGGGGAGGAAAAAAAAAAATGCAGCTCCCACAACATCATTTCAAGTGTGAAAAGACACAAAGATATATGGTTGCAGGGATTTCAGCCGCACCACCGCTCGCTCCTGAGAAAAGGGTCACCTTTAAAAATGGAAACTTAATTAAAGATCATAAATAAAATCAGATCGGTCGCGCTGTTAACTCGGGAGCAGTTGGTGCCATTTGGCCCAGCACAGATGAAGACCGAGAGCTGCACGTGATTTCCAGCGGCCACGCACACCGCCCTGGCTTCCCACCGCTCCCCGGGCTCCTCAGCCAGCAGGATTAATCACATTCAATAAGCACAGTAATTAGGCCTGCTCTCATGCTATATTGCACATGGCTATCTCGGATGGCTGCAGAAACACAGCAGCTGCTTAACATATCCTAAATGTCATACTTCAGATCAACACCAGGCAAACTCTTCAAACTCCTCATGACTGCTAAGCAAAAAGGCTCCGAAAAAGGAGCATGGTCTCATCAACTGGGAAAATAATCTCCTATGAAAATAGTGACTCATCTTATTCTGGATAAAGGCGGAATATACTGTGTTAACATGCATACCGCTTATTTACAGACACATTTTCTGCCAGAGAAGCCATTATCCACCCCAGCATTCCTGTGTTAATACAGAATCTTGCTCTAAAATCGTAACGCTTGTAAGAGTCAGAAAAATCCAGTTCCTTGATTTTTCAGACCCCTCACCTCACTGGCACCTGCCAGTTAACACTCAACCCAGTTTTTCTCACTTCTTTTGCAGACCAAAATATATACAGAAGAGAAGAAAAACCTAATCCTTGTCACCTTGCCAGGACATTCCTCTGCAAGTATTCATGGTACGACTTGTACCAACAGCAGATCCTGAAATACTTCTCTTCGCTCCTGCAGTCCAGTTGGCACAGCCAACCGAACAAGCTAAGGGGAAGTCTGTGGATCCTTCCAAGAAAAAGCCTGCTACCAAAAAAACCATCAAGGAAAGCAGCACATCCCTGCAAAGACAGACAGAGCCAACTTCCCCTATAGCAACAGATTCAGAGTGGTTCAAGTTTTCCTTCCTTCTTCCAAGCCAGAATCGTTGCACAGGGAGTTCAAGTCTCTACTCATCCACCAAGGGGTGATGATGACTCTCAAGGCTGATGTACTTGGAGAAGGGCAGTCTGCAACTCCCCAGCATCTCCTGCAGGACTGGGGCTGCCCAGGGTGGGAAGCAGGAGGCACATCACCCTCAAGGGAGGAGAGCCCATGATGGTGTGACACTTCAGGAACTGGTTCTCCCCATCCTGCTCCCCCTCCCCACCAGGCTCAGCTGTGGGGACATCCAGCTGCCTGAGCCTGACATTCAACGTGCTTCTTGCTCAGGGAGCCTCAAAATGTGGGACCATCTCAGCACCCCATTCCTCCCAGCAAGTTATCACTCAACAGCTTTTTGCCACCAACACCTGATTCACACCTAAAACACTGTGCCCATGGTGAAATGCTTCACCACTTGTTGCTTTTTCACTGGACCACAACTAACCACCACCCTGGTGGCTACAGCAGAACTGCAGCCAGGAGAGACAGAAAACCCGCAAAGCTGTAGGAAGACCGTCTAAGCAAACCCAAATGATTTCTGCAGGGTTTAAAGCATCCGTGGGGTCAAGCCTCTAATACCATGTGCAAAGACAGCCTGCAGAGGCTTTAGAGATCTGCCCAAGGTAAAGGCAAAGCCAAACCGGGGGACAAATCCCCCAAAACCAGCATGGAGTAAAGTGAACCCCTGTGGTTTCCAGGAGAGGAGGGCAACGGTGGCCGCCCGCCAGGCAGGTGGGCTCAGAGGAACCGGGACCGAGCAGCCTGAGGGCCGAACCACACTCTCCGGCTGCAGGCACTGCTCTGGATCAGCGCGAGGCATGGCGATGGCAGGGCGGGGATGTCCATCTGGAAACACGCACAGGGCTCAATCTCCAGCGCTGTCAGTCTGCCACATTCCACTTGCACCAGACTCACAAACTGATTTCTTTAAGGAGGGGAGTGATCTTGGAAGGGCGTCAGCCACCACAACCAACAGCAGACAGGCTGCTTCCTCTGAACACCCGAAGCAATGGGGGATTGCAAGGGTTCCCCTCCACAGACATTTGCTTCAAGGGGAGGATTGTCTCATGCCCACCACCACTGCGTGCCAGGTGGGGTATCAGGCAGGGAACCAAGGTGAGGGTCTTCCTTTCAGACACAGCACACCCCTGTGCTTCCCTCTATTACCTCCTGTGCCCGCGTTGTGGGCATTACTTGTTTGCTTTTGGTCACTCCCTCCTCCCCAGCCCCTCACACTGAGCACCAGCTGCCTCTGCTCAAAACCATCAATCCCAGCCCAGGAACAAAGCCAAAGTGCTTACAGATGCGCCCGGTGTGAACCTGCCAAAGGGACTCAGCTGCAGGGATGGCTGCTTTCACCACCTTCCCTTGTCCAGGCTTTGCTCCATACCAGGCAAAGCCACAGCTATTTTTTGGGGTTGACATCAATGACTAACCCAACCTGATCCAGAAGCTCCAGATTCTTGGCCCTTGCACACCCGAGGAACCCTCGGGTGAGCAACCAAACACCCAAAGGGCTCCGTTTACAACACGTCAGGTGCTGTTTTAGAGCAGATCCTCACACCACAAAGATGAAAAAGCAAAGCCCCCGCAGGATAGATTTTTAAGTGTAGTGCTTAAAGATGCAGAGAAACAGTAGCTGGCTTTGCAAAACGGACTAACACCTCCCCAGCCCCAACACCACCCAGTTTGAATGACTTCAATAATTAATTACACTGGGTTGAAAATTTCTGGAGACCCATCCTGCATCCCCAGATGCCCAAAACATTTTTTTTAATGAGTCTATAGCCCAGCATTCTGGCACAAGATGCCAACTGAGCTAAACTTAAGTGGTATTTTTAGCTTTATTACCCAGTATAATTTTTGCAAAAGTTCAATTTTTTGGATGTTACAGAGAAAAGGGATGAAATGTAAGTTGGGTCTGTTACAAAAAAAGTTTCTTTTTATAGCATGCCAAAACTTCACCATTCAGGTTGAAAGTGCTGAAGTAACCTTGATAACCATTTGGATGTGTATCTAGACCAAGCAACCTCGACTAACATTTACCCACATTCATGTGATTGTCAACACAAAAGTAAGTTTGGAGAGTTTGAAACATTTGTAAGCCAAAGAGAGATGCTTGGATGACCACACCAGATTAGGCGCATGGTACAGCAGACACCAAGGCTTGCAGTTGTTTCTTTTTAGTTATGTTGAAGAATCAATATACATTTTTTTAAGCAGCATATTCAGACCTTGAAACCTTCATTTTACTGGAGAGAACTGGTTCTCCATTTTGCAAACCGTAAGTAGTGTGAAAAACAAAACCAGGCACGAGCATGTTGCCGGGTCCTCTTTACCCATCTCCCCCACATTTAGCTGAATCTGACCCACTTCCAACTTAACCATGTTACTTTGTGCTAAGAAATAAAAGCACTGAGAAATGAAAGCAAGCCAAGGCAATGTAACACACGGCGATAAATTCGTAGTCATCAGAAGTGACACTACCCTCTGTACATGCAGGTGCCACAGGCACAACCCAGAAGAGCATATCCAGGAGGGCAGATGCAAAACTAACTTTGGGGGCTGCTTTTTGCCTCC
>NW_008824445.1:234339-249386 GCF_000699105.1 Pygoscelis adeliae
ACCAAAGCCAAATCCATCCCACTAGAAAAAGAGGGTCCTGTCTGCATCGATGCCCTTATGCATCCAGCACCCTGAGGTCTTTCTCCTCTCCCCTAACAACTATTATTTTAGAGAAACAGATTCATCTCTCTGATTCTGCACTGTTTTTATTCTTAGCCCGACTAAGGAATGAGCATTAAAAAAAATACTTTGCATGAATCTACTGTAGCAAGGCTCTTATTTCACTTCCAGGCCAGTTTTTTCCACAACCACTAAGCATCAAATGCAGAAGAGAAACTGCGAGAGAGCAGCGTTTTGCGACGAAACAGAGAGTGAGAGTGATGGCCTTCAGAACAGATCAGCTCCTGTGGTTAAAGCATCTACAGCATTTCCAGCCACACGGTGCTTGCCTGAGTCGCACCCAAAAACACTGCCAGCCTCCCACAGGAGGCTACGAAAGCAACCGGCGGCGCAGGGAGAGCCGCGAGGGGAGCAGACAGGAAAAAAGCAGCTTGGAGAAAGTTGTGAGGAGAACGCAGAAAGAGAAACAAAAACAATGAAAGCGGGGAGGAAGAGCAGCAGAAGAGGAAGCGGAGATGCACAGTGGAAATGAGCTCTTCTCACTCCTCCTTCAGCCTCGGGAGCCACAGACCAAACCTGACCATACAGATTTATTTTCTACGTTGAAGAAAGCCGATGCAACCAGTCACAGCAACGTGACGCTTCACAGAAGTGAGGGGGGTAGGGTTTTTTGTTGTTTGGTGTTTTTAAGATGTCTTTAAAATGCATGACAGTCCAAGGGAAGAAACCAGAAGGCAAAGGTGCCACGAATTAGCACAACGAAGCTAAGACCTGCACAGAGGCTGAGCACAGTCAGTAGCAATACACAACACAACACTGCCCTGGCCTCGGAGCCCTCCTCTGCATCACAGCGCTGCACAAAATACTTGCTAATGCAGTCGGGATGCCCACAGCTCAGGGGGAGGCAGGGGGCCGGTACCTTTCATTGCCTGGCTGGAACTCGGAGAGCAGGGACGGCCTCCGCCGCTGCGGCTGCATGATAGACCCTGGCGGGAGGTGGGAAGCGAAATCCCTGGAATGATGCTGGTACTCCAACAGCGCGACGTCCTGCAGAAACAAACACAGAAGAGCTTGTTAGGCTGGTGGCAACATTCAAGCAAGAAGTGAACCCCAGCCGCTCAGAAGAAACCATATAGATACTCCTCCCTCTTTGAAGCACTGGGTGTCGGACCACACAGCTCAGTGCCTTCCCCCCCCAGAAGGGTTCCCAGTAACTCCCAGTCCCACACCGTGTTGGAATGGTAGCTCGGCCCCCGATCCAACCTGCCTCCAGCCTTTCGCTGGGGCTGCTCGCAGGCTGGCTCCTGGGATGGGACCCCAGCAAGCTCAACCCAGCCACCGAGCACGCACACAGGGATTTTTGGCATCCAAGCAGTCCTGATCACAACTTCAAATCCGAGAGGAAGAACAGGTAAGAAGAAAATTAGAAGTCACAGGATACCTTCAGCTTCAATAATCCACACAGAGGTACGAAGAAAGAAAAAAGAAAATAAAAAAAAAGAAAGAAGAGAAATCACAAATGTTATCTGGAGAGTGTCCTTTTAGACACAGCTCCCCTGGGCTGAGCTCAAGGGGTTTGAAAGGACAGTTTGCTACTTATTATGTGTACGTCCCTTTTGTTCCTTGACCCTTGGAGAGTACAGTACAGTATGTTCCTGATTTTAATTAAATAAGAAGCCCTCCTGCTCAGTGCCACAGACTGATTCCAGCAACAGTATTTTAGCAGCTACATTCAACTGCTATTTTTTATTTGCAGATAGATACTTGACCAGAAGACTAATCGTCTAATTAACTAAGACCTTCAGCAATGGCATAGAAAGCCCTGCCACAGAATATCCCTGGTAACACTGATGCACATTTATGTTAGAAGAACCAATCCCACCTGGGAGTCTATTTTGAACAGTTCTCAACTGGAACAAAAAAGCTGCAACACCCTCAAAAAGAAAAAAGAAATTTCAGAGTCTAAAAAAAACCCCATCAAACCAATAAGTAAAATACCACGTGTATGCAGTTGGGGGTGTGGACAGGGGACTCTCAGCCCTAACAGCTGCAACAGAAATTATTTGATCTGCTGTAGTGAAGACTGATGTGCTCCAGTACTAGGGAAGCTGGAGAAATGCCCCAGCAAGGTGCATGGCAGGCAAAGAAAGGATTAAATAGCAACAACCTGCACCTAGAGACCGCTTCTCCCAAGCTGTAAGCGAACAGAGCAGCCCAGCACTAGATGCCATGCTTTCCTCCAGCCGGCTGCAGAGTAGAAGGGAATATCAAAGCCCAACATCTTTGGCCACCAGAGGGTAAAACAAGATGTTTGCATAGCAGCTTTCTGGAAAGCCAGAAGAAAAACTGAAATTGTAAGCACTCGGTCCAGGGCAGCCAAGAAAAGCAGATCCCCTACCCCATGTTCAGGCTTTCTTGCACAAAAGCTGAAAAGGCCAAATATCAGATGTAGGTGGAAAGGAAATGGTGGTGTCTGACGGCCACCACTTCTCCTTCTGCCTAGAAAGGTTCACCAGTTTTTGGAATCAGGTTCATTTCTCCCCACCATCAGGCAATAGTGTGGTGCTGCTCCTTTTCTGTTCTGACTGATCTTGGGAAACACCAGGAACCAGGGAGTTCTGCCAGCCCCAAACTCCTGGTCTCCACCTCCAGCCTGGCCATTTCAGACCTCGGCCTCTGGGGCAAGGGGTGTCTTCAGACAGGTTCTTGCGACATAAGGAGGGCATTACTGGGACAGCATCTACTCATCCTCATGGGGATGTTCTACTTCTGCTGTAAATCCAGGTGTTAAGGGAGGATGCTACCCTCTGATGTTGCTTTTTCTTCATCCACACAAGATGGATGAAGGGGGGCTGCAGGACAGAATATGCCATGGGTCCAACCACAGATAGGACAACTCAGACATCTGAAGTGAAGGAACCCATTAGCTTTTACGGCCCCAGCCAAAGCAGAATCGCTGCCTACAACAAGCTTCCCCATGTTCCCACTCGTCCTGGTTTTAACTAAAAAAAAAAAAAGTGATGCAGCTCCTGACATCCACCTACAAAACAAACACACCATGTCTGGGAAGACACACCAATAGGCCCACAACCAGGACCGTCACCTTCTGTGGGCGTATAAACAAGAATTACCCGTCTGGGAGGTTCAAAGGCTGTGCCCTTGAGAAAAAAAAAAAAGGCTCTTACATGTCCCAAGAACCATCTGTTTTTCCTTTTCCCCCTGCCCACACTCAGCTGAGCTTTGTCTTTTCCTCCTCTAACCCCTGTCAGAAAATTGCTGGTGGAGCTCAGAGCTTGCTGGCGTGGCCTGAAGTGACAGGGAAGCTCATTACGCCAGGCCGTTATCTCGGGGCCAGGATGGCAGACGTGCCCCTCCGGCTTCCCCGCTGGGGGCAAGGCTGGCGAGCACCAGCTCCTGCTTCCCCAGACATCGCCCAACTCGCTCCGACCTGCTCCGCTTTGCACACATCAGTATTTGGTTTTACCAGAAGAAAACATAACCTAAAAATTAGTGAGGAGGATTAAAATTGACAAATTTCCGTGCCCTGTGATGAACTGTCAAAGGAACCGCAGGAAACCTGGCAGGACATAGGTGGATTAATTACTCTGAAAGTTACTACTACTGTGAGCTATGACTGTGTTTTTCAAAGGCAAATGCTAGAAAGGTTTACCAGCTGCCTTCAGAAGAGGCTTCAATTTTGTTCAGCAGTGTTTTAAAGACATATGCTGGGAGGCACCTTGCTGCCAGTGCCGCTGCAGCTTCCACGCGCGGGCAGAGACAAGGGAGCAGCATCCAGCGGGTGCCATGTGAATTCCCCACCACCAAAGCACACAGCACAAACGTGATTTAGTCCCCATCCTGACCTAAAATTTCTAGCACAGCCTTGGCACCTGCTCAAGGGCAGCTGTAAGACACCTGAAATAAAACAACTAAAAATCTCTGCAGCCCTAAGCTACACAGTCCTCCTTTACCTCTCCATTGCTTTACTGGTTTTTGCTCAATTCTATTTTTTGCTCATCCTCTCCCTCTCTTCACACCTCTTCCTGCCCTCTGCAAACCCTCCTCCCACCACCCCAAATCTGCTGATGTGTCAGAGCACCTTCCCCAGGGCCCTCAATTCTTCCATTGCCTCTGGCTGGGACTTTGTTTTTACACAAACCCTCCTATCGCTCCTTGCGTTTCAGGTGCTCCCACCCAGATGTACTTTGTGGAAATCTTGCAGAATTTCATAAATTCAGTAAATGTCACGAAACAGAAATTAAGGAAGCAGAAAGACCATGGGTAGTCAGGGGCTCTGGCACATCAACAGATTTGGAGGGGGTGGGAGGAGGGTTTGCAGAGGGCAGGAAGAGATGCAAAGAGAAGATGAGCACCTTTTCCACTTCTGTTGATAGAAATTAAGCTTCTTTACTCAGGCGAAGGAGGGGGAATGTTTCCAAAACAAAACCAAAGCAAAGCAACCAAAATCACTTTGGAAGTCTCAATGTCAAGACCTTATCATTCTCCTGATAAAACAGCAGCTTCCCAAAATATAACCCCAGGTGAAAGGAACTGTGTCCCTTCTAACCATGTAGGCAGAATATAAACAAACAACAGGCCAGAGTTTCCTCTCTCTAGACTGCACCATCTAGAGCCATGGACAGTTCAAGAACCCGCCTGGCGATGCCAAGGCTGAGCTGCCACGGTCAGGGTTACACCCTCCTGTCCCACACACACCTCTCTGGCAGCGGCTGTCCGCCAGCCACAAGAGCAGAGCTTTATTCAGGCTAGTCCCTGGGGCATCCATCCTCTCTGACAGAAGCAAATCCACACGATGCCATAAGAGCAGCCTCATAAGCTGCTGTCTGAACTGGGGAGATATGGCCCAGACACAGCCAGCATAGAGGTCCCCCAAAAACACCTCTACCGCGGAGCACTGGCGGGAGGATCCCATCCTCCAGCACAGACATTCGTCCCCAGCATCCCCCCGGCACCTCCACAGCACAACCCTGCTATGCACATCCTTGCTCTGGTGCCTCGGGCTCCTGCGACAACCCACCCACCGATGCCCGGCCAACCCACACTGGCCCAAGGGCAGCAGTGGGCCCAGATCAGGAGCAGACTGGGAAAACTGTGGAAGTCACCCAGCCAGGAGAGGAAAGTTGGATCCCCGTCACTGGGAGCAGCTTGACATCCAAGTGCAGTGAAGAGGCTGGGTCGTCTCCGTCTTCCAGTCCCAGAAATGCATTGCTTTGTCCTTCACAAGCCACCTGGTATTACACCATGCTGGACAGCTGCCCTGGCCCAGACCATCAGTCTTGCATGCAAGAAACAGACACTTCAAAACCAGCAAGCCACATCTCCAAAGCTTAGGGTGAAGCCAGCTAACTAAAATTAGAAAAACGACAAGGAAAATCTAAATTACTCAGTTTCAAACTATGCACCTGCGCTAGCTCCTTGAGCACATCACCCAAATGAAATCAAATCAGGCAGCAAGCTCTTCAGGACTGAGGCAGTTCAGCCTCACATTGCACTGCCCCAGCTCCACGCGACCCACTGAGAAGGGGCTGCACGCTGCCGTAAGCAGAAGGGACACCGCAGCGATGCGGGGCTGTGCGGCTGCTGCTTAGGAGGCAGGTGATGGGTTGCACAGACAAACAGCTGCTGGTACCGTCACCAGAACTGCAGCTCCTCATAGCAGAAGATTTCGAGCACCCTCAGTGCCGCATACACTGCAATTCAGCAGTCAGCTGGAGCCACAAGTACCCAGAGGCAGACTTCAGCATCTCACGTGAATGCTGCAAACCCCTGGCCTTCAGACAGGGGTCTGATTCCCTTACGTCAGACACGTTTCAGTCAAAGCCTGACATGGGTGATGCTGAAGACAGACCTCAGGACTGCTGCCTGCTGCGGCGACTGGTGGGGAAGGGTCTTGCAGGGAACACAACTGAAATACAGCTACTTTCTGCCTACACAACGCCAGAAACCTGCCCTCATGAGAGCTGGCTCCAGCGGGCCCTTCTAAGCAGCTCCTGGCCCCACACCACAAAAGCCGCTGGCTGGGCTGAGCCAGCACTAGCAGCATCACCGAAGACGGACAGACACTGAGAGTGCCTACAGTGCCATAAATCACCCCGGCAGAGCAATACAGCACAAGGCCAACATTTACATAAATAAAATGCTAAAGAGCCAAAAGCAGCCTCATTAAAATATACTTCTTCATGCAGCAGACTGAAGAGGTACTTGGGCCCAGCCAGAGGTGTCGAAAGCATCCCTCGCTGCCAGCGAGGAAGGCTGGACACGTCCGCGCTGCCCCTGCCTGCGGGTGCTGGAAGGGGGAGCCGGTGAAGGTCTCAAGGTCTTTTTGTGTTATTACTTGATTCCAGAGAGCTGAGCGCGCCATCTCCTCCCCTTCCTGGAAAATCCTCTGACCCTAAATAACCTGAGTCTACCAGGCTCATTTAGATACGCTAATCAAACTGCCTAAAGCCAGGAGACTGAATGCAATATTACAGAAAAGCCCTCAGGAACACAGAGACAGCCCTGCGGAAGGAAAAAAAAAAAGCTTCCCCCCCCTTTTAAATTTTTTAAAGCTTTCAGCCTGCTGCTTTACCTACCATAATGTTTCCAGCGAAATCTTCTGTGCTGTCCCCTGACCTCAGGATAACCCACACACTAAACTAATAACTGCATGCAGCCGTGCAGCCTTTTTGCCTCTCTCACTTTCTGTTTTGAACACGTGCACTTGCTGATACGCTTCATTTCTCCTTCCCCAGCAGCTGCCTGGGTCCGGGTTGCCTGACCTCCAGTGAGGAGGAAGAAATGGGGGGTTTGAAAGTGATGCTGGAAGCACCCCCAGGCGCTGACCCACGCAGCACACAGAGCCAGACAACACTGTGCCACAGCCAACGGCAGCTCTGACCCTGCCCTCCCAGCTCCAGCGTAGAACACATCCATATGGACAAGGCATCTACTGACTGCTCCATCCAGATGGCATTCCCACAGCTGCAAGAATTAGCCCCCGAGGAGAAGACCCCAGAGACATGAGGCCTGCAGAAAGGAAGCCTGGAGCTGGTCTTGCAACAGAAAGGCGAACTGCTCCTCCTCTCTTCCTCCCACCAGCAGAAAAACAAGTGCAAATGCCCAGTGCTTCTGGCTTCCTTGGAAAACAGCTCTGGAACAAACCTTTGGAGACCTAGAGCACAGCCAGATGAGCACCTGCAGCACAGCTCAAGCAGCCCAAAACATTAGATCCGTCCCCCACTGCTTACCACGTCTTCAGCCGAGAAAGCAACCAGGAGCTCCCCGCTGAGTTTCGGTGCAGAGACAGCTTTGCTTAAAAACCACCGGCTCTTGTTTTGCAGTGACGCCGAGGAGGAGTGGTCCCAGGGTCAGTCACCACATCCTCCAGCTGAGCCGGCTCCCTGGCAGAGGGCAGCACTCATGCCAGCAGCTGCCTCTAATCACTGCATCGACATCGGGCACAGGCAGCCCCTCACCTGCGGAGCTCCCCGGGCACAGGAGCCCTCACCCAGCTACAAGCTGCTGCCCCACACCGTCGTTGTCACCTTCTGCAGGCAGGCAAACAGGCCAGGGCACTGCACACGCTCAGCGAGGAGCAAATCCCAGCTCCTCACCACCTCCACCAAGGATTAGGTCGTGGGCTGTTCGTTACGAGCTCGCCCAGCGTTGTATTGCGAATAATTTTTATTTCTTAATGACATGCTATTTCTGCTGAAGCACTCCCAAGCGTTTAGCCTAAACGAGGCTGATTAATAATGGCGTGGTCCGAACAGTGAGCAAAAAACAATGCCAAAGCATCCCTATTTATAAATTGTCCCTTATCTAATTTCAGAAAGGGATGCCTGGCCCCTTCCTGCTGCTCGTGAGCAGCACGCGTGCTGTTCTGAGAACTCCTTTCAACCACAGGGGAATTGATGAGTGAGGGCAGCAGGGCTGGTACCCCCACAAACTGTGGCACTGGTCGCACGCAGAGCCAGAGCTGGGCACTTTACAGCTGCTGCCCTGGCATGTCCCACACTCCTCTCGTCCCCCCAACAACATCCCACTGGCTCTGAGGGATATGGGGACCTTGCTCCACCCCACGCCTCACCTTCATCCTGGGTGTCCTGGTTTCCACTGGTATTTCAGGAGAGGGAGAGGGAAGCTGCAGACAGCACTGCCCAGAGGAATGCCCACACTGACCACGTGCTCAATCCCTCTCCTCCTGCTTTTCTGCTGGCGTTTCCCCAAATCAGAGAAAACCCTGTGCCTCTGATGCCCAGAGCTATTCCCTGTACAACGAGGATGGCCAGAGGGGACACACAAGTCATAGTGGCCCAACACGGTGGCCAAGACTTGACCAAACAGCCTCAGACTGCAAAGCCACCCCCAGCAGGTTGAGCTTCCCACACCCCCAGGAGCACGCAGCCAGCACGGAGCAGCGTACCCCAACTTGAAACCTGCAAGGGCCTCGGACCATCCAGCAATTAATTTGTGCAATAAGCTGCTGCTTGAGCCCCTTGATGCAACCCTGGCTGCAGCAGGAGGCTGGGCTAGCAATTGGTGCCACCTGCAAGCCAGGCAGACCAGCTCTCCCGTCCAAGGCAGGGTAGGCAAAGCAGCATGGCCATCACTCCAGCAGCTTTGCCAGAGTCAGGGGATGCCCCCCCCACCCCGCTCTGCACACCCTGAACTTTGAAAAAAGAAGTTGCTTTAAATCTCTTTCTGCCAGCAGCGAGCGTGACCTATTTTAGCAATAAAAGAAAAAGCTCTCTGGTGCCTGGATACCCCTTGGCACTGGCAGCACAGCAATTGCTCATCAGACCAAGAAATGCATTTTTTAGCCTTTGCCTGGAGAAAATAATTTTTCCCAAAGCCAATTCAGGTAAGAGGAAGGGGGAAGGTTTGGGAGGAACCAGGGCGGTAGCAGAGCTGTCGCTGCGTGAGGTCCAGACACAGCATGGGCCACGAGGGGATCAGCGTGGCATGCAGCCCATCGCCCTCAGCCTCCCCAGCGAAAAGGAGCCATCCTCCACTACTGAAAACCTCCACTGAAGTGCAAAGGAGGTGGTTATTGATCAAAACAGGTTGTCCACAAGTACACTGCTGTCTGCCCAGCTTCCTCCCCAAAACCCTGGGAGGAGCTCACTGCAGATTTAAGGAAAAAAAAAAACCATAAAACAAACAACAACTCCTCCACAATCAGCTCTACTGTTGAAGATAAGGTCAGTAATAAAAACCTGGCTGAATACATGCATTTTTATCTTGCCTACGGGGATGCAACATGCGCTGAAAAGACAAATGCCCTTATTGTTCCGACACAGTCTCGTTGCCATCCATCTCAGAAGCTGCTGACTTGGCCTTTTGTTTTAGGAGGTGACCACACTGCGCGTGGCCCCTTCTTGGAAGGCATTGATTTCTGCTGCCATCCCTGCACTGAGGCCACGTCTGCTGCCAGCACCATTAACGTCTGTACCAGCTGCACAGTAATGCATCCTTCCCGACACCCTCTCCCCCACCTCTCCAGCAAACCAAGGCTGTCAGCAGCATTTAGCCGTCCCATCTGAATATGCCATTCATGGAGAAGAAGTCACATCTCGGTGGGGGCAGCTCTCAGCTGTTGCGGCTTCCCAGTCATCTGACCGGTGCCTGGTGCTGGAGCCAGCCACCAGCCCTCTCCTCAGCAGCCAGAGGTGCCCGCAGAGCAGCACATCCATTACAGTGCTGCTTTTGAGTCTCTCTCCATCACAAGACTTTTGTCCCCGTCACATCCAGGCACCTTTGAGCCAGGAATGACCCGTCTGCCCTTCCTCCATTCCCCATGCTTGGTGCTCTGCTTACTGAAGCCACTTACGGTCACTAACACCACGTGGGGTGAGCAGCTCTCTTCACACGAACCCAAAACTTCCACCTTAAAAGCATCATGTCATTTTTCTCATCATCACGTCTCTTCTGCAGCATAGTCCCCCACCATCTCCCATCACACATGCTCCCAAACACAACCATAACCTATCTGCAGGTCCATGTAGGACCCTTTTGTCTTTCCACGTCCCCCGCTCAGCTCTCTCCTACACTTCCTTACACCTTCACAGCAAATACTTCAGGTCAAGGAATCTGACTTGCTCAGTATCTTGAATAAATGTGGTGACAGTGACAATCAACAAAAGCCCCGAGTCTTGCAGAAGGTGTCTCCAGGGGCTGGCGGGGCAATGCGGGCAAGTCAGGCTAGGAGTGCAAGCAAAGGCTTTATGTCTCCTAAAGTGGCTTTAGTGGGTCTCTACCTTTGCCAAACCACATACACAGCAGAAGTTTTTTCTTCCCCTGTGGATTTACAATCTTGAGATCAACCAAAAGCAAAGCATCTGCATCAAATCACATCCAAAAAGAAGGTTAGGGAGCAACCATAGCAGTTTACAGCAGCTTGAAAAAGAATTGTTTTGGATAAAGGCTGTATCCTAGGGAAAATGAACTTTAAATACAAATGGCTGTAAGCCAACTCCTCCTTCTTCGCAATGGGAGAGAGACCCCAAGGCAGGGAATAAGGTGTCCTGTTCCTTCACCTCCATGCTCTCCCAGTCCCACAGCAGAAAGCCAATTTCCCCAAATCCACTGCTGAGCTGCTCAGAGCTCATGCAATCCTTCACTGGCAGCCTCAAGGTACTTCAAGAGAGATCGCGCCGAGTTCTTGTGACAGACACGATCAGAGTCGGTATTTCCAATGTATGTTTTTGATTTCCAAGTCATTCCTTAAAACATTAGCTGCAGCCCAGCAGGCAGGATTCAGGAAGCGAATTTCTGGCACGAACCACCCCCCGCTCAGCTGCGCAGCTGGTAGCAGGAGGCTTTTCTTTGCGCTAGGAGGTGGTTGGAGAAGGCTCTTTGCAGCCTGGGGGATTTTAGCATTTGGCACCGTAAACTCTTCCGTTCTGCAAGTTCCTGGAGCACCGACACAGACTGGCATTTTGCTTCCAGCAGATAAAAGTGTGAATAACTACTCCAAGGAAAACCAACACAGCAGCAAAGGCGCCTCGCGTATGTAATGCAAAATACACCGCCTCTCTGCAGGCTTACCTGGCGTCACCTTGCCATGCTGATCACGTCACTGCGGAGAGGAGGTAGCTCCTGCCATCTCAGGAGCTTGCATCTCCTTACAGCACCTTCCACAGCAGGACGCTGGGTTTAACTTGCCCTGCTCAAACTGCTGGGAGGAGGAGTCTGGGCAGCGAAGGCACTCGATTCCCCCCAGGCCACCATTTGGCTAGGACACCAAATCAACACACAAGTTTGCACCAAACTCTTGTCTCTGGTTCGGCAGACAAGGAAGTATTTATCATGGGCCAAGCAAAACGAGCGATCTGTCTGGGATGCTCCTGCACAAGTGCTGTTTTGCAAACGGGGAGTTTAATGAAGGAACTACAGAGCTGCTCCCAGACAGGAGAGGTGGCACAGGAAGGGGCATGAAGGTCTCAAAGCTGGAGCAGAGGGGTTAAGCTCACTTTGCCATCTCAGCTGAGCAGTGTGCGGGGAACAAGGCCAAACAGCACATAGGAGGCGTGCCGAGCGCCTCGTTTTGCAGGGAGGAGATGGTGCTCCCCGATGGGGATTCAAGTGACGATGGAGCACTGATTTCATATGCACGTGCAAACACCCCAATCCTACCAGTCCCCAAACCTGTTTAATATCTCTCGTAGGTAAAGTGCTAAAAGCACCCCAAAAGCAGAAGCTGTTTTGGCACAGAGGCTGCTGCATGAGGACACCTTGTGTGCCCCGACCCACAGCATCTCCTGCAGCTGGTACCACCCTCCTGGCAACCCCAGCCTGCATCCGAAGCCGCATCATTCCTGTGGCACTGAAATGTCAGGTCCCTAACAGGAGAAGGATGACTGGTAAGGAGGGCACAGCAAGAAACTGGATCCACAGGGGAGGAAGAGAGGAGAACCCTTCTGTCCCCAGGGAATATTGATCACAAAGGTGCTTTAAAAGGAAAGGGGGACTTGCGCTATGCAGGGAAATGGATCTGTTTAACGAAAATATCTGCAGGTTGCCTGAAAATGAATATCCTTCATGCAAAAGCTTCCTTTGAGAGAGCATGAACTTCGGACACATTAGAAGGTTAAGAGCGTAAGTAATGTGTTTTTTCACCTTTAGCTAAAGGTCATGAAGCGTTCAAACAATTCCTCTGTTCCCAGGCTGAACATGACAGAAGTCAACTAAGCACCCCAACATTACAGCTAATTAATACGGAAAACAAAAATGTTTCCCCTGCAGTTTGGCCAAGAACCACACAGTGCTCTTAAGAAGAAAGTGCTGATCATTGGTTATTTAGTTTTACCTAAAGAAAGTCAAACAAACCAGAACCTTTTCCCCAAGCTTCCTCCTTGCCTTTAAAAGCATGCACACTAGTCAAAGTTTTTTTACAAGTCATTTTTAGTAAGATGGAATTAAATCTAGGGTCATTATAAAATACCGCACCATTTTCACATCCAGCCTCCCTGACAGCTGTTGGGACCGGATGCCTCTCAGTGAGGAGGAGGAGGAGGACGACACCCTGATTCAGACGGGGACCAACCTACCCAGCGGAAGAGCCTGTTCACTGCACCACTCATCAGAGCTCAGTCTGGATCAGACCCACGGGTTCACAGCCCTGCCCAAAGCTGGCACCCAAGACTGAAACCAGCCAAATAAACATCCTCACTCAACCGGTACTGGATCTTCTCCACCAGCTCCAAACTCAGCAGTAACTCCTGGAACGCGCTGCTGGGAGACAGTGCCCATAGGTACAAAGCATATTTTTGTTTGGTCACTTGAAATGTGTCTTTTTGTTGGATACTCCCTCAGGTTTTATACCATGGGAGAAGAAAAACGCCCAAGCCTGCTTCCACTGCCGTCCGCCCCTTCACAACATCCCCTCTCACTTGCCTCATCTGTGAAATCGAACAGCTGCAATCCTTTAAATCACTTTTCATAAAGTGTCTCCAAGCCTAAAATAATGTCACGGCTCATTTCTGAGCTCAGTGTTCCTGCCGTGCCGCATTTCCCTGGGTGCGACCGTCACAGTTGGACTGCGATTATTTATTTATATTATAATAGCATTTGCAGCCCTGCTGTGCTCAGCCCTGTGCACGTGCCCAGGAGGTGACCTAGGGCGTTTCCACCACCAGGATAAGGATCCCCAGGCTGATGAATTCCCAGTTCTTGGGAAAGGATGTCATGGAACGCAGAAAACCAGAACCAAAATCTAATTAGATGCAAGCCATGCTAGTGTCGCGTTGGTTTTGGCTTCTCTTGCTTTCTTCCAAACAAGCTCTCACTGTGCAAACACACCCCATGACAAAACTGACCTGGCCAAGATATGCAAGCAAACACCGCTGACTTTTAATATTAAACAGCACAGCAACTTCAAAGCAACTGGGCTCTCCTCTCCCAAGCAATCCCACCAGAGATCAGCTCCAGCCCCAGAGCCCTGGCCAGGTTCCAGCTCACAGTGCCGCCAAGCAAGAGACGTGTTTGCAAACAGCTGAGAGTGGCAGGGCAGATCATGCAGGGACACGCTTGAAGAAATGCTCTGCCTACCCTCCCGAGGAGAAGCAAGGTGCATTTGGTTTGCGTGGGGCTGGCACGCTTCTGCCAAGCGGAGCCTTTTGGCTTTCCATCCAAAAAAAAAAAAATCTCAGCTCGGATCTCTCCTGCATCCAGACACCTAAAAGGTATCACATAACTTCGGAAGATTACATGAGGCTGTAAAAATAGCTTCTAGAAGCAAACACCAGCAACTTTTCTCCAACATTAATATCATAGAATAAAAACAGTATTCACTCTAGCCAGAGAGCAGGGCAGGTTGGAGAAACCCGGAGCTTCCTCCGACTTGTAAACAACTGCCCCTCTTGGTTCATTCTGCTGTTGCAACACTACGGGGAAGCAACCAGAGTTTGCAGGAGACAGGGACTCACCCCCGAGGCTAGGAGCCTTTTGCACTCTTCTAAAATCCGTCTCCACATTGGGTATTGGGGTTTCTTTGGTTTGTTTTTAGATCATGGCTTTGCAACAACTGCAGATCTTGCTTCACCTGGTCACATCCTCCTCCTGCTCGGGTTTCTGATACAAAGGGAACTGGGATTTTCTTTTTGAGACAAATGCTCTCATTCTGTCCCACCTCCCAAATAAACACGCTCACACCGATGGAAGCAAAACTCCCACAAATCCAACCAGGTCAGCATGTCTCATACCCTGGATGAAAAGCTTCTTTGTGCAGAAGCACACAGGCCCCAAGCGATCTGGATGAGCCAGCTAACACAGCCAAAAGCTCGTCCTGCACCCTCCTTAATGTTTCTATTTCAAAGCTTTTCCAAACTCCAGCTCTGCTCCCTGTGATACTCTGCTGAAGCCCAGCAAAGAGGACAGACGAGGGAATTTCACCCCTTCACTGACACTTTGTGGGTTTCCAGGCTTTCAAGTCAAACCCCAAAATCTTCACAGCTGGAATTTGACTGTTCAATAGCCACCACTGTCAGAAACGTAACCCCAAGATAAGGTCTCCTCCCTAACTCGTGTTATAAGCACCTTCCCAGCTGTAGCCACTTTGCTGTAACCCACCAAGAAGCAGCTCCAAAGAGCAGCTTTACCAGTATGTGCCACACTCCAGCACCTAATAAGATTCATTTAAGCAGCTTGAGCTGCCTAAAGCTGTTCCACTAAGCAGAGTTTTTTCCGTTAAGGGCTTAAACCTAAAACATTCAAACATCCAGGATGAGCAAGCACAGACATGAGTGACACAGCACAGAAAGGAGCGGCTGAATCCAGGTGAATTAACCCCTGCAAGCTCCGGTGCATTGAACAAAACACAGCCACAACAAAAAAAACCACCACCAACTTATGCCTTGATCCAAGCAGAGACAAGACTATGGGTCAAAGGTAAGAGAGGGAAAATGTGGGGAAGGATAAAATGGAAAAAAATCAGCACCTCAGTTTTCTTCTCGCTCCCCAGGAGTGCCACCACCAGCCAGGAA
>NW_008824445.1:249429-257033 GCF_000699105.1 Pygoscelis adeliae
CCTGACTAAAGGGCAGGCGGCGGGTTCACTCCCAGCAGTCCGCCCGGAAATCAGGAGAGCTCTCCCGTGGGTGTGAGGAACAAGGACCAGGCTTGCTGGGAAGCAGTAAGCAAGAGAGGATGCTCATTCCCTGATGATTCAGCACCAAGGAAAGGCCAAGCTGAAGAGGGCTGGAGGCCACGTGCTTCTGCTCCACGTGGATGGTCAACCTTCCCCTTTCCCCCCAAGCTGGTTGCTGCATCCAACCAAGGGTGCTCTTACCAGGAAGACAAACGGATTCGGATGCTCAGAAGTGATGAGCCAGAGCCCATGAGCACCACCACAGCAAGCACTGGGAAGAGGCTGGAAAGTGAGAGAAAGCTGAAAGCACCGTATGGAGAAACAAAAGAGGATCCCACAAGAGAGGAACAATGAAATCCCGTACCACAGGCACGGAAATGGTCTGATTTCTCTGTAACAGCCACATCCGAGACCAGCGCAGCTGAACCACTGCCCCAGTGACGGGGACGCGCCATGCAGCTCTACCCTGCGAGCGGGTAGGGAAGGAAAGTCTCTTGCCTTACCGCATGTGGTCGAGCAATCTGAACCGGATAGGACATGGCGTGCGGGGGGTAGCGCGGCTCGGTGGCACGCCAGCTCTGCGTCACGGGCTGCGTAGATCCAGACATGTCGAAAGAGCAGGCGCGGCAGTTGCTGCTTCCAAATCACCGACAAAGGACTAGGAGAGCCAAGAGCTCCTCTTCATCATGTGTGTGCTTTCCACGTCACTCAACAACTGAAAGCAAACGGGAAAGCAGCAGGTTAAAATTCAGTCAACCACAGTCCCACGAGACAACTGAACATCAAGCCTTGGGTGATCAAAACCTGACCGCCCTCAATCCTCCAGCAGCTCTGTTTTCCACTTGGCAAACACCACTTCCAAGTTTTTGCTGTGGATTACTCCTATCACAGGGAAGTCCAAATATAAGATTATCCCAAATCCATCCCAACCAACTGCCCTGGAAAGCCTTCCCCTAGCACCAGCAGGACCAGGCCTGCAAACCACCGGCAATTTATTTGGGCCCTGTGGATCAACATATCTACAAGTCTCCTGGAGATGGGTATTTTTTTTGAGGGGTGACTTAGTTCCCAAAAACACAAGCTGGAGTTTTGGCACTTCAACATGAGGTCCAAAGGCACCAGGTCCCTCCTCAACACATCTCCTTCCCCATCCATGCTTTTTCACACCTCCACAAACGCTTCTTTCAATGACCTCCTTTCCGAGCCGTGGCCATTTTTGCAGCCACCGGAGGTAAGCCCTGATCTATGCGAGGAGGGACACCGGGCATCGACCTCCCCAGCAGCCCCCTCCATCCATAGGGCTACACTAAAATGCAAGATTAAAGCGCGTCACACACCTCCAGTGCCACAGAAATATTAGATCAGCCTTTCTGATCAGGACCAAGAGCCAGAGAAGACACCGTGGCCCTGAGGGTATTTTCACAAACACCCGTCACCCACACGTTTGATGCTTCACCACATGTTGCAAATCCTTTCGCAGCTGTAACAAAGTCAGGAAAACCAACAAAGTGGGAGATTTACAAGTTGCTGGTTTTTATAGATGCTTCATGTAGTTTGTTTGGAAAGGATTTTAAGCCTCCTGCTTTTTGTCTGGATTTCAACGAAAAAGTAACAAACATCTAAACGCTGCCCTTCATTGCTGCCAGTTTAAGAGGCATTAACCATTATACTCATATTAATGGTTAATAAATTCCCACCGCTGCCTAGGCTCAGAGGATGCTTCCAGGACCAGTCCTGGGCATGAAAGCTGCATCTTCCCGACTCCTCCTCCCTCCCAACGCTGAGCACTCGCATGCCTCCTCCCCAGCAGAGGTACACGTTACATATAGTTTTGTGCAAGGTTTTCAGCAGTATCAAAATCTTTCATCAGCACACTGGGAGCAGCAGAGAAGGCTTCCAGCGCCGTGACCTCCCCAGCAGCATCTCTGCATGCTCTCGTCGTCTCTGCTGCACGGGAAGCACAGCCAGCCCGAGCCAACGCAATTTCAACCGACACAGCAGTTGTCGTGTACAAAAACCGAAAGGAGGTGGGAAAGGAAAAAAAAAAAAAGAGGAAGTTTTTCTTCCCCCCCCCCCCACCTCCTGTGAGACCACAGATCAGCCCGTGCTGATAAACCATTTGCTATCTGCTGCAGGCAGGCACAGGACCACCTCACTGGTTTGCCGGCATCCACGCGCTGCTCCCCAGCCAGAAATAAAATCAAACCAAGGCAACGGTCCCCAGCAGGCTGGGCATGACAAGCAGGACAACAGCAGCAGAAGGAAACCAGCCTAAGGAGGCCCCCTTACAAAGAGAGCAAGTTCTACAAAAATCATGTTTTTCAGCAAATTCCCACTAAGGCCTAAGGATGACAGACATGCAGAGCCACCTCCATGCTCCTGCCGAGGCTCAGCCGAGCCTCTTTGGCAAAGGGTATTTTGCCAAGTTACGTACGGGAAAACACACAGCAGGGTTTGGCTCTCAGGACAGGGAGAGGAAGGACAAGCAGGTCCCCTCCCGCTTTCAGCTCACTCCCTGCACAGGAGCTGGGATTCACCCCGGCCCTGCACCCACACATCCCTGCCGAGCCCCTGGGCACCTTACCTGCCACCCTGGTCCCGGGAAGCACTGGTGGTCCGGGAACAGCCCGACCCTCATCCCAGACAGGGACAGCCTCCCCATGCAGGAGCTTGGCGTAATCCACCCCCGGGGAAGGAAAGCCCCTGCGCACGTGGGGGAATTCAGAGGCACCCAGAAGGCGGCCGGCGCGTATTTATACTTCCAGTATGACTACCCCACTTCCCCTCGCGTTTCCGACTGGATGCAATTTTAATCACCAATTCCCACCCAAAGCTGGGGTCCACGCCGGGAGCACACGGTTCAACACCCACTCCACTCACCCTCCAGGGACATACCACCACCCTCTCAGCTCTCCTGCAGCCCACGTGTGCTTCTGTAGGGGCAAACCATGACCCCAACCCTCCCTCTCAAGGGCTCCAAAAGCTCGCTGGGATCTGCAGAAGTTTAAGGTACTTTCCTAATAACGGATTCAAACTTGGACATCTTGGCTTGCAGCCACCTAAGAGGTAATTAGCACATGTAAATATATATATACACACACACACACGCACTCCAGGCTGGGGGGGGCCCAGAGCCCTTGGCAGCTTTCAGCAAGTCAACTGCTTCCCTGGAAGCTCAGCAGGTGGACCAGACCATGCCGTGGCAGCTGTCTACAGTAAGAGAAATGGGATGATTTTTTTTTTTTTTAAACTCTTCAGATCAGAAGTTCAGCTTTAAAACTCAGCACCAAGTGCAAAGCCGCGCGGTGTCAAGCTTTAAAACAGTTTAAAAGCTTTTTGCTTCTGTCTGTGCAACTAGCAAAAAGAAAAAAAAAGTATTAACTCTCTACTGGGTGGATACACACACACGGGGTGAAATTACAGGGGCCAACAAAACCATCCTGCACCAAGGCACACTGCCTGTGAGCCGTGCTGTGCTGGTGGTGCGCACTAACCACACACAAGCAGAACCACAAAAGGTTTTTTCCTTATCAAGGGCAGCAAATAGCACCTCTGCCTCAACAGGAAGCCCTGGAAAGCCAAGAGTAAAAATCATGTGCTTGCAAACAGGCGAAGCGCTGCCCATGCATTTCCACACCTGCAAACCACGGAGCAGCAGGTCGCCAGCAAGATCTCAGTGCAAGTCTAAGGCCCTGGATGCTCTCCACCGCAGCTGGACTGCGGGCTGGAGCCAAATGAGGTCAAAGCACAGCACTGGGGCAGCTCCACAGATGCTATTGCCTTAGATCCCATTTTTACGCTCTGTGTACAACGAAAGGGGCTGCTGCAGCATGCCCAGCCTGGCACCGCTCCGGGGAGGAGGAGGGTCCATGTCCAGCTGGCAGCTGGGCTGTGGGTGCTCCCACCGGGGAGCAAAGTGGGAGCCTAACATCTTGCTGGGGATGTACTGGTGCTGCTTCCGAGCTGGGTGCAGCCTGGAACACTGCTTGGCCAGCTATCCCCAGCAAAAGATACTGGGGTGCCTCCTCATCAGTGACCCTTTAATTAATTATCATTAAGAGAAGAACACAAACAATAGGAGCAGATTAATGGAAATAAGAGAAAAATAGTGCAGCCAGGCTCTTTAAATCTTTAAGATCGAACTGTTTGGTTCCTACTTTTCTCAACTGATTTTGATGAGGAACAGACATTGTCTCACCGGAAAAGTATTTCCCCCCCGGTTGGAGTCTCCATCAGAGACTGTTTTATCCACAGACCTGCGTTAGCCATTACAGCGCTAGGTACGAGATTTACAGCCTCTGATTAGGAACAGGAGAAAGCTGCAGGTTACCGGCAAACCCGGCACCAGGGCTACACCACCGACCTGTGGAGGAGGCGAGCGCCCACAGAGGCTCCTGCACCCATTTATTTCCACCTGTTTGGGAGACTCCCAGGATCCTGCCCCACTGCTGAAACCTTCAAAAACTCCACCCTCCTTCCCCCTGCCAACTCCACACAGCAAACCACCACCACCACCCTGCTCCTCTGCTTCTCCTCTTCACGTGCCATTTACTGTCTAAAATCACTTCCCCATCACCTGTTCTTCCTAATTTACACCATGAAAGCACTCTACAAGCCACTGCAAGTTGCTGCAGGCTTGCCTGCACACAGAGGAGCCCTGCCTGGACACCCGGCTGCCTGAGCACCTGCCAGCTCCCAGCAGCATAAGCCAGCTCGGGCACAGCCCATGCTAACGGGGTGTACAGCGCTGGGCCAAGCAGACTGATGTCCAGCCGACAAGATGAGCACAGACAAGCTCACAGTGATCTACAGGTTCACAGTCAACACCGCTTAGACACAGGGCTGCGCACTTCTGTGCCGGTCCTTCAGCCCAGCTCCTGAGCACAGCAAAAGCATACACTGATACAGCCAAGACCATGCAAAAACCCTACAGGTCTAAAATAAGGCTTTGCAATTAAATGGATTTGCAAAAAATTCAATTAACATCATTCAACACACTTGTTGCTCTTCAAAGTTAGAGCCAACCCTCCCAATCAGCTCCATAATCCTCAGGGAGAGCAGAATTCCCAGGTGAGGTCCCTGGCTTGCCATTGACACAATATAAATGTGGGCAAGTTGTCATAATTACCCCATGCCTTAGTTCATCTGTCTGAAAGGTGAGAACAACAAGACACTCCCAGCTCACAGAAAATACCAGTTTATCCATCCTTATAAAGGTTTTAAAGATCCCAATGAAAACACACTGCTCAAGTTCAAAGCAAGGACACGCTGAAATAAGATTAACAGAATATTCAGTTTCTTAAGTCCACAGTAATGTTACTCAACTTGTGGTCTACGGACCATGGATGGTCTACAGAAGACGTTAGGATATAGCCCACAAAATGACTGCAGAAGACCTTATTAAAAGGCAACAACTAGTACCGCCATACTATGCAGACAAGGCAAATAAGCAAAATGCTGCTAGCACTCACCAGGGCACATTTACTTGAAGAGTATTGACAAAAAACTAATGTTTAATTACATTAAATGATGCAAGGTTTTTGGAAAAAACAACCAAGTTGTCTTTACTCAAATGCTAAATGCATGACAATTTTCCTCCTCAAACAAGAAAAAAGGTATATATCCTCCAGTCAACTCACGTATTTTGAAATAAAAGTTAAGGACACCTTTGTTTATAATGCTTAATTAATACAGAGCTGTAACATTCACCTCCAAGAGACCAACCAACCCATCATGCCTACAAAACCCCAGCGCAGCCCTGTGTGCGGCACAGCAGAAAAGCACATTGCCTGTCAGCAGCCGTCCCACGGCCGGTAACGGGATTGACATGCCATACAGCTCTAGATCAAAAACAGACCTAAAAAGCAGTTAGAGATTTACCCACGCTTGCTTTAAAGGACTAGTGGAAGCAAAAATAATTAAGATGTGATGAAAATGGGTACAGAGAGGTTCCTAAGAAATGCACCACAATGTAATGATAATGGATTTGTCTAATCAATATGTGCATGAAATTTTCTTGGAAGACAGTCGACATTAAACACAAATATTTGTACGTACTGTATCTATTAAGTCCTTTCAATAGGAAAGCAGGACGTCTGCCATAAATTTAGGGCTCTATTCACAATAACAAAGATAACGATGTCAGTGTCTGCAGCCCAGGAATCCACAGTAGCATTCAATCACAGCAGGGTACAGAGGTTTTAAATTAAAATAGCAGCACAGGGTCAACAGGAAAGATCAGGCACATCCTGAGCTCCGTGGCATGGAGGAGAGGTTATTTCAACCCCAGGGGTCAAGGCCTGTACCTGCATGCGATCTTAAAGCATTTTTCTTGCTTTGGAAGAGTACAAAAGCAAAGCCAGGCTGGCAGTGTCCTGCACATCACGGCCAGACCCCGCACTTCCTCACGTGTACCCCAAACAGCGGTACCCAAAACTCTTGCCCTGTTCCCCAGCTCACTCTGAGGTCCACCCCGTCAACAGCAACCCTCCTCCCTCTGCTCTTTTGGCCAGATGACTTTTGAACTAGATTAATTTCCTAGCCTGACTGATGGTGCGGATGCACAAGCAATTACAGCAGCAGATCTGGGGGAAGAAGGGGCCTTGGCAGCACCACAACAGAGCTGCCCAGGGCAGGATGTTACCCTTGTAAGAAGGTACAACCAGTCCCTAAGGCCACAGAGGGAATGGCAGAAGCTCAGGAGCTGAAGTCTCTCGTCCTGGTTTGCTGTCTTCTTGCTGGAAAACTCTAGGCTGCATCAGCTCTCCCACCACGGCACAGCTCCACACAGAACCAGTTCTGATCCCCGATGAAAGGTGACTTCTCTGCCCTGCTCCTATCACTGCCCAAAGCCGCAAAGCAGGATTTGCGACTTGTATTTCTCCTTTTCAATCTTTCCAAGCTATTTTGGGCACGAGACCCATGTTTAGCTCTGCCCCGAGATAACCTTTGCCAGCATTTGTGTACAGATCTTGGCACCACAGCTGCACGGAGCAACGTCAGAGGGATGGACTTTGCCAGCCCCACTCCCGGTTGTTTCGAAAGGCAGGTTTGCCAGATAGGCTGCTCTCGGCAGCAACACAACGCTGGCCTGATGCTTCTGGCAGCAGAAAGTATGCGCTAACTGTGTGCTGCAACTCCTGCCACTAACAGCCCTTGTTCAGACCCCAACCCTCAGTAGCATAATCTGGTTGCTTGGAGCAGATGAGACATCTGCACCACCTGCCCCACCACAGACACCGCTTGTCAGATGAGCACTTGCAATGGATCTCACGCAGTTCAAGTACCTCCCAGCCCTCGGCAAAGAGGCTGCAAGTGACCTTGTGATGGCTCCCAGAGGGGCACGTATGTGCTTAAATGCACAAGACTGACCGATTTCTCTTTGCAGAAGCACTCGGCTGTCACTCCCCAGCTGCAGGGACGCCGTCTTATTAAAATGCACAAGCCATACGCCAAGTGCCAGCCTGGCCACAGCTCCAGCATCAGGTCAGCATCAGCATGGCTGGCCTGAGCCTTTGCTTTTCAAATCCTGCCATAACGTGCCT
>NW_008824445.1:257101-260579 GCF_000699105.1 Pygoscelis adeliae
TTCCCGACTCCCATTGTAGGATTTTCCCCTTCTAATCAATTTAAAAAAAAAAACAACAACCCTTAAGCATCTCCCGGTTTTTGCAGTTGAGACTGCAAAAGCACGCAGACGACGCACGGATCATGTGGACAGCGAGCTCGTCAGCAGGGATGTGATGGCAGAGTTGCTCCTGTTACGCAACGGCATCGCTGCTCCCGTGCCAGGGCACCCCCTGCCCTGCAAACCCATTCCCATGCTGCTCCGCCGGGAAGCAGAGAGAGCCGGCACACACACGGCCACAAGCAACCTACAGCTGCTGACTGGCAGCTACAGGCTGAATGCCCAAAAGGGACACTTCAAGTAATTAAAGATACTGACAAGGAACAGCAAAAAAGAAACCCACACTACAAAAAAAAAAAGGGGGGTAGGATTTGGATCCATGCACAGGCCATTCATGAAACAAAGGAGTTATTTTAAGTGTAGGCTGGAAATAGAAAACAAATTAGAGCATGTGAGGCCTTTGTTGAAGAAGATCTGCAAAGACAAATGGAAATGCCTGGAGAGGAAATTAAACAACAACCAAAAAAACCCATGCTCCCACCCGGGCACTGGGACTGCAAAGGGAAACAGGGCAGGGGACTAGAGGAGAAGAGGAAACGAAGGGAGTGACGGTCAAATGCCAGAGCACAGATTAGGCAGCCAAAAAGCAGACAGATAAGAAAACCAGTGCAGGACAGCAAAAGCGAACCAGCAGAATTGACTAGTAAGACTCCAGGGATGGAAAAAAATGCTGAAAATGCCCCATTTTCTGATGGAAGCTCAGCTGAAAGCTCCAGATACAGAAATGCACAAGTTGAAACTAAAATGCGCATCTGCCAGGCAAGAGGGACTGCAGAGGCACAAACCAAACCGTCCTCCTTTTCTATCAAACCCCTGTCTGGCAGTTTGAAATGGTGCAACGCTGCCACGTCCACATGGGATCCAGGGCAATTTTAACCGTGTGACAAGCGCAGGCGGCCTATGCCAGAGCAAAGCTCCTGCCCCCCCTTTTAAGCCCCCCAGAAACCAGGGGTGGGTTCTTCACAGCACCAAGACTTGCCTTTTCTGGGAAAACAGCAGGGAAGGACAGACAGTTCAGTACTTCACAAGCCCTCTAAGATATTCTCTCTGCTAAGAAAGCGTCTGCACAACCACACGATCCTCACCAGCGCTGCCCCCAGCACCGCAGGGGGCCGTGCCGTGTTGCCCCAGGAGCAGGCAGAAGGCGGGCAGCTCCTCTCAGCCCAGCAGGCTGAATCGACCTGGATCCAGGGTCCTCCTTTATCTGGGGAGCAAATTTCCTTTCAGGGTAGCGCGGGCCGTCCCCGGAGCATCTGCTCCCCGTTCACTACCCCATCCCCTCCCTGCACGCACTATATGATAGCTTTTCCACTTCAGCTGCCCCCCCTCTTCTTACATTAAACATGGCCTTAATTATTGTAACTGTTACACAGTACTAATCTCAGTTTAATAAACACACACAAGCAACTTTAAATCAAGAAAAAAAATGCAATTCCTTGCCAACATGCAATAATGATATAGTAACCGTACGACTGTTTCAGCCACGCTCCCAAGTACATTAAACAGCACATTAACAACCATTGCTGTAACAACACATCATCACTACACCCATACGCAGCTCCCAGGAGCTAACCTAAACCCCAGACTATCCCGATAAATAAGGCTTTTAAAATGCAAGGGAGATTACAAAGCACCTGCGAGATTTATTTATATATTTTGCACAGAACACGCTGCTCATTTGATTTTCAAACCTTTCAGTTCATATTGCTGCAGAGACAGGTCCTCTGATGTCTTGGGCACGTTCATGAAAGCTAGGGGAGTCATCTCCTCGAGATCCTTTTGTTGAACAAATTACTCAGCTCAGGATTGACATTTTCGATTATTTACATCCTGAATAAAGAAGGGAAATTCATTTTCTGGAGTTCCTAAGATAAGTTCTTTGAGGCAGATTGTACTGCTAAACATTTTCTCCTTTCGCACGTTCCCAATTTCAAAGACGACAAAACATCTTTGCCTTCTAAATTATTCCTTTTCTTTCATGATCCTCTAATGATTCAGGAGTCTAAACTTCACACAAGGATCTTTGAAGAGCACCGACTGCCAGCATAAAAGCTGAACTATTGTGACAAACTGCGCAATTTAATGCCTCCATAGGAAGACATGTGCAAAGGAACAAAATTACCCCAGGGAATCAAAACAAAGCTTGCAAATAAATTAAATGACCTGTAAACTAAGGTACTCAAAAATATGAGATGCTATGCAGCTGTGCCATAAAATATCACTAAAGAAGGGAGTCATTTGGGAGTGGAGCTGTTTTAAACTAACCCATTTTACTCCAGGTTTGCACTGCAGTTGCTATACTTACCCAGCACATTGCTGCACCTCAGACGCAGGATGGGAACTTAAGTAATGCTAACTCAATTGCTTGTGATCGCCTGTCAAATACCAGCTCTGAACCCTCCACTAGGCCTTTCTCCTAACATCCCCGGGGTAATTACTAGCAGATAGAGTCAATTTTCAGCCCAGGTTAATAACCGAATTCCAGCCATTTGTTCTTGCACATTGCTGCTGCTTTCATTTCTCCCCAGGAAAACCGATGAGAAGTTCAAGCTCACTGGTGGCCCAGCAAAAGGAGCTGCTCATTAGTTCGTAGCAGATCAGCTGGAGAGACAGGTCTAAGCAGTAGGAGCCATTAATTGGGTATGTTCTGCTTTCCTTGTCTAGGTAATTAATAGCTTCTAGACAGAAAGTCAAAGCCTCTCTAGAGGCACCAAAAAAATTTCAACATTTGCATACAACGTGTAGCACCTTGCAGAAAGCTGGACAATTTGCAGCAAGGGAAGGGGGACAGGAGAACACCTCCTCCTCCTCCTCCTCCCATCCACCCCCTTCTCAAACACCCCTGTACACAAACCAACAGCCCATTTCAACAAGAGCCCTGGCACACAGTGAGTGCAACGCAAAGGGCTTCACTCCTTCTGCATCCACAGGGGAGTCTTACTAAAACGGAGGAGTCTTGCATAGCTCCAGCTCCCTCCAACTTCACTCAAAAGGTAAATGGCACGTTGCAGGAGCCGAGCTTTGGGTTATGTTTCTACAGACAGGCTTACAAAGCAGATGGGGATTCCTGATGTGTTTAATAACTGAACCCGTGCAAGTGGGCAAACAGGATTTCAGTGCTTCCCTGCCAAGCTCAGCCCTGCTGACAACAAGCTGTCCAAAGGCGTCAGTCAGTCCCCAGCAGATCAGGAGTCCTGGCTTTCTGATCAGGACAATTCTCAAACTGTAACTTGGTCATACCCTTTGTAATTTGCCTTTCCTGGGCTTGGAGCAATGGTTTTCAGCCTGTCATTTATAGGCTTCTGGGAACCTGTGGACTAGTTTGAAGGAGTCCTTGAATGGTGACTGAAATTCATACTACAGAGATATGACACATCCC
>NW_008824445.1:260636-269294 GCF_000699105.1 Pygoscelis adeliae
CCGCCCTACCCCATCATACCAGAGGGAGGGGGAGAGTTTTGCCTCATTCCCCGGCAAAATGCCCAGTCCTTGGGCTATCAGTCCACCCTGTTTTGCAATTGCTGAACTCAAAGCTATTTATTAATAATAATCATTACTGCTTTAAAAAAAAACCTTAGCTGCCAACTTCAAGCTATTCCTAAGATGACTCACTGGCCCAATTCACTGCTGCTGCTGTGCAGGCACAAGCAGGTACCTCCCGTCACCCTGCACCTACCTACCCTGGGGCTGAGGTTTCAGATGGTTCCTCACCCTCCAACCCTTCAGCCACATAGCAGAAACAAAGAAAAACCACGCAGGAAACGTCTGACGCAAAGCAACCCTCATCAGCAGGGAAGCACCTCTCAACAGGCAAGCAGAAGCTCTAACACAGAGTCATTTAATTTGGACAAAACTTGTCTGGACAAAAGCACCAGGGATGCTAGCAAAGGAAACAGCAGAGTCATAGTCCCAAGGTCAAATACTGCTTTTGTGGAGCTACAGAAACAAATTACAGCATAATAATCTTTCCAGAGTCCATCTGGAGCGTACTTAAGGATGTTTCCCAGCACCTTCATGCATTGAGCTTATAACCTTGATGAAGGCCTCAGATTTAAATTAAGATGAGCTCTGGTTACCCACAGCAAGAAAAGACATGGCATCCGAAGTTGTCCCTGCTAAGGGAATGAGTTTCCCTTGGTATCAAGTTGACACAGGACAGCTTACACAGGGATAACAAAGAGGATTACCGTCCCCAAATCTCCATTACCTCTGTTTGGGCTGCTGAGCTGCTCATGAAACAACTGCAGTTAACAGTCCTGGTATTTTAATCAAGAGTAGCCAATGATGGTGGATTTCACTTAAAATAGCTGCAGTCCCCATGAGGACTTTATGGGGAGGCACAGACACAGCCCCTCCCGCTGTCCCATGGGAGCCCTACAAACCCCCCAGAGTCCATGCAGGGAACGCGAATCCGACCAAGCCACCTTCCCCTGCTCTTCACACCCCACCCAACCCCTGCTACCGGGCGCAGGTTGTCAATATTGGACCCACGTGGCAGGTAAGCTCTCCCAAACGGTCGTACAAACATGACTCCACTCGGACGCTGCGACTTTGCAGACCCTCCTCTTGGAGGGACCACAAGCCTCCTGCCAAGCACAGACCCTGCCCTCACAGAGATACTTGCTGCAGGAAAGGTACTGGAAAACACCCTTCTCTCAGGGAGAAGACAGCGCAGAATTGAAGAGTTCAGGAAAAAAAAAAACAAAAAGTGAAGCCCAGTGCTTTTCAAATAGCCAAGAGGCAATAACAACACTCCAGGTGTAAAGCGGTCGCAGCAGGGATTATTCCTCTGTGCAGCTGGTTAGCGTGTGCGTGTTCCTGGCGTTCGGTTGGGATGGGGGATTCCTTATTTGCTCATCTTTTGAGCTGCAATTCCAGAAGGATTCACACCAGTGGGTACCGATTACTGCTCAGAGGCACAAACATGCCACTTCAAACTGGAAACAGCAAGTTTCTGCATTTTCCTTGAAAAAAATCTATAGTAGATTAAGAGGTGAAGGTGCTTTGGGACATTAATGTGTCCATTCGTATTAATATCCATTCTGTGGACATTAATACAAAAGTACGGTGTACTTTACACATTTATAAGGAACGTTTAAACAAGGAAACTCTGAGAAAAGGGATAACTCTCCCATTTTTAAGTTGTACAGGAATTTTTATGGATGAACATAACCACCCCCACCTTCCCCCCCGTGAAGCTCTGTGGCATGCTTTACCCAGGAAATTCAGTCTGCCTTAATACAAAACACTTGACCACAATTTCAACCGATGCAAGAACTGCCCACCCTGCAAAAGGAAAATGTCATCCTCCCAACAGTTGGGAAATAGCGGGTTTCCTACGCAATCACTGCCAGACTCTCCCAGCACTTCCAGAGCCTCCCAGCAGCAGCTCCACGCAGCTCATGGGTGCTGCCTTGAGGGACGGAGATGACCCCGCTGGAAGGTTGCTGACTGACTTGGGCAGGCAGGATAGGGAGCTCTTTAGTCCTCCTCCCACAACACCGGTTTAAGGGGTGTGGAATGGCTTAATTATACCCCTCAAGGCAGGAAGAAGTCACTTGTCTTTAAATACTCAGGCTTTTATTGAGTTAACATGTTTTAACAAGGTCAGTGCTTGAATGGTAAACTCTCACCCAAAGGGGAATTCGCTGCTTCCCCCCCTCACAATTCATCAGCATCCACCACGGTTTATTTCTGAGCCCTGGGTTAAAGTTACAAACTTTCCAGACAAAGAAAAAAATCAAGAAAAGAAATATATTCAAGTAGTCAGAAAGGGTAAATAAACCTTCACTTTCTTTGCCATATCTCAGTGTCCCAGAGAAGCACCTGGCACTCGAACACAGCACCCACACACGTCCCTTCGGAGGGGGCTGCAGGCAGGGCAGCAGGGAACCGGGACGACAGCGCGGCGGCTTCGCCTCCTGTCACCTCCTGCCCGGTGCAGGGGTGACCTCCGGAAACTGCCCCCCAGTTTAAATCCCTGCGGTCTCACAGTGAAAACAGCTGCGGAACAGCTGGCTGGGAACCAAACAACAGGGTGCAGGCCACCGGAGCCAACCCCTTCTCCCGACGTCTCCTACAGCATGGCTGGTTACCCATTAGGAGGAAATCTCCAGAAACAAACAGATAAATATTGCAGACAGATGCTAGAGGTAAGCAAATGAATGCTGAATTGTTTGACAACATGGAAAGAGAAATATAAACTGCAGCCTTCCCCAAAATCACCTCCCCGCTCCCCCAGTCCAGAAAAGGCTTCTGAGTTTTGTTTTTACATCAGCCACCAAAAGGGCAAGCCCGTTCCCACATCCCGTGAATTCCCACGTGTTCACTTACATCGTCAGCCTTACCACAACATTACGAAGTCTTACGAGCTCAGACTCCCAAGGAAAAGCACAGCAATACTCTTCAAATGTACACCATTCATCAAGATCATTTAACCACGTACAGCAGAAAGTCACTTGCTAGGCAGGAGCCGGGACAGATGAAAAGTTAGCACATTAAACCAAACTTCACCTGCTTCCTATGGCCCAGTGAGAAAGGCAGAGCATCAGGGACGTACGTCGCTCAACCTGCACTCGAGAAGTTTTACTCGTCGTTCACTTGAGCATACCTCGGCAGTAGTTACTGACCTGAGCAAAAGTGGCATCAGACAAAGCAGCTTTAATTTCTCCATGCAGGAGTTTGTACTGGTTTGACTGAATTTGCTTTTAAATCAGGTCTGCTTAAACTGGAGCAGGTTTCCTGCTGCGATTCAGATATCCCATTACACAGCTCATCCCAGCAGCCAGCTCTGTACAGCTCGAGCGAATGGAAAGTTGAGCAGTTCATGGAAAAAATGCTTCTATACACGGACAAAGACGGCAGATTTAAAAAAAAAAAAGTCCCCTATAATTTTGTATGCAGAATTTACCTTTAGATTTTGGTACATGGTTAAATAAAGGTAAAGCCACATTGGATGGGGCTTTGAGCAACCTGATCTAGTGGAAGGTATTCCTGCCTATGGCAGGGGGATTGGAACTAGATGATCTTTAAGGTCCCTTCCAACCCAAACCATTCTATGATTCTATGAAAACCCAGGAAGACAACACACTTCCAGACACAAAGCAGGATGCAGAGCTTAGCCTGCACTTCTCTTTTGGGGCAACCTTCCCCCTCTCCCCACCTCCACCCCAGCCTCTTCAACGAAATTCAAATTTGGCATCATGTGCCTCCAAGCAAACCGTCCTCCTCCCTTTATGATTTTTAGCTCCCTCAGCACAGATCAGACAGGGCCGTAGAGGGAAGTGCTGGACCTCACCTGCTCCAGCAGGAAGCCAGGTCAGCTGGGATCTGCGTTAAGAATCACCAGCATTATCAGGGCTCTGCTCTGTATCAGCAAAAAACTCTGTCAAAGCTGCTCCTGAGGACAGCGTCCACAGGCACCGGGCAGAAGCAAGAGCACCACTTGCAGGTTCCCAGATCTGGACTGTTCTCAGACAAGCACAAGACGGACTCGTTCCTCATCGGGAGCAGGGAGAGATCATTTTACCGGGGTGCTCGATGCCGGTACCAGGTGACGACAGATTACACAGACCAGTAATGCCAAAGCAAACAGGGTCCGTCCCAGCAGACAGGAGATGTGCAAGGTAAACACACCACGTCCAGATCCCGCGGCTCGCTTTAAGGGAGCAGATTGTACTTCTGTGCCTTACAACGCACCTAGAATTATCTGTAACAAGGTACTTAAAACTTCAACACATTTAAGGCCTAAAATATAATTTCTGTCAACCTAACAGGCATTACAGGTCCACAATGTATTTTATTAGCTGGATGCTAATGGAGCTACAATACACCAGGTCACATTTTAAAAGTTACAAATAGTTTATAAAGGCTTAATCAATCATTAGATAGGTGTTTTAATAAATGGCTAAATCAATCATTATAAGCCATCGCTCTAAGTGAGCTATCAGACTTTATAATAATCTGCAATATCTCCAGCTGAGGTTCTCAGACATCATCATGTTACAGACCTGAAGAACAGAACATGCTGTCTGTCATTTCTTAACTATTTGTACATAGACTTTAATGTAAATATAGGCTATACATGGTCACACTTCACATAGGTGATGTTAAAAATACAGATGAAGCATTGCAGAGCACTAAAAAGTGGTCCTTTGGGATAGCACTGGAGTATATTTAATAAAGTCAAAAGCTGCAGGCTAATTTCCCCCGAGAGTTCCCATTTAGAGCCTGTCGCAGTGAGAATCCATCACAGACAGCACTGATTCACCCACACCAGAGAGAAAAAAACCCTCTTCTTCCTTCCCCGCTGCCAGCCACCAGGACATCACCTTCGGTAAACGAAGGAAGCATCTCTTCCGGAGTGCTGCCTACAGCATAACACCTCTCAGCTGCTGCACGCGCGGCTGGTGAACCTCACTCACTCTGCAGGCTGCAAACCTGAGTGTCAGCAGCAACTTCCAGGGGGCTGCGAACATCCCACCGCAGGTGAGCGTTCAGAGAGGAGAGAGGGCATCTGTCTGCTCGGATGCTTGCTCAGCTTGGAGGAAGCTCCTGAGCAGCCTGAGGCTGTATCCAGCGCCAGTCGCCCCCGGCTCGGAGCAGTCAGGGCTTCAGGAATTGCACACCCCAGGTCTGACCCGCGATGGGAACCCGAGAGCTTGCTCCACTGACCCAAAAAGGAGCTGACACTTGTGAGCAGCAATTCCCATCCTTGCTCTTTGGTTGTACGCACGAGCGGCCTGTGCTGTCTCCTCCAAGGGGGCACTTCTGAAGGAAGACGGGTGAGGTGACAGAATGAACCTCACATCTTTAGATGGAGGCTCTTAACACTAAGGTATTTAACACAGCATTTCTCAGGGGATGGGGGGGGCACGCAGAAAGCAATCAAGTGCACTCCCACCGTCCTCCCCAGCAAGGAGAGACTAGATGTCTCACCTGAGCTCAACCTGGGGCTGCTACGTGTCTGGGAGGGATGGGAGGAGAAAGGGCCAACTAAGCAGAAAGGGAAATATCTCTTCAACTCCAACAAGACAAGGTCCCTGCCAAGAAACACACCGCCAGTTCCTCATTTGCTTTACTGAGAGAAGTTAAAAACAATAAGCACAGAGGCACAGAGCTGGAGCAGATGTTTTTAATTCTTCACCACTCACAAGCAGCAGCTCTTCCCCTCTTGCTCACCCACCTACCATCCCTGCTGGCATCCAGTGGTGGGAGCGTGATGCTGAGGGACAGAGCAGCACCCTTCCCCAGTGCCAGAGCCAGCCCTCAAAGCTCCCACTCCAACCTCTCTTATAAACCTCCCTGGGATGGGTTGTGATCAAGCTCTTCCACTTGCTCCTCCTTGTCATTCGTGTCATTTGTAAATACTTCTTAGCACTCCTGAAAAGCAAGCCAGGCTGCAAGAGATGCAGGGAAGTCTGTTTAACGCATAGACTGATGCATTAAAATAACCCACTCCCTGCGGCACCGCTGTTCTCTGGCATACCAACCTAAAGGTTAGTTACCAGGAGGTATTCAGGTTTCGAAGTAAAACGACTAAACTTTAAACCATTTTAAAAGTTTGTATCACACCCATGTGCGAAGGGGAGAAGAGGAAGGCATCCTGTCCGCTGGTTTAAAAAATTATTTCAGGTCACTGTCCCTTATGCAACGAGAGCTGCTCAGCTAGTATAAGATCAGCCGCTAAGCAGGATTGCAAATTTATCTTCCCTCGGTAGTGTGATCTTCCACTAATAATCATATCATGGAAAATAATATATAAAATATTTTAAGAATTGCACTTTGAGTCACTAGCAAGGCATGAAATGCTCTCACGGCAAAAGGCAAAATCTTTTCTCTTAACTGCAAGGGTGACACGAACCACCGAGGGGGAGCACAGATGCAGAAAACAAAACACTGCAACCCTGGTGTCAACAGTGCTGAGACGCTGCAAATCAAACCAGCGGGGCTTAGTTCAGAGGGAAGATGCGAAGCATCACCAGCTGACTCACCCCAAGAAGCTGGGATTTGACGCGCTCCACTTCCAACGGTACTTCTCTGCACGTATAACTTACATCGGGGCAGTGCCTTCCTGCCCCAGGACTATAAAAATCGATACAGACACAGTCTAAGACATCCAACACCTTCAGAGGATTAAGGGCAATTTTTATATTCTCTCTCCCAGACCCAGACACACGTTCCCTTGGGCCAGCGCTGCCTTTGCCTGGCATAGAGCAGAGGCAGCTCCAGGAGCTAAGCCGGCAGAAAGCTACCCTACACCTCCCGGCGTAGGTACAAAACTTTAAACCCACATTATACTTGCAAATAAACTTTCAGAGACCACAACTGAAATCCTTAAGCCTCTACACCTAGACCCAAGTCTAGTGGTTTCGAGGCTGGATCAGAAGTATTCTTCAAAATTGTGCCGGAAATTAAAACCTATATATGCAAATAACACAATTTAAGGATGCGGACTTCCCAGTTTCCCATCAACATTTGCACAAAGACTTCAATCTCATCCCACTAATCACTGCACCAGGCAACAGTGGACTACTCCATCAATGACATCACTGGCAGATTTGATTACAGTGCTGATTACATCATCACCCACAAGAGACTATGCAGCTTTCCAAATGGCACCAGCAGCTTCTAAATAGCTTAGATAGAGGAAGCCATGAAGGACATACATATTTAAGAAATCTCACGCTGTTAATTTAATACAAGGACTTTCAAGACTATCTTTTGGAAATATCAGTACATGGACACAGTATTTTTACATGCTGTTGCTACGTTAGTGAGCCAGCACATGCTTATGAGAATATTTTGGTTCCTGGAAAAGTCACACACACACTCACTGGGAGTGAAGGACCCTGCAACAAGGCGGCCAAGACTGAGACTCTGCATGAGTGAAACCAAGAATGTCCTCGCTGGTCGCAGGGGAATGGGCAACCCGAGATTTTCCAAGTGCACAGTAAGGAATGCGTGCGCTGAACCACTTCTCTCCAGGGTGGGAAAAATACTTAGAAAAGCCTATTTAAATGACTCCCAGCAGAAGATAACAAAGTTTAATAACAGGAACTCAAATGAGAACCAAGCACCCATTACAGGATCTGGCACTACGTGGCTGGGAACGTGAGAAGGACAGTGTTTTGCTATCCCCATGCCACACACCAGCGTTAGATCTGTCACGGGTAGCTGCTTCTTGCTCAGCCTCTCCTCCTCTGCGTGGACTATTTGCAGCAACAGCATTAGAGCAACCATCAAGCAGATGCTTAAAAAATGCAGAATGACGTTCAAATGACATCTATCCATAAATCAGCCCAAACCACAAACATCTGAAGAAGATTTTCACTTAATCCAATTTACTGTAATCTCTCTCTTTAGTTAAAATGACAGAAATGTCAAAATGGGACTTTACTCCTCTGTCAAAGCATCTCATGGTGAAAAGGAAAATAAGCAGGCTCTCACACGCAGCACCACTTATTAGGTTAGAAATGTCAAAACTGTACTTTGATTCTCACTATTAGCAGTCACATCCACATGCTGTGCCCTTCTGTTTCACTTCATTTCCCCCAAAAGCGAGCGCAGAGCATATGCTTGACGCCAAGCAGGATCTATGCAAAAAAGCAAGTTACCCATTTTTTGTTTCTGATGACCCTGCACTCATCTCCGTTCAAGGGCACGCAGACCCTCCTAGGGTCTCTCCTATATCACATATAAGCAGTCTTATTTACCAAAGGTCTCAGGAAGACTGCCTTCTACTGCTTCCAAAAAAATAAAACAACGATCCAAGCGTTCTCAACAGACAAACCTTAAATTGCTTTCCCCCATCTCTCCATGTTAATTAGCAAACGGGATAATTGACTCTCTGCCCAGGAGTTAAGCACGTGTGTGTCCGCATATGTATTTCCGCATGTGAGTGTATCTTTTTCCCCAATGGTCACAAAAATTAAACCATTATCCAAGAGTCCAGGAAAAGTGAAAGAAAAATACCTACTGTCAAGAGCGGGGTCTTCATGCATTATTTAATGAGAACTCTGTTGGCAAAACTGGTGTTGTTTTTATATAAAAGCTAATAGAAATTGTACCTCCAGGTGT
>NW_008824445.1:269339-276394 GCF_000699105.1 Pygoscelis adeliae
ATTTTAGCAGTATGAGGAGCCTGCAGGGAATCCAAGAGGGTAAAGTGCTTGTACTCAAAGAGAAGCAGAGAGAAGGAGAGCCTTTTTATTTCTTTATAAAGGGCTCAGGGGAACAGTTCTACTCACTGGAATTATCAGATCTGGTTCCCTTGCTCCTTCCCTTCCTTGAAAGAGGAAAGAGCAAGATAGGCTAACAAGGAGTGATTGTATTGTGTTGACAGGGAAAAAAAAAAAATCAACGAGGCTGCTAAGGAGAAGCATAAAGATGAAGAAGTGAACAGAAGATAGTGTTGAGGTGCAGCAGCACAAGAGCAGCTGCAATTAACAGGATGCCTAAATGATTTCCTCAGAATGGACAAGCTGCAATGCAACAGCAATTTTAATTTTTTTTTTTTTTTTTTTAAGTTTGTGCCTAAAAGCACAGCAGCACATCAGACCCCCCCCAAGTCTCCTCCCTCACTAACTTCCAACTGCACTTCTTCATTTCCGCCCTTGGTGCCAGGAAAGATCAGAGCTGTATCTCTACCTGCACAAGACCAAAGGCAACGCGAGGAAGCTTTAGGCTGCTGACACCAGTGCACCTAAGGCCCTCGGGTACTCATTTATATATAGAACAGCTACCTGCTAGCTCTCATTTTAAAAAAGGATGTTAGTTCCCTGCATCAGCAAATGGAAGCATCTCCCAGACTTTCTTCCCAGATCTTTACTGTCCTTGCAAAGCACTGCAGATGCTGGCTGATCTGCTAGTCTTGGTGTTTGTCCTCTGCTCAGGAACCTCCAAGGTCGCAGATGACATATCAACTGCCTCCTCTCGTCCTCTTCCCACTTCTTAACCTTTTCACAGCTTCCTCCTAGATTCACTTTGCATAACCTACAGTGGAAGCGGCTGCCCAGCTCTGAAACCCACTGCTGACGGGTGAGGGATGGCTGCGTACAGCACCCTACGGCACAAGTACACCGGGGGAATGAACCTGTAAAAGCAAACCCACACTTCTACCCAGGGCAGTGCTTGCTGCCAAGGGCTTTACAAAGGTATTAAAAAAAAAAAGAGTATCCATCTCTCTTGCTTTCTCTCTCCACTATCTGCACACCTTCTGCCACCCCACAACTCCTCTTTTTCCGACGCAGCAAATATTTGATTTCTGGACTACAGCACAAATTCACCGACGATTTACGCCCCTTTGGGCCAACTCTGAGGACAGGATCACGCAGAACGGACTCAGCCCATTGCACCTCCCCAGAGCAACGATGGGGCAGTGAGACAATAAAAGCTAGAGATGCATAAAGCCTCATCTTCCTGACCACCCCTGCAAGGCACAGCAAATGGGCCAAAAACAGAGCCATGGCAAAGGCACGAGGCAGTAAGCACGCCCTTACAAAATTTCAGTTGTTAATTTATTATGGCACCTATGAAATAGTTGTTTCAGGCCAATGCCCCACCTTAAAACCACACACAGTCTAGGCCACCATCCCCAAGCACCCCAGCAGAGGCCGCGAGGAGGAGGGCAGACCCGCACAGCCCTCAAAATCCATCCTCCTGGGCCACAACTTCTAGGAGAGCCCCAAGGGTGACATCGTGGTCCGGGCACTCCCATTTCCGTATCGCTTCCACCACAGACGAAAGCGAAATTGGGACAGCAGGGGGGACAGACAAGGAGAAAACAATAGCTCAGGAATTTGCAAGCAGCTCAGCATGGCGTTCAAGCAAAAAAAAAAAAAAACCAACTTGTCCAGGCAGCCACTCAGCCAGGGACACAAAGATCTTGGAGAGATCCTTCATTGGGTCACAAACTTTTGCAACCCCATTGCAAAAACAGCACTGAGAAAATTCCCAAGGAAAAGTAAATGGATGCAAGAGCAAGCTGAGCTGAGGAGTGCCACAACTGCCGCCAATCACATTTTGCCTAAGCACGTGCCCAGCCCTTTGCACGCACGCTTCTTCCACCCGGCAGCCCACCGAGCAGCACAACCACTCTCCGGTCCCGCATCCGACGCATCCCAGGTCCTGCCTCGCACTCACCGCCCTGGAGCATCACAGGGACCAGGCAGGGACCAGGGCGCTCCCCTCCCATCCGGATCTGCATCCTGCAAGGTTTTCCCAGACAGCTGTACCAGGCCCCCTCCCCACTCACAACTCCTGCTCAGGCATCACTTACAGCTCGCTAATATTTCGGGGACTGGCGGTCATCACTCCCACCTGCCCCAAGAGAGACATTTGTTGCCTTCTTGCTCCTCCAGCCATGTCTCACAGTGCGTGGTATAAACTTTAAGAGGCAATGACCTCATCGGAGCTGGGAAGAGGGAGGCGGAGGAATTGGCTACTTGCCACCTTCTCATTTTTCACATAAAAAAATAATTTATGAGAGAAAGCCCATTTTATTCATCTAAAAAAGAAAGAAAAAAATCCCATTAGAAGCAGCAGGCCTGCCTTGGAGTGCATCATTTGTACAGCAGCTCCTGGAACGGCACCCACCTGGGGTGGTGCAGAGTGCGACTCCCAGCACCCCCTGTACCCCCTGCTCCAAGGCATAGCCCCCCAGCACCCCCAGACACCCCACTGCTCCACCGACTACTCAGGAAACATTAGGCTATGGTACAAGCATCTCCTCTCGTCTTCGTTAAGGCTGACTTCCCCTGTAAGCGCAGGGAGAGACTTCCAACTCTCTCTAATTTATAACTCCTCCAAAAGGGCAATTAAATAGGCAAACCATAGCTGGCGACTGGGATTTCGGTTCAGGTCTCTGGGATCAGGCCATCAGACAGGGCTCTGCAGTGAGCAGTAACTGCAAGGCATGTCATTAATTTTGCCCAGACACGTATCGCACCCTACTTCTGAACGCACATATAGCATGTGTGCGGCGCTCTGTAGATGCAGGATACATGAATCCTGCACACTCACATTTTATATACTCGTATTACTTATGCTATAGATTCACACATACATTACTCATAGCTCTTAAGAACAGAACATACAGTTCGTCTTGGCATGAATCCCAGAGGAAGAAAAAAAAAAAAGCCTTTCAGTAACAAATCTAACTCGCGTTGAGTCCAACAGCATCTGTGGTAGGAGTTACAGCAGTATTATGGATCATTAAATCATAGAATTATTTTGTATAACACACCCATGTGTCTCTGATAACGCCAGTCAAGCCTGCTGTTTCAAGGGACATTTCCTGACTTGAAGCGTGCCACCACTCTCACAAGTTTTTGCCCATAACCACTGAACACACATAGCAACTGTGGGAAACTGTGGAAAAAGCAGTTTATTTCTGCAGTGTGCGCTCGACAAGCCCTCACATACATCAGTTCCACTGAGGCGCCCCTATATTTCAAATTAGGGCCCAAACATGTCCATATGGGACTGCAACTGTCCGTAAAAGTGCAGTACCTCTGAAGTTAAGCATGCTAGCCAACGCTAGACTCCACTCTAGAGCAGACTGGCACAGCAGCAGGGATATTTAATCTGTACACACCATACCACAATGCCAAAAAGTCAGATTAGCACGGACTGAGAATGTAACTCCCTAGTAGGACACTGTGCAATGAAGGAAAATGTGTAAAAAAAAAAATCACAGCGCACTGCAGCTTCCATATGCCTTTGTAACCTCTACAGCAAGTTTGCAGCGTATCAAAGCATTCTTCTTCATATCCCCTCCAAAAACGGGCTTCGTCCACTCTTAGGAGCTTTACACCCAATGTCAGAGAGATTGAAAAAGTCACAGTCGTAACATTATTCTTATTTACTGAAAGAGAAATGAGCACAATGAAGCGAGGCACAGCTCACCCCAGCTCAGGCGGCACCGACGCTGCCCGGATCCAGCCCTCGCGTCCCACCCGCAGCATCCCCCTCCTCAGCTGCAGCTTTCCAGCAGCAGCAAAAGCACGATCCCGCAATCTCTCCCCGGCAAGGGATTCCCACTGCACCAGAAGCATCCTCCCCAGGGCTACAGGACCACGACCCTTAGAAGCAGCAAAACCACCCGACCTCAAAAGTTTTGCGAGCAGAGTTTACCAGCAATAACTCCCTTTATGCGACAGCCAGCACAAAAACAGCAGCTGCAAACTCCCACTGACCTGACCAAAGTCAAAACACACCACGCACTGCTTTTCAGGCAAACCCAAATTACAGCATCATCTGCTGACTGTTCCCGGGACGAACAAACCCACATTAATTACAGGCTAAACTTGGCAATTCACCTCTCAAAAGCACAAAACATCAGCAAAACTGCTTTGATCACACCGACAAATCCCTCTCCAGCCGACAGAGCAACGCGTGAGACCAAGACGTTCAGCAAAAAGCCTTTTTTTCCTCTTTTTCCCTGTTGCTACCCTCCCCCCAAAAATATACGCTCCAAACCAACGAGGGCGGGAGGGATAAAATCACCTCGGAAAGCAGCAGAGGCTAGCGAAACCTCGCACTTTACCTCCGTCGGCAAACAGCTAGCCACCTCCGGGCAACCGCAAAAGTGTATTCTCAGCCTCCAGCACTAAACACTGTTTCTGTGTCGCCCGGCCAAGTCCCAGTTTTTCAAAGCAACTTCTTTCTGCTGTGGCCTAGTTTAGCTCTCCAGACAAAACGCCACCAAAACAAAAGCAGCCCAGCCAGCCCGGGGAGGGAAGGGGGGGGTACTTACCTAGCAGCATCCCCACATCACCTCCTCTACCTCCTGCATCTTTAGCAGCCACCCTCTCAACTTCAAAATAAATAAATAAAGAGAGGCCACACAGCCTTAAAACCAAGCTGGAAATGAAATGGAAAGCCTGTAATTATTTCTCAATGCTCCTGCCAGTCTCAGCCTATAAACACAGTGGATTACATAAGTCCACCCCTCCTGTTTTGAAGCCAAAAGTATGAGCTTTTCCTCCAGCTCTGGCAGCAAGTAATAATTCCTCGTCGGCATGGCAACGCTGGCTGGCTTCCAGCAGACAATGGGTGAGTTGAAATACTGCTAGGGCCTTTTTATAGCTTAGCTCTGAAAAACCTCTAAAATATTAGCTATCTGATGGCTAACCCAACTCGACAACCTCTCCTCGTTTAACCGTTTCCTTCCTGCGCCGCCGCCCAGATGTGTGGTCCAGGCTCGCCGGGCGGTGGTGCAGGGGATGCTCCTCTTCCCGGGAACGGCGCATGGGGACCATTTCCCACTTAATGGATTTGTTGACTTCTCACCAGTGCAACATCTGCAGTAACTGCCACAGACTCAGCGCGATGTTTGGGTTTTTCTGGGTTTATTTCAGTCTGTTACTCAGCAGGTAAGTTTGCTCTGCTGCATTCGCTCCAGCAAGCTGCGCACAGGGTTCTCCTCTCAGCTAGCCTAGCTCGAGAGAAAACAGACAGCAAAATAACACTTCTGCATGCAATTTTGTCATTGCTCTCCTGCGCGAGCAGTGATGAGGCTTGTGGGGCTCCGTGCGCGATTTGCAGAGCTGCAGGGAAGTGAGACACTTCACAAATCCTCTCTCAGCAAGTCCTGGGAGAACTCATCCGTCCTTTTGGGATAGCATTGCAGGGATGTCCTGGAGAACCAACTGCACTGGAGACGCCCTGTGTCCCTGTGGCAGCGTAGGGCAACCTGTCCATAGACAGTTTGGGCTTATTCTGCAGCTGAATGACTTAAAAGCACTAACACACCTCAGCGAGACTGAGGACCAGCAACAAAACTCCAGACGGAGGAGGAGAAGACGCTCAAGACATCATTCAAGTCAATGGTGTAGTGAAGACCGCTGAAGTTAAGGAGCCTCGTGATTGAGTTTCAACCAAATCCTACCAAAATGAGCAGCTAACACAAACACACAGCAGCTCCCAAGATCATGTGAAGTTAATATTTACCCTTAATACACACACAAAGCTCCCAGGATGACCCCACTATCTCCACACCCTGGCACAGACCCTGACCACCTGAAGGCCAGCAGGTCCATCACACCAGCCTCATTTACACCTCTGAGCAGGAGCTCAGCAAGTGCTACTGCCGTGTGCTGGCTCACTGCAGCTCTAAGTAAAACTCACCCCGAGGGCTGGGAGATCCTCTGCAATTTGCTGAATTTTGCAAGTTAGCAAATAGGCAAAGAAAACAATAGAAATTAAAGAGAAAATTAAAAAATAGCAGAGCCAAGGCCACCACAAAAATACGAAAGTACAGTTAGCTCTCTTCGCAATGCTCAACATAGTGTTGCCAGCATTCACAATCCGACTCCAAGTCTGGCAACAGCTCTGAGAAACCCAAAGGCTCCTGCCCTGCATTGGTGGCTGGTGACTCTCCACGGCCAGCCCTCCGCACACAGGCAGTCCACTGCCCCTGTGGTCTCAAGAAAAGGCTTGAATGCATGACCCGTGGGAGTCTTTAACGCTCAAAAACCAGAAGGCAAACAAAAAAAGAACATTTCTTTCTAAATCTCGTTAAGTCAGAGAGCATGATTATGATTTTTTAATACGCAAAGGTGATAACATGGCTTGGAGGTCTAGTTCAATTAATTATTTTATGGGGATAAACATGCTAGGAGACACTAAATGCAAACCATAAAGGTTCCTTGGTACCTGGCAGGCTCGCAGCTGCTCAGGCTGCTACGAGCAGCTGCTTTGCTACAAGGCTGCACTTCCTAATGCCACAGAAGAGCCTAATTCTCACAGCAACCATCTGAAAAGAGAGTCAGGCAATCGTCTTAGCACAAACCAGGATGCAGCAAACCCTGGCAGATGCTGGTTCTTACAGCAAAGTGTCCAAGATGGCCAAAAGTAGCAGTTGTTGCCTCCGATAATTAAATGCATGTTGTGCTACTGCAGAGCCAGGTAAAGCCATGCACGGGGGAGAAAACCAGAACTGGCACGGAGCATCTACCCGAGTCCCGTGAGCTGAGAATGGGCTGAAGTTAAGCGACATCACCTTAAATCTCTTAACACTGTTTTTTCAGATGAGAACTCAGGGACACATGCCTGGAACACCTGCATTTTCTAGGGGAGAATAATAATTTATTTTTTATTTTTAATGGCCAATTTTCTCTGATCCACCCCAGTAAGTAACAGGCAAACAAGCCACAGAGAACTGAAACCTAGGAAA
>NW_008824445.1:276471-279691 GCF_000699105.1 Pygoscelis adeliae
ATGGCTACGTTTCAGACACCGCTACTCCAGTGAACCCTCAGTGGGTCTTGGGGATACCTTCAGACTGCATTTGATCCTGCCCTCCTGTCCCATGATCCACAATCTCCCTCACAACTAGCTATTACCAAGATGACATCAAAGAACATGGCTACCTTCCCCCCAGCCTGAAAAGAAAAAAAAAAAACACACACTCTTTGGGAAAAACAAAGCTGATGTTTCCTCCTAGGTGTAATGCACCATGTGCACGTGCCTGCAAAGACGCAGCACCTTCAAAGCAGGCATCAGGAGCCGCAGGAAAGAGAAAATAGTAAAGTCAGAGCTAAAACCTCTGCAGAAACCTTGCTACCCTTACACAAACCAACCTCCCTTCTCTGGGCAAGGAACATCCCCACCACGACCCCGGACACGCAGATGTGTGATCCAAGATGGGGAATAACAAGTTACGACTACAAAGCCCCGCTGAAACTTTAAAATGGCATCACACTACACATGCTCTTCCAGCTTAAACCCTTAATTAAAGAGACTGTTCTTTACAGTGCTGGAGCCACTCCAACTCCCATTGTTAAATTTAAAATAAAATCCTGCTACCCCACAGCATCTGTAAGACATTAAAACATTCAATACTGACTTCTTTATTCAGCTTTAAGACATCATTTAATAATTTTTCCTCTCAAAACCCCAAATCTAAGGATTTAAAGAAAATAACCAACAGCACCTCTTACAGGATGCCTTTTTTTTTTTTTAAATGAACCTTCTGCAATAAGATCCTTGACCTTTAACAGTTCAAAACCGATTAAAACCACTTGATCATGCACAGCCTCCAGACAGACTGCAAGACCAGGATGCATTCAACGCTGGGTGTCAGGACAAAGCAGACTCTGTAGCACAGAAGCCAGCTCCAGATACAATCCATTCATGCGCAGGGACAAAACAAGATTTGACCACAGAAAATCACCATGAGCACAAGAAAAATACATCAGAAAGTCAATTTTGGTCATTGCTAATAAAGCTGGAACTACAAGCCAGAACCTTGTTGTTATAACCTCCTTTATTCCAAGGTGGGTCTTCACTTCTCCTGCTCTCTCTGGAGAAGGAGCCACTTGCAGCCACTTACAGCTCCTCTGCCAGCACTCAGGTAGGGCCCATGGTCTGAAAAGCAAATGTTCAGCCATGGCAAGGGATCCAGACATGATAACTTTCCTCACGGGACTGGGAGAACTTGGGCTGAACGCCAGCCTCTACAAAGTCAAGGGGAGCCTCCATTCACTGCACAGGGAGCAGGATTTCAAGCCCAGTCTCCGGGAATATCACCCGTTAGCAGCCTCTGAACGTGTGCTAGCAGACCATGACAAACCTCTACATTTCCATAAAGCCCAAATAACTAACACCGCTGCTGGTATTCCTCCTGTAAGCAGTTTCACAGCCACAGAAACATTTTGGGGTGGCAGGTAGAAGAGGAGAAGACCCAAAGATTAACAAATTAGAACGCAGTTCATGAAGCATGTACGTGTAAGGTTTCCCCTGCAACAAAGTCATGCGAGGAGGTGACCTGGATGAAAGAGGTAGGTCCATACGGCACGTGGACATTGCTGGATTCTGCTCTGCTGTGCCCAAGGTACATCCCATCCCCGCGAGGAGCCTGTCCAGGGAGGGTACCAGATCAGGGACCGGTTCCCACCAGCAAGCAGCCAGCCTACACACCAGTCAACTGCACAGTCACTTTCATCTCTGTTCAGGTGATAACATCTTATCTGGGCTACGTTCACAGGTACTCCTGCCTGCTTGCTCACAGCAACTCTGCTGCATCGAAAACATGAAAAGGGCAGCGAGGCTTGCAGAAAATCCCAGTAAGTTATCTTCAGCAGTTCCCACAGCTAATTAAACTGTTCAGTCATGCATGCTTTATAGTTCATAAAAAAAAAAAATCACAAAAACAAATACAAAAGCCTGACAATTAGTGGAAGCAGGTTTGTTTGATCAACTCTCCCCCACCTGCCAAGTAATTCTGTAGCCACAGTAGCAAACCTTTCAGGCAACTCAGTCCTGTGCACTGATCCAACCACACAGCTCCCCGCCTCCTACGCCCACAGCTGCATGGCCAGGGCTAAACCACCCTCTTGCTCCACAAGCCAGAGCCTTCAAAAACACACCCAGCCTCAGGTAAAATTACACGTTGGGCATACCTGCCTCTACTAGCGGAGCCTGCAGCAGAGAAAAAGCTTTGCATGGGCCAAGCCGTGTCTTTACAAACAGGCTCCGACATCAGAAAATGCTGCTAACACAGGCAAAACAGGGAAGCACGTGGCACGTACGTAGGAACCAAAGGATCCTGGATGAAGAACACAAAGAAGGGAGGAGGCGGAAAAAGGCGTCTCATTCAAGGATCTGTGCAAAAGCTGGCATTCCCAGGCAGCGCCCCTCCAACCGGATCAAGAAGTCCAGCAGCAGAGTGTATCCCATGGACTTAACGAGCCCACGTCAGCAAAGCAGAACCAAGGTTACACACACCCAAAACTGGCATGTGGTAAGTAGCCATGAAAGGAGAAAATCTGCACTAGTAAGAAGATAGCTTAAAGGGAGGGGGGAAGCAACCGACAAACAGAGGGGAGCAGGGGAAGTATTTCATCACGCCTTTTAAAGAAACAAATTAGAAGGAAAGAAAAACAAAATCAAGCATCTGATCCCAAGCCATGCTGTACCATTAAGAGTCTTCTCTAATTGTTTCAGTGAGTTCTAGACCGTGTCCTTGCCAAAGGCGCTGCCTAGGCTATTTAAAAAAATTTTAAAAGCATCAAAAACTAGTCCTCTGAAAGGCATACCACTACAGCATCCAGGACCCCAAGTATCTTCTTAAGACTTGGGAGAGAGTTGCAGAAAATGTAAGAGGCCACATGGACAAACAAGCCCTGCAAGCAAAGGCAGAACATGGTTAAGACATTCAATAGCTAAGTTACAAAATGTAACAAATCCCAGAAAGACCAAAAAATAACAGCTAGCTCAGGCTGGATGTGGAAACAGGAGGCGAGCAAGATCAGCCGAAGTACAAATCACTCGTGTGCAAGCCAAAAAGCTAGGTACAGATTTGAGGACAAGTGTCCAGACACCGACAGGCAGAAGTGGTAGCCACAGGGATTTTGAAACAAGGCTGAAACCCATAAAAAGTTTCCAATTTATTTTTTAATTCATGAAAGCCTAAGTCCATAGCCAACCAACCACCACA
>NW_008824445.1:279754-284984 GCF_000699105.1 Pygoscelis adeliae
CCGGAACATGAAATTTTGCCTCAACAGTTATTAAATTAATTCCTGTAAAAACTTGGGTAAACTTGAAACTGTCAAGAAAAAAAAAAAAAAAAAAACCAAACAAAAAAGCAAAACAAGAAGAGGGCTGTACCCTGGGTCATGCAATTCAGATGCTTCCCAAACACACACCACTGTTTTCTGTTTATTTTCAGCTGGAGCTTCCCCTCCACATCCACCTCCTCCTTCCTTCCACTTACAAACTGATATGCCATTTAAGATCTCCTATCTGCTGGCTCTGCCCACTGCATCCTCGGCATTTAAAATAAGCAAGCTATGACAAACACTGGGTAAACACAGTCGCTATGAATACCGCAAAAGCAGAGTGGCTGAGGGGTATTGCAGACTAGTCATATGTTTCAATATTTTGTCCCCAAGAGCTCGGCCAATCCATTTAGCAATGGAGCAGGACTCTAATAATAGACACAAGGATACAAAGGAGATAAATGTACACAAGACAAAAATAAACCCCAGCCTTGTTATAATTTTAATACAGGCGCTAAACTGGGGAATGATAAATGAAGACCGTTTCCACAGTTGAGTCAAGAGGAAAATTTAACTCCCAACAGCCCAAGAGCAAACACACACATTGAAAACTGGATGGGGGACTTTCAGAAAGCTAAAGGATTGGATGAGCACTACTTTTTAAATAAGTTTTTCATTATTTCAAATTACACCAAAAAACCCAACGCTTCACTGTTTTCCAGGGCAACCAGAGGCAGATTTTAAGCAACTGTGCATGTTCCCAGACATCAAGTTCCTGCAGTTGTGGGGCCAACATCCATCTCAAAAAGTTGCTTTCAGCTCCCTGAAAGCAGTGTAGCTTCACAGCAGCTCATTTTGATCTCAGTCAGTGATCTCAAATTAAAGTTTTAATACACTCATACACAGCTATAAACTCCTACGTACATTTTTCCTTTATGAGTTTCAGCCTGTCTCCAGTCTACATGGTTAGCCACGCTCCCCCCACAGCCCCTGCCTTTGCTTTAGAAGACAACCTCTGGTGTTTAATGAGATTAACTATTTCCCCACGGAAGTTATCTGAGGAATAACTCTTCCCTTCCCACAGGAATACCCAGAGGAGCCTCAAAGATTTCACAACCTTAAGCCCTGTGTCATCACGAGTTATACTTTTGCGTACACAAACATCTTCTGCATGATCAAACGAGGACACAGATGCAGGGGCTGTGGGCCAAAGGACAGCTACAATCCTCTGATCTGACCTCTGACCAGATGTCTCCAGCCCAGGGTTTCACCCAGCAGCTCTCAGACGCTCCCCAAGCCTCCGGGCGTGGGAAGTGCCACATTCCTCAGCATATCTGCCGCAGCGTTCATCACCCTACCTGTCCACCCAGCCCCTCCTACGCGTGACCCTGTACACAACCAGGTGCTCCTCAAAAGGAGCTCCAACTTTGCACAGAAGTGGCTTTGCAACTGGCCATAGCGGTGCCTCTCAAAGGGCAGCAGCTACCAGCAGCCAGGGTCCTGCCATGTACACATGAAACAGAAGTGGCCACACTGGGGTGTCTGCAGGTACTTTCACCTTGACAAATTCTCTGCTCTTGAGCCATGGCTCCGGTTCCCAGGATGATACCAGACCAGCCCCCTCACATCCCTGGACACCTGAAGGGGGACTCCAAACAGCCCTGGTATTTCTCCCATCTGATTCTCTTGAGCTCTGGCTTTGCAACTCAACAAGCACAGGGTCGTTTTGTTCAAGAGTGATGCAAGACGGGCCAGAGCGGATCTTTAACCACATTCAAGCCCTTCCTCTGCTGAATGACTGCTTGACCTTCTCCTCCCTTACAAGCCAGCCCTGCCTGTGGCTTCAAAGCTCATTAAAAGGTCTACCTGGGGGCTAACAACCACAGGAGCATCCTTCTTCAGGTGACTCTCAGATTGGAAGGAAGTCCATGCTGGCAGATCATTACCAAAAGGATGAAGGCATAAGAAACTGCTCGGAAACCCTGTCCCTATCACTAACTCGAGGACAAGTAGGATGCTTCTAGACAGTACCTAGACTCAGACTTCTTTCAGTGAAGTAAGACTGGACCACGCTAAATTTCATTGCGTGTTTATCTCTGCTCAAACTATCCTACTAAAAAGGAGAAAACAGTCATGTTCCAGATGGGAGAGACTTTTTATAGCAAGCCATGGATATCTGGCACGCTTTGCTGAAGGTCTTTCATCATGCACACAAGGTATAATGCTATCTAGTAATGTGAGGAAACATCCATGGGTTTTTCAACCTCCTCTAGAAATTGAGATTCAACAGGAAACCACAAATACACCAGGCCATTAATTTTTCTTTACCAAATGTTTCCAGTCATGTCGCAATTTTAACAGTAAGCAAACTATTTGGGTTCTTTCCAGTTCTTGTGCAACAGTGTTCCTCATTTTTCATTTTATTTTTTTAAATAATCTGGCTGAGATTTTTAAAAAAGTGTTTAAAACAAGTTAGGAAGTCAGTGTGAACAGAGCATACTCTCCCCGCTAAATATTTACCCCCCCAGAGGTTTCCGTATCACATAGCAGAGGTTTTGTACAAACAACAAAAAGTAAAGACTTTTCCCAGCTAAAAATACAGCGAACAGCCTAAGAAATAAGAGCAGAACAACATATCTACCAACACAGGCAACGCCAAGCTATCTGAACCACATAAATAAAAGACTCATTCAAACATTCCCCCCCTCCCCTCCCAGCACCATTCCAGGAGAACAAAGAAACATTAAGTCTTACTTTCCTGGTGTATATTTGATCAGACCTTCTGTTAACACAATATGACAACAGCAATGAAGGGAAGAATATCACAGCTAAACAACCGTCTACCATTCCCCTTCCTTCTGCCGAGTCCTTGCTGACGCAAGGATGGAGCAGCTGCTGTCTGTTTTTAAACAGCTCCATATTTCATAAGAAGCTGCTGATTTCTGAAAGGACAGAAAACCCAGACAATGGCTTACAAAATAAGAACCAAATGAAAGCAATTCAGGACACACTATTTAAACATCGTGTCCATTTGCTCAGCTTCCTTCCAACATACCACCACAGCTGAAATTCGTAAGACAAGTTTGTCCTCTGTCTCAGCCTACTCCGTTATCACCACGAGCACAACTTTTAAGTATTCATTTAAAACAGAGCAGAGGACACTGGAAAATCCCTCCCACAGCTCTAGATAAGAAAAATCTTGAAATATGGGAGAAGACAAACCCATGTGTCCAGCTTGATGAAAACACAGAAACTACTTCTGCACCAAATTAACATTACCCTCCCCTAGTTGCGTCTTCTGCTGCTGAGGGACACTGTATCAACATTAAATGGTCATTTGGGATGGAAAGACTCTCCTTGAAGGACCTGGCCGTACATCTTGAACTTTTGAAAACTTACCAGCAAGAGATATATAGATATTGATATTCATTTATTTTTAATCAGGGATGTATCAGATATCTGGGAAGCCCCTCATCACTACTGAAATTCCACACTTAGGTCTTCTTAAAAATCTACATCACAGGATACAGGTCACTGCGTATTAGGACCTCAAAAGAAAAGAGCTTAAACCTTTTCTGTTCTGACTCTGCAGCTCTCACTTTGCCTATTAAAAGCAACGGGTTATACCAGGCGAGTCCCTCCTGAGGGGCTCCAGACGCCTGCCGTCTCCTTTCTAGTTAATAGCTGCTGTAAGAATACTGCTTTTTCGGCCGTTTGTGTCATGTTGATTATCTTAGATAAGGACTTGGGGAAGGAGGAGGGAGAAGAAGAGGACATGCAGCGGAAGGAGGATTTAAAAAGAAAGAGAAAAGGAAAAAAAAGGCTTTCATCTGCTCTAATAATTAGCAGGTCATGCTGAAAATGATCAGCATCCCTTTAAAGCAACTGTGCATGAAATGTTCAGAGCTCTGCTCAGGTCACCGCACCCATGCAAGTCGCTTAGTTATCAGTCACTAAGACCTTATGGTTTTCTAAATTCCTCTGGCTTCATAAGGGCTCTGGCCAAGATCCTTCTACTTCCACATTTCCACTCCAGGAGATGGGGGGGTAACAAGGCTCACCGATCTTGCCACTCAGTCACGAGTAGGCATAAAGCTGCCAAGGCAAATCAAGGACCAATTAAATGTTTGCAAAGGACCTTCGGAGTCTCTGATAAAGAAGCACAGGGAAACTTATTGCAAGGCATTTGCCATTCCTGGAGAAAACAAACTGGGTGCAAAAGCCTCCTGTTCATCACCGGGAAGTTTTCCCAGGGAGACCATCAACAAGGAAGAATGAGACCGCCCCAAATCTGACAAAGATCTTCCGTAATTCATCACTGTAGCTGCCGTCCCAGGCGTCCCTCTGCAATGCACATGTTGATTCACACAGAACAGCCTCCTCCCTCGTGATGGACCGCCAGCTGTGAGTCCCCAAGAGCCTTGCCCCTCTATCAGACAAGCTTGAAAACTACATTGAAGACTGTCTGGGACTTAATACATAAGCCCTGGCGCAAAACGAACAGCAGGGGGGGGGGGGGGGGGTATTAACAAACCAGCAACAGAGCTCTGGTCATTTGGGTTTCCTCTCTTACCCCCATTTACTCTCGCCTTCAGAAAAGCCAGCGTTCATCTCCTGGAGGGGCAGGACCAGTTTTGCAGGAGCACAGGTCCTTTAATAGACCTGTCCTCCTCAAAAGAGGTGAAAAGATGGTTATGACAGTGACAATTCTTCCTCTGATGTACTCACATCCTTCTATTAAGAACACATTACCTCAAAGGTCAGTAATTGCCAGCCAGAGCCAGCTCTGCCTTGACAACCCATCTTCAAAATGCACTAAGTGCCTGACTGTGCCCAGGACAGCAAGAGACTGCCCTCAACATGCTGTCTGGTGAGAGGAGAATTACCTTTGGCAGCCATGACAGCTGTGCCTTCTCAAGTGTCTTTAATTTCAGCAGCTTTCCCTCACTTCAAAATCGTTCTTCCGCCTCAGCTTAACGCTTGTCCCCAGACTGACTGTCCTGGTTTTGGTTGAGATAGAGTTAGTTTCCTTCCTAGTAGCTGGTACAATGCTGTGTTTTGGATTTAGGGTGAAAACAATGTTGATAACACACCGATGTTTTAGTTGTTGCTAGGTAATGCTTACACTAGCCAAGGACTTTTTAGTTTTCCATGCTCTACCGACTGAGAAGGCTGGAGGTGCACAAGAAGCTGGGAGGGGGCACAGCCA
>NW_008824445.1:285285-293192 GCF_000699105.1 Pygoscelis adeliae
GGGGGAGTGAGCGAGCAGCTGTGTGGTGCTCAGTTGCCAACTGAGGTTAAACCACGACACTGACCCACACCTTCAAAGGGCTGCTGTTTGAAAGGAACCCGGAAAGATGGAAATTAAGAGATTACTTTCAAATAAAGCAATGGGTTAAGTCATTGTGTCCAGAGTTACCAGACGTGCCATCAGGCCCCAATGCTTTACAAAGGCAGGAGCGACTCCCCAGGCACACAGGGGGACGGGAAGGACAGGGGACAGTCCCTACGAGATCAGTGTGGCACAGGGACCGAGGAAAAAGCATCAGGGCTGGTCTAGGAGGGCAGGAGCAAAGCAGAAACGCTTTGTAGGAAGGGGAAAAAAACCCAACATATAAGCAGCAGAGACTGAAATCACCCAAACTCCCTCCACACGTCTCAGTAAAAGCGAGAACAGCAACACTGAGCATCAGGAAGGAGCCAAAGCAAACTGAAGTATAAAATGCATCCCTCTGTGGTACCACCAAGGTATTCGCCCGAGAAAGGGGAATCTTCCTCCAAGAGGGCAGTGCAGAGTACCTCAGTGACAAACCTACAGCAATTATTAGAAAGGCATCATCCATACATAATTTTGAATTTAATTTAATTAGGCACCCTGCTAACTTCATTACTTATTTAACCGGACTGCTCATTCAATTTATGTTACTACTGTTTCAGATAACCGCTCTGGGCCCCACCTCAGTGGGAAACGCACTAGAGGACGCATTTGGGAATGCTATAGCCCCAAGCCCACGCTCCCCTGACACTCAGCACCTCTCCTGGGATGGAGGCATTTACCATGTCTTAGGTTTTATGCCTTCGTTTTTCTACCTGCATGCAGAGAAGTCCAGACGAGCTCAAGGAGGAAAAAAGGACAAAAAAAACCAAAAAAAAAGCAGATTTATAACTGTTAATGCTTGTGCACGCCAGTCAAAGCAGTAGCCTTCTACACAGTTGCCAGATACTTTTTTTTTTTACCTGAGAAATACCCAAAAATAATACTCCGTGGGGCTTGGGGGATATATATCAGAGCACTTCACCCACCACCCAAGAGCGTCCTTGTAGAACCATCATCTCCAGTGCATGACACATCAGGTCAGGACAGAAATCAAATAAGGTCTCACGCAAGCAACTGCTCTTGCAACACTTTCTGGGGCCGGGGAGGTCAGCAGCCTGAAGCTGAACCTTTCATGCCAAATCAAATCCAGAAACGGAGGATCCGAGCAGCACATGCATCCTCCTTCCTACCACTTTGGACAGCCGCATCCCTCCCCATCTGCCAGCTCTGCCGGCCCACTCCAGCTGCTCAGGTACAGCAGCATTTACCCAGTCAACTTCAGGAGTCTCCTCGGAGGACTGCGTCAGAAGTCTCAATTCCCTGCCTGATCAGAAGGGAAGCAGCACCATGGCTGAAAGAATGGAAGAGAGGAAACGGCACCTCAAGCAGATCCCTGAAATAGCCTGCAGGAGGTAGGAAGATACCTCAGTCTTAGACAGCAAGGTCTGTCTCAGAAAATTCATATATATAAAAAAATAAAAAGAGACATGATTGACAGGAGTAAGAGAGTGTGAAATGGTATAGACACGAGCTTGAAATTAGGTAATCCTCTGTTGTGGGGGTTTTTAAGTCCTTCTTAAGTTCAACATTTCTTCTTTAAATGAGACTGCTCTGAGTATTCTGAGCATCCATTAAAAAATGAGAATAAAAAGCTGGACAGCAGCACAAAACCAGGAACACCCCAGGGTGCCCTTCCATCCCCTGTGCAACAGCCCTGCTAGTGCAGAGGTGCTGCTCACCATCATGCAGGCGAGCTGCTCGCACACCCTGGAACAAACGTCATCGCCTCGTGCGGTGTCTTGGAGACAGTGTTGTGGCATCCATTTTTCACACTCCAAATTAATTCCAGACCCCAAAACAATTTAAGAGCTTAGGACTTCAATGTAATTTGCTCCAACCAACGCACAGGGCTTCTCTGAAGCATCAGAAGTTTAGAGGAGCAGCCTTGTGAACAGACTATTACCCACTTGCATGCTTTGGGATCTGCTACGTTAATGGAAAAGATACAGACCCACAGGTAGTGTCTTTTACTTTGAGGTTACCTGGTAAACAAAAGGACTGAAATCACTGCCACAAAGATTAACAATTCTGTCACAAAGCCAATGCGTAGTCAGCAGCAGTAATAACCACAGTCACTACACTACAAAGCCTTCAAGGAGAACCAGCATCAGCAGAAGTGATGAGTTTTCCAGCTAGCTCTCGCAAAAACAAAATTTTGTCTAGCTCACAACCCCACGCTGATCTTGTGCTCAAGATGCTCAAAACTAAACCTCACGCCAAGGAAAAGAAAATCTAATTTTTGGTTTCGTTAGCATGCAATCTCCCTCAAGTGCAATACGAGCATTTGCCTTTGTGAATAAAATTCACAAAATGATTTGCACAGCACTGGGGGAAATGTAAGTGCTAGAGTTCCCATCAACAGGGAAGGAGACTCGGTCTCACAGCAAAGCCATCTCTGCTGACCTGTCTTCACAGAGAATGGCAGCAGAGGCTAATCGTTGCATCAGAAGAAGGACCAGGCTTTGCTATCTGGACAGGGATGGAGCTAAAGTGGCAATACCAGGATTATTTCATCCTTCATAAAGTGAAGGGATCACGTAGACTCCATAGAAATAGAGGATCTTGGCAATTTTCATTTCCTAAGGCAAACAGCTCTCAGGGGCCTCTTCCAACCTCCTCCGGCAGGAAGAGGGGAACTTCTAACACCTAATCGCTGACATTTAAGAATGTGAAGCTCCAACCATCAAGTTGACACCACAGCAGGGAATGCAGCTAACAGGTATACAGTTGCATGCTCCCCAGGGTGTGGATTTCAAGTTAGTTTAAAAAGAAGAGAGGAAACTAACCTACAAAAGCAAGCAACTTTATCTGGGACATATTTACCCACACATACCATGTGGCCGCACCATAATGTAAACACCTGTGTGGATTATGCATTTCTCTTCCACCAGCAGTGTCCGAGGCATGCTCACATCTGGAATCCTTTATGTTTTAAATGCTACTTCTGCCTTCTCCTTGGTGCCAAAATGCCTTGAGGAAGCAGCACGTGCATGGGGGAGGAAAGGAGCAGGAGAACAGTCAGTAAGGGATCAAGATACTTCAAATATCAACATGATGAACACTGTAGACAACTTGAGGAGCAGACATCCACCAGTGTGCAAATGAAGCAGATGCTGTGGTTTGTAAGAAGGTCACACTAGGTGAAAGTTACTGTTCTCCTGTGCCTTACAATAAAAAGCAAATTCACATTACTCCTAAGTAAACCCAATGTTTGTTATTTCTGTTTCTTTGTTTGCTCTGTAGAGCTCTAAAGCCAAGCAGCAACATTTCCTGGCCAGTTTATGTTATTCACACACAACTTACAAATCTAGGCTTGCATCTGGATTTTCCTAAGTCACAAGAGTTGCAATGAATTTCACAGACAGCCCGCAAAGCACAGAGCACTCCACAACACAAAGCACCAAAAAGTGGCATATGAGTCCTCTCCAATGCCACCCCAGCTAGGCTGCTGATCAAGGTCCTTTTAAAGCAAGAACTTCATAATGTGTCTCTCTAGCTGCTCAGGGAGACGGCTTTAAAACACAAAGGCACACAGCTCTCATGCTAATGTTTCCATCTGCTCAGGAGCTGCTTTTATTTATGCTGCACTGACCCTGTGCACAGACACTTGGGTGCCTCAATCCTTTTAGGCACCCCTGGAGATTTTCAAAGCACCCTGAGGACATGCAGATAAACAAACATTTAAAGTGAGATGCATGTCAAGAGGCCCACGAGCAGCTCTGTAAGAGATGTTTGGCAGAAGAAGCTCAAGACAGAGGGCTATGCAAAACCCCTCTGCCTTCAATCACATCTGGGCTGACCTTCCCGACAGGCTCGGCTCACACAGCCTGCCCCTTGTCTTTGCTCGAGTTACCCCGGCAAAGACTGGAGTGACCCCAGCTAGCCTTTCACCTCTTTGCTTTCAATGCCTAGCCTTCAAAGAAACCTGACCCAAAGTCCAACAAGGTTAATGGACAGGCACACGTTGACGTCAGCAAGGTCCCTGGATAAGGCCACCGCAGTGTTTCCTTATTCTTGGAATCAGCGCCGCCTGGAAGCCAAGGAACAAAGTTAAGACTGACCAGCGGTGATAAACACGGGGTTTGCTGTCTTCGTCTTCCCAAGGACCAGCCTGTCTTCTGCACACACCCCAGCAGGGCTCAGGCAAGAGGGGACTGATATTAGAAGGCTTTTTCCATTACATCCAACTGGATTTCTCGACACTAGGCAACCAACAAGGCCAGACTTAGAGGTCAAATCCTGGCGCTAAGACATCAGGTTGTGGGGACACCTGCATACAAAATGTTGACAAGAAAAGCCAAAAGTGCTCTTTTGCCCAGATTTCATCTTGCGTGCCGAAGTGCTGGGCGCAGGAAAATTCCCAGTCTCCAAACCTTTTCAGACTTGGGTTCCTCAGAGGTTGAAGGATTACACCCAGCATCTGTTCACCAGTAACAGCAGTCGTGACCTCATTTGAATGCGGCACATAACACTGCGACTGACAGAGTCCCAAATATTTGCCTCGTAAGGCCGAGGTTCACAGAGCAGCTGCATCATTTACTTTCAGAGTTTAATTCTATCCAAGGCAATTTTTGGGCTACGCCCCAGAGGTTTACCTCTTGCACCAGCCTATCCTGCCACAGACACTAGGAACCCAGTTATTCACCAACCCACTAGCAGAAAAAAAAATAAATTATGTAATTACTAAACCCAGCTCTTTGACAGAAACTCCCTGAAGATCCTCACATGACATGAGACAGGAGCTCTGAGACAAGTACTCCTCTGCTCCCGTGCCAGAACACCTGTTTATTTGGATGCCAAATACCAGTGGCTCAACAAAAAAAAAGTATGAGCCATCTTTCTCCCCCGCTTGGTTTGAAGATGATGGATGCATCTGGTTGGGAAGCTGAGCAGCAGCACATAAAAAGGCCTTCTTAACACCCCCATAGCCCACAAGCAAGACACGCAAATCAGTCACTAACAAAGATCAAGTCCTCATTAGACCTGAAATATGAATGGATCATACAGAACAGCATTTCTGAGTATTTGTGTATTAAAGCTACTTTTCTACAGCAGCAAAAAAACCCAAAGAGCCTAAGGCAGTCCCAGGCAAGATGTGCAAGCTCAGTAAAAGTGCTGGTGCTTAAAGGGAAAGAAATAGTGAACCGCCCTCCTCCCTTGAAAATAAAACATGCCTTTCAGTATGCAAGTCAGCATGGAGACCGCAGAGGATAGAGACCCTCAGCACCGCGTAACATGTCCCAGGCTGTTGGTATGAAAAGGGATGATGGTTTACTGGGTGTTAGCACAGCTTAACAGACTTGCCTCCAGGTGTACTGTTTCTCTGCACCCAAACACACGTTTGCAGGGCCTTTACGCAAAGCAGGCAACATAGCTAGGACAGCCTGTGGTCTCGGCTCAGGCTGTACTCAAATCACCCACCAGCAACTTGGACACCAGCAAGAGTCAGAAGCATCAGGTACTTCTCAGAAAGAAGCACCTTGCTAAGAGCAGCAATACTGGCCACTCCAGAAGTCTTAATCGGAGTTGTAAACAAGTCACCGCATCAGTAGAGGTCTGCCACTGCCACAAGACCAGGAAGAACATGAGGAAGCAATCACTGAACATCTACCAGTAACTACGGCACTAATTCAAACAGACAGAAGGTGGTTTGCATGGTCTTCAACCAGCCTTCAGTCTACCTGTAACAGCCCTGAAAAGAACAGAGCATGGTTATTTTAGGACCAATTTCCCCACCTAAGGCCAACAGCTCCTAGAAGAGAGCCTGAGGAACAAAAGCATGCTACCTGAGCCACAAAACTCAACATTATGATGTTCACAGCATCAAACCAACTGAGCAAGCTTTTACCTACAGACACCACCAGGCTCTGCCCCACGCTGGCACTGTATGCGCTTCACAGCGGTGCTGGCATCCAGCAGCAAAGCCCATCACAGCCGAACCAGGAGAAGGTAACCAAGGGAAGGGAGCTCTGGAGAAAGTGTACAGCTTTGTTGGGAAAGCAGTAGGAATGTGGCACAAAGGTAACTGCTACAGCCTGGGGCCATCAGATGAAAGAAGGATCAATACTCCACTATGTTGTTTAACCCGTTTATTAGGGGGGGAGGCGGAGATAAATGAGTATTTGAGTTGCCAGAGGGTACACTTTCACCCCAATCTGAGTCAGCCAGATGCGAGTTCCTGCCCAGCAACACCATCCCAGCCAAATGATCTCAGCCTTACAGTTCACTTAACCACAGAATACAAAGAGCCAGTAACCCAGCAGTTGATAATGGAATAAACTATAGGTCAGTGACCAGGGGAAAACACACCATTTAAAGTTATTCCAATATTGACATGCACAGGAAACACAGGCCTGTGTTTTTATTTATTTATTTTAACCAGCCTATCTGCTCAGAAGCAGCGCTGAACCAGCTGCTAAAATTACAAGGTTAGATTCTCAAAGACTGTGGGTAAACTGCATAATGCCAGCACACACTTACATCCATAAAAGCATGCCACTTGCAAGCAGGGTTGAACGCGCACGTGATCAGCCACAACACGGCGTGCACGCACTTGCTTATCAGTACATCAGCAGGCGAGGGTTAGGAGGTACCTGAGCGCGCAGCACAGCTCTGCCAAGCTGCCTTTGAAAGCCTGGCGGGTAGCCAAAAGGGAGAGCACAAACTCACTCAAAACACTCAGCCAGAAGCCCAGCCAGGCTCATTTATAGCTCCATTTCCTCTCAAGGCTGCTTTTCTCCGGGAAAATGCTGCAATGACAATTTGCACCTTAAGATTAAATATCGCTATGGCTCTCTAGCAACTGAAAGCACCCAGAAAAGCCCCTTTCCCCACCTGAGTCCAAGGAGCATTTCTTCTATTGCATGTGAGCAAAGCGAGGACGAGGTGACACCAGACATCGCACAGGCACCAAGCAGAGACTATCTCAGCTGAAGTTCAAGTGGCACCACAAAGCAACCTTATTTCCTCAAAATAAAACAAGACGATGTGAATTCAGCAGGGCAATTCAGACAAGCAGTAGGCACTACTACAGTAGCCAACCTCTCGGCTCCATCAAGTAAAGCAAAACCAGCTGCACTGCATGCACCAAACAGTTTCCAGCCTTTAAGATCAACAGAAATATTTGGTACGATCCGATGCTTATACCCACCATACAATTAAAGTTAAAATTTAACACATTTAGACAGCAGGATCTCAATGCCAATTCATCCTATTTGCAGAGCTGGCTGCTGCAGTCCTCTGGCCAACCTCCCCACGCTGAATGAGATCCAGAGCGCTCTTCATCTGTGCTGGCACCCGTCGCAGCCATCGCTCCATGTGTGTCAACCAACCTGCCCGGGCTGATGCAGGCAGTGCCAGGAGCGTGGCACCGAAGCACCATTTCGCAACGGCAGCAAAGGGAATGCAAAGCCGAGACTGACTACTTTTCCAGGAGAGTACCAAGGAAATAAATCATTCTGTTCCCAAAATTCGTTTTTTCTGAAAAATACCCGCTTGCCAGAGGGAAAAGCCTTCAAGGCTGAATTTAGTGCTCAGTAAAGAGACCAGATTAAGAGTGCTGGAGACAGCTTGCTATTTCTCCTGCAGCAGAAGTGAAATAGAGCAGTGAAGATTGGCCAGGCAGATCTCCTGCGTGCCACTGAGGGGCAAGCGACCATCATGACGGGCTGCAATAACGTTCAGCTTCCCACCCCAGCCACTCCTTGGCATCTTTCTCACCACGGCTAACGAGCCCACCGCCATTCCCACCGGCAGGCAAGGCACCCGCCCCATAAACAATC
>NW_008824445.1:293352-298216 GCF_000699105.1 Pygoscelis adeliae
CCCGCCCCCCCCCCCCAGCCACTCCTTGGCATCTTTCTCACCACGGCTAACGAGCCCACCGCCATTCCCACCGGCAGGAAAGGCACCTGCCCATTAACAACTGGCCTCCTGCCACCAACACGCTGCCCTTGTCCCACCCCGCATGATGAGATAGCCCTGGCTGCCCACCGCCAGCCCACCCAGGGCTCAGCCGCCCGGACCTGAACCTGGCAGCTCCCAGGGCTGTGCCGCTCCCCTCTTGAACAGGATGAGAAAGCATGGCTTTTATTCAATGTCTGTCCCTGCCTCTTATTTGCTTGGGAAATAACCAGCAGGTAAACAACACCCAGCTAGCAATTTGCTTACCAACACGGAAAAACACCTCTACTTTCAACTTTTTTCCTTTACTTTTTTTTTTTTTTTAATTTCAGTGAGTAACAAAGCCTTAATCCAGGCTCAATAAAGCACTGCAGAGCGTGGCTCAGCTCACTTTGGCTACAAGCAAATCAATAGCTTTCTTATATCTCTCTGCTCTGCTTGGGAGGGAAAAGGGGCCACTTCTTTCCCAGCCAAGACATCTGCACAAGGCATCTATGTGCAGTGAGCCAGGACCCCTCACAGGGAGAGCTGAAAAGAGATGAAAGAGTGCTTTGGCACAGCAGAGCCGTCTCCTCTCACCCTCATCTCTGCTGGCACTGCCAGTGCCTTTCATGTGGGAAAGTTTTCAACCCCAGTTTGGCCTCCCAACCACCCTGGGCTCTGTGCTGGTTAGTTATTCATGGTGGGGTGGGGTGGAAGGAGGCAGGGGGGAAGCCAGTTGGAGCAGAGGTTCAGATGCTGTAGGTAGGGCTGCACAGGCCTCCTGTTCTGCCCAGGCAGCTGCTGACAGAGCTGCTTATTCTGCACATCCGTAAGCTTAAAAAATGAGGCTCAGAGGCACCGAGGAGGAAGCGTACAGGAAAGCCAGCCCTGGATTCAGGAACGCCTGGGTGCAAATCAATCAGTCCCTCTGTGCCTCCCTACCAGAAAAGGGTCTAGTCGGTACAGAGATGACGACAATATGGCCAAACCTAATGCACCCACATATTACAGTCCCAGAAACACCTCAAGCAGATCAGCAGGCGCAATCCCTCCTCCCCCCCAGCACACAACAGGGACGTCGCAGCACCTCAGCCTCCAAGCTCATCCCCAGGCAGAGCCACACCAGAAGCCAGTGCAAACCCGCCCCAGGTCACAGGAGGGCTGCCGCAGGGCAGGCACACGCGTGCCGCAGGCAGAGCCTTCCCCGCAGCGGGGAGGATAACCACCGAGCCCCCAGTCCACAGCAAACCGCCACAGACATCGCAAACCTTCCCTGTGTCGCAGGTGCCACACGGCACAGCTCTGAAGAAACAGACAGGTATAAACCACAGCCCTAACTGCTAACCACCTTGCCAAAGAAAAGCCTTTGAGAGGTGGCCAGCGGACAGGCACGGGTTAGCACTGGTTCACTTCCAGCCCTGGTGAACTGTGTCCAAAACCCCCTGCAGGGCACATGTGCATTCACGGGTGGCTGCAGTTCTTGGGGAACAGCAAGACATCCAAAACAGCACCTGTGCAAACACCCCTGGGCTGGGGAGCTTCGGCCTCCCCAAGGTGAGCCTGGACCAGCCTTTCACCTCCACCCACGGGCCATCCCCGGTCTGCCTCCCTGCTGGCCCAGGGAAAACCCAGCTCCATGCAGCATGCTCAGTCCTGCAGAAGAAGGGAGGTGACTCCAGAAGACCAGTTACCAGCTACCCCAGCAGTAAATCATAAAACCCACAACTTTAAAATAAGAGTTCACGCAAACCCATATTACAAACATCAACAGAACTATGTCAATTAGATTAGGCTCTGCCTTGTTATCCATCATGTTTACAGTACACATGAATGCTTTCTAAAGAGCAGATGCTTTTCAAGTTTAGTAATTCAACCATTTAGAATTGAGCAGTGAAAGACCCTGCACACAAAGAAATAAAGGCATGCACAACAGAAGCCTTTTTGTTGATTTTCAACTTTTTTTCCTTTAAATATAAACTACCAAGAACACCAGAAATTTTTGCTTCTGAAGAAATGACAGAGGATGTCTAATAGATGGAAAGCATTTGGAGAAGGAAAAACAAAAACAAGATGACCCTCAAACATATTCTTGCGGGGCAACTTCTGAAAACCACATGAATAAGTAATACAGGCTTCCCTTGAAACAACAACAGCAAAAGCCTCAATGGACGACGTCATCGGGACTTGATCTCTGCTGCAGATCAAATGCCATACAAGCAGGAAACAGCTGACACACAGCTCAGTCCAATTATATACAGTGCCCTTTCCAGAAAGGGCCTCCTCTTTACTGCAAGCAAACTCTCGTCTTCAGCTCTGCTCTCTTTGCTGGCAACCAGCCTCTTCTGCCCCTTGAAGGAAAAAGGCAAAGCTGACATTTGTGCCCTCTGCCATCCAGCCCAAAGGAACACACGGAGCTGGCACGTCTCAGGGTGTCCAACCTACGCTCTCTCTGCAAGGATGTTCAGCAGCACGAGCACAAGATGGAAAGCCACAGAACACCCGACAGCTAATCTTGGCTCTGATAACATCTTCCTGGAACATGTCAACTTAAGGTCTCCAAACCTCAGTTTCTCCATCTGTAAAAAAACAGTGAACAACTTTGCCACTGCAAGGGCTAAATGGAAAACACCTGTAAAAAAGATTTTCCAAGTGTGACATGCGCTCTTTGTACTCACTATTATCAGGGCTCGGACTATGAATTGTTCAGAGCGTGAACTATTTGCATGATATGTTGAAAACAGTACAGCCTGTTGTTAGCGCTCAATGCACAATATTTTCTACACACCCATCTCATCATCTCAGTCATTTATACCATGACTAGTTCTTCTATGTTTACTCACACATAACCACGTAAGTTTGGCATTTACTGCATTATCACTACAGAGAAATTACTGTAGGGGACAAATTAATTACCTATGCAAAGCAGGCTAAGAATAGTCAGCAACATACTACACCACTGAAACGCTAGACAAAGCCTCAAACAGAACTTCCCTCATGTGGAGGATTACAGGCTCTACCCACAAAGCACTCAAGTGTCTTGCCTTATCTTTATTCCATTTAAAAGGAAACAGACTTTCCTGAAAACCTGATAGAAACATGCCTTTACAGAACAAATGCAAACGGATTAATGCATTTATCAGCAGTAGGCTTGAGGGGAGGCAAAGACATATTCCTCCTGCTGCCTAGATATTCTAAGATACTTTTAATTAAATTAGAGAACATTATTAGCTAATGAAACATTCAGGTCCATCATTACACAACCCTCCTCCTCCTGCTGCCTTGCAGACCCCCACGGTCTATGAATCCACACAGGCATTTCAAAGGCCAGACACGGGGACTACAAAGGGAGTTGCAGAAGAAAAAATCTCACTGCTCTTCCTTCCTCTAAGGCCAGCCATGCCCGCTCACACCCAGTTCTGGGAAACAGCTATCCTTAGGTAGGGGAACATTCAAAAGGAAACTCGACCGTGTTAGCAGCCTCATTAGATTTGTATACACAAACCTGAGCAGCACAACTGTCTGAGCCCAAAGGGCAAGAGCTCAGCCACACTTCTTTCCTGCTCCTGAGGATACATGCAAGCACACGCGCCCCCCCACTCACCCCTCGCAGGCAGCGTCTGACCCCCAAAGGAAGCGGAGACTCCTGGGTCGCACTAGTCCATTAAGTGTCTGTGCAGGCAGAAGGTATCATAAATTGTTTGGTTTTAAATGCCTTGCAGTGGCTGAGGGGTTTAACAAGTATATACCAAAACGCTGTCCTGTCAAGTTCTGGATCGTCGGCGTTAAATCCTGGGAGCAGCCAAGTAAGAAATGGACCTGCAGACAGACAAACGTGTCTCAGTGTTTTTCCCCCGCCTCGCCCTCTCCGTTAGCCAGTGCATGTTTGCTTTTGCTTCTAAAATTCACTTCTCTGTGCAAACAGTCTGCTATGAGAGGTATTTGCTCATTCCACAAGTTTCCTGCATTTTTGTCCAGGTCTAGGGCCTGATAGTCGGGCATTTCCAGCTTGGAGACCCAGGCTATGAAAAAAGACGTCAGCCCAGCAGAAGTGACGCGTCACCGGGCATCAGAAGCAGACACGCTTCTGCACGCTGTTATCTGAGCGTTGGAGCGGATGTCAGGGATGCTGGGAGGACTCCGGGGTGTCAGAGCCAAGGCAGACCCTGGCCTCTTCACCCAGGAACAAAGACGCCCAAAGCACTGCATCTTTGAAGCCGCACTTTAAAAGCATCAAGCAGCTGCAAAGCCACGGTACAGCCTTCTCAAAGCTCTCCTGTCCACCTACCCACCGCCAAAGAGACTCTGCCCCTGGTCATGCTTTGTAGGCAGGCCAGCTCTGAAACTCGGCCCATTTGAATTCAGCTTTTATATAGTCATCTTTATTCTACATGAGAACTTTACACCACACCCATCACCACCTTCCCTGGATTTACGTACTCAGTCTATGTAAACATAGTCTTTTTCCCTTTTCCCAAGGCCTCGGACACCCATGACACACCAAACTTGCTGCACCACACCGATCCTCAAAGAGCCTGTAACGTGTCTAACATACTGACCAGCCTCCACTTGGAGCAGCACCAAGCACAACCGGTCCTCAGCAGGCTCTGGATGCAACGATAATGCAAGGAATGCTCCAGTTAAACAGAAACCCAAGGGACACAAACAGTTGAGCAGGATTTGGTGGATGGAGGTTATTAGCGCATTACAAATAGAACAGAAATTCAGGAAGCCGTTATCTCCACAAAAGAAAGATTCATTTCCTAATCATGCTTGCAAATCACACTGCTAACTTCAGATCGGAAGC
>NW_008824445.1:299112-306512 GCF_000699105.1 Pygoscelis adeliae
AGAATGAAATTAAGCATGTTGGATCACACAGGACACCTGAGTGGATAATAGCAGAAAATTAATGGAAGCATATGTGCCTCAGGCAGAGGACTGGAAGACCAGCAAGAGAGCTGTGCTCAACTAAACTTCATCATGATAAATGAAACCCACTGAACATACTGCCAATGCAGAAATACGGTGATTAGATGTACACCGGAGGTTCAATGTCTTAAACATTAATTGGTTTTCTCCAAGCCAACATAAGCACATGTATAGTCTCCTTCAAAGACAAAAGGGTACAGGAAAAAACAATTGCGAACTTCTGGAAATCACTGGCCTCACACAAGGGTTTTATTCCTGGATCACCTCCAAAGAAAGCCTTCCAAAACAGCAAATGAAGTGGAATTGCAGAGATGAAGCAACCTGCCGCTTAACTCCTGTGCTGACGATCAAGAGTCTGGTACTTGGGCAGGCTGGTGACCCCCAGGCATTGCAGAGCTCACCTTTCCCCATCAAGCAGAAACCCCGAGACAGGTTTTCCCACCTCAGCACCATCAGAGTGGGGTTCACGATGGAAAGTACAAGGCGCTAGCACGGGACACTGACTCTAGCCACCATTCAATCAACATTAAAGGAAACCCATGTCCTTGTACCGCGTACCTGACTGCTCCCACCACCCCTGCCATGCCGCCTACTCTCCTCCACCAGAGCATCAAGTACTTTGCTTGCACATTTCCAGCAATCTGTTGTTTTCACCGATGCCAACTCTCTCCTTGCAAACCTAAATCCTGGAGTCTCCCTATGACTTGCCTTCACAAGAATGCTAATTAGGTCTTTACTACCCCCAGGCTTTCTGACAGAAAACAGGCATCTGCCATGTGCACTCCCACTCCAGCTATGTTTTCCCACTCCAAATCAACAAAACAAGTGTGTCACTCGGTCAGTGACACGCAGAGGACACAGCCAGCTTTGTAAGAAACCTGGGAAAGGAGCTGCATCACCCACCACATTTCACGCTCCCAAACACCATGAGGAACATCCATCCTCCCAGAGGAGACCATGCACCTCGCAAGAGGCTGCAACACCTGGCTCACTGCGTGCTGGGTCCTTGCTCCAATGGTGCTGGGTTTCCTCAGCATTTCCTGAGGAACAGGCTGCTACCATACCTCTCTGCCCACACACAGGCTTTCCAACCTACATCATACCCTCCCCAAGACACCCTGGTATTTTTAGCAAGAGGTGCACTGAGTGAAAGGCAATCTGCTTCCACCAGTTGGTCACAGTGATTACATCCACCCTGAACTGTCCTTCTCCGGCATGGCCCGTGCCCAGGGACACCCAGGTTTTCCAGCCAGAGAGCCTATGTACAAGAGGCTGCCAAACCCCCCTGTGACACCAGCTTGTTTCTCCAGTTCATGTTGGCTCTTCACTCCTCCTAAAAGGGAAAAAGGAGCATTTCCCAGGACCAGGCTGCCTCCAGCTCTCACATACACATGAACAGCCACAGAATAACATGAGGAGGGGACTGCTGCAAGAGATCCATCTTCTGCACAGCTCTAAGACAACAAAAATGCCCTGCAAATGTCAAGCCCTGCAGGTCCCAACTTCTGGCTCAATTACAAGAGAATACAGCACTCCCAGCCAGACTTAGGGAAGGTGTCATCATCATACTGGTACAGAGGAGCAAAACCACCCTTACACTGAAGGGCCTGTTGCCAACAACCTTTGATGCAGGAACAGGCACCCAAACACACTGACAAAGATAACCAGGCAAGTCAGCCTGAATTAGGAGAACACCACAGGTCTCCCAGCTTCCAGGCAGGTAAGTCACCTTGATGCTTCTTCTCAGCTTCCCAATTCAGAAGGTGGCTCACAGTCACCACTGCCCAACTCCAAAAGGATTGGAAGCTCTCCACAGCTAATCTGTATTGTACTTGGAAAGCAGAGAGCTGAAAGATAAGGGAATATACTCAGATAATAAGAATGGGGCACAAGTGGCTTTGAGGGAAGCATTTCAGGGCTTGAGAGATTCTTTAAATGCAGCATTTTACAAGCAGGATAAATCCTAGACCATGTGGCGACACAACTGAGCTGCATGCAGCTGCTGAGCCAGCTATCTCTTTCTAGGGGCAAGACTAGTTCCCTACATAAATGGTCCCTTAAATTTTTTAATGCCAACTGCATGAATAGGAATTTTATGGATTCCTATAGTGACGCACAAAGACATCCTCAAAATTTCAGAGCTGCTCAGTAAGCCCACATGCTAGCTGCCTTCACTAGATAGTTCAGACCCCATACTAAGAGCAAAACTCTTTCTTCCAGGAAGCTTGTCTCACCAGGGGTGTTCTGCTGTCTCCAAGAAGTCAGGATTTCTCATAAAGTTTGGTCAAGCCCAAACAGACCACATTTTGCAGCTTCAGTTCCCAGAGGCTGCACCAGACCTTGCTCCACCACCATCCTCCTCAGACCACTGCATAGGTTTTCTTTGTCCACACAGTGTGCCTCTGAACAGAGGCACAAAAGAAACGGAGATAAGTGTATAATCAATAGGCCTCACCCTCGCTGCTCTCCTGCTGTCGCTTCTATTTTCCAAAGGGAACTTTTCCTTCCTCCCTCCCCTTCTGCATCGTCTCCTCTGGCAGCCGAACCGACAGCTGCAACCACGCTAAGCCAGATCTGGCAGACTGCTCTGCGGAGCCAACCATGTCGTGCTTTGGGACAGCAACTTGCCAGAGGCTAGGACATCTCCACGAGCTGCTTTTGCTGGTGTGACCAGGGCTCCTCTGCTGTAGCTGTGAAGCTGCCTCAAAGGCACTCTCCCACCCCAATGGACTTGATCCAGAAGCATGGCCATAAAATACTATCCCTACCCACCACAAGCAGCAGCTCAAGCCCCCAAAGGAGAGACTGTGACCCCAGCAACACCACCATATTGAGTGCTGAGAATAGATACACAGCTTCAAGGCATGAAGGGAATCAGTCCTGCTTCTCTTACAGCAGCCAGGGCACCAAAAACACCCTGCAATGGATTTCCACAGTTATCTCTAAGGAATACGGTTGGACTCGATGATCTTGGAGGTCTCTTCCAACCTTAATGATTCTATGAATGCCTCCCCCTCATGTTGCGGTACGAGAGGTTTACAGACTGGTTCTCTTAAAACTTCCTGATGCAGTCCAATCCCACAGTATGTCAGTGAGCAGCCGGCATCTACTCTGTGGCATGTACTGCTTATTCCAGCTGTGCTGCTTCTGCAGAGCAAGACAGGGGAGCCTGTGGTCTCTTCAGGACACTTGGGAGGCATGATACTCAAAGAGCACCTGAGACATGACCACTACAGGGAAGCATGGAAGAGCTGGATCTATGCGAAGGCTGAAGAATCCCAACTGCCCTGCTGAAATTCCTCAAGGGATGGACATGAAGAGCACAACGATGGAGATAAAAGATATACTCTCAAACGCGCCAGTGTAGCTGAGACACGGAGAACAATCTGTACTGGGCTTTCAGGAAATCCTCTCCCTTTTCCATATGCATACTGTTCCAAAAACTTCTACATGACATCCTCTCTAGATCGGTGCAAGCTATTACAGAACTCTGGAAACACAGACAAAACCTTGAAGACACTCAAGCAGCACATGAAACAAAGCTGATGGTTTATCCACCCGACTTTAATCTCCCCCACTTGTCTTCAGCAGCTCCCAATAACACACAGAGACCTCCTGGGACTTTTTCCCTGTGCAGTATCCAGTGTCTTTCACTGCAAGACCAGGCTCTCAGGACTGAAACTCAAGTACTGGGGCATGGAAATATGTAAGATAGCAAAAGAAGCAGCCAACATCAGGCACAACCCCCCCATCTCTGTACGTGACAACTGCATCTGAAGGAACTGTGCAGTGACAACCAACTGAGCCCGACCACATACACGGGGAAACCCCATGGCCACAGTAGAGCAGCCCCCCAGCTCGCCCCACAGACGGACTGCAAGCTTGCTCCAGTCTCACTAGCAACGAGCACAACCCACAGCTGCCAGGCTAGTGCACAGAAACCTGGCGGGGCATGCGAGAAATGAAGAAAATCAATACTAGTCGGGTTGTTTGCAAATCTATTTACCCCCCTCACCTTCCCGGTCTCGCCGAGGACAGCTCATTAGGTGCCTGGAGAGCTGCCAAAAACAGATGGGCCTGAGCAAGCGATGCTGCAGTCCTGCTGGTGAGATGCCTCATTGCTGGGACCCGCAAACCGGATAACTAGCCCTGCCACAGCCTGCCCTAACCCTTTCACCAACCCCCTCCCCAAGACAGCAGGTGAAAGTGGTACACGCAAGAGATAAAAAGGGTAAATATAATTCAGCCCAACGTGCACCTGTCCTCCAGACAAAGCCTCCTCCCGGAAGCCAGGCTGTGCCTCTCAGCACACAAAGACGGGTCTAAATCTGTCTGTAATAGAGCTTTTCAGGCTGACTGAACAGTAATGTTCACAAGCTGCTCCCCTCGAGGGAATACTGTATCTTCCTCACTGCATTACCCCAATCAGAAAGATCAGTGAGCAGCTCAAAGGCAGTGGTGGAAGAGGCACCACTGATGCGATTCCATTTAGAATCTATCAGAATATTTTATTCCTCCCTTTGAAAGCGACAGATTAGGTATTTCCACATCTCTTTGAAGTCTGGCAGAACAATTCACACCAGTGGGCTAAACACCCCTTGCTCCTCATTCCTCTTGCTGTGCCAGGTACTGTAGATGGGAGAAAAGCCTCTTTGAAAGCCCCCCAGAGTCACCCGAGGCAAAGCTACCTCTGCAATCAAAGGCTAAACTCCCAGCCAACGGGTAGCGATTTCTCTTCATCACAGTGAGCTTTATTTCCATTCCAGCTTCTTTATTTTCAGAAAGTCTCCTGGAAAATTAAGTGTGGTACACCTCTATTCCAAAAATCTTTCCTTGGCAAGTGCTGGGTTCCCCCTTTCTGGCAGACGCTGAAATTAAATGCAGCCTCCCTGTTTATTTCCTTCTTGCTGTGGATATGCACATCCTTGCTGAGCTCTGGAAGCAATTTGTTAGTTGGGAAAAATAAAGAAAGATTTCTAGCTCCTACATAAACAATGGCTGGTGACAAGAGGAGAGAGACAAGGGTTAGATAATTTCTCACATTTTATTAGTGTCTCTCAGTGCAGCAGATCAGACAAAAAGAACAAACCCAAACAAATAGATCGAAACAGCTGAATATCAAAGGGGTACTTGGGAGATCAGCTGAGGCATCTTTCCATGCCCAGGACCAGAACCTCTGCCAACCAACTTCATCGAGCAGACACAAACAAGGGTGGACTTTGCTGTTCCATGGTACAGACGGCTCCCAGCAAAAAGGTGCTCAGCACAGACCAATATTGGAAAAGCAGAGCCCAGGCTGCTGTACTTGTCAAACATACCTCCTCTGGTCTCAAGTCCGAGTGCTAGCAGGAAGGAGAGGGAAAAAAAAAAAAAAGTCTTCCCTCATTTCATGTGCAAAAGGGGAAAATCAGCAACTCACTCAGTGCTTCCTCCAGCCCGAAGCACAAATTGATAGGATCATGCTGATCTAATCCAGAGGGCATTCCCCTGCAGATTATAACAGTCTCAAAGTAGGTCATGCTTGGGCTTGAGTTTCTCAGCAAGCCCAACTCTGACATATTTCTAGAGCATGTGTAGGTGCCTGTGTGTTTTTCCCTTTCCCTGTAGTGGCTCACTGTGCGACACTCATAACCAGAAACCCAAATTAGTTCACAGACGGGAATGAAGTCTAAGAGCTGGATGTCTGTTTGAAACAGAAAGAGATGGAGTTATTCCAGCCCGGTGACCCTCCTCTCAGCACGCTGGCCAGAGCTGGCAGCTGTTAATGGCCAAGGGCATTCCTCCCAGCCGGGGTTTCCAGGGGATTAGGGCTGGAATACCGACCAGCCAACACACCGCCTGCACAGGGGGGAAGCAAGCACGGATGTTAACGGGGCCAGCGCCATGCTAGCTGGGAGCTCAGCTCGCCGGGAGGGCAGGGGTGTTCAAACCAGGTCTGAAGCAACATGCATTGAGATTTTGGTGTCCACACAGGGCCCCATTCCTCCCTCACACCCTCTGTTTCCACACCAGCTTCAGTGTAAGGAGCTCATGGGGACACAGCTGCCTCTCGTCCCTGCTTTGGGGACAACACTGGGCTTCTCCAAGCTGTTGCTGGCTCCAGGCTCACCCTCCACGAACAACCACCCAGCCAACCTGCTGCACATTTCAGGCTGGAACAAACCAAAAAAAAAAAAACAAACAGGAGACTTTCGTGAACCTGCATTGTATACAACTACAATCAGGACTCCAGGTCCCTCCATTTCCCCACTTCAGCACCTCTTTACTACTCCCCTTATCACCTGAAAACACGAGAGCCACATACAAGGCATCATGATCAATGTTTGCAACCAGATCCCTACAAAACAAGGGCTAAGCACAGCAGTAATTTTGATTTTTCAGGACACGAGAGAAGCACATCCCTATTCTCCCTTCATCACCCTGGGACAGCTACAAAACAAAACACCACCCATACCAAATTGCTTTAACACCCAGGCACTCAGAGCCCTTCCCGTAACTTTAATTTCAGATCCTCCCAGCTGTCACAGCGCTTGCCTCATCCTCCGAGGACTACAAATGCAGGCTTTCTTCAGGGTCCTGGACTGTTTATGTGCAGAGTGAGGAAGAGAATTGCATTTGCTGGGGCTATGAATGATTTATCATCACACTGAATGCAAGAGGAGCGGGGTCTCAGGGCTCGCTGCACGACCGGAATCTCGCAGGCGGGCTGCATCTGCAGAGATGTTTGTGTGCGCTCTTCAAATCATCATTAACCATCAGGACCCTCAAGAGGAGCATTTATTTCCTTGGGATTGTAAGGGAGATGGCTGCTGAGAAAACAGCTGGGCAGGATTTAGCCCCATTATATCCATCTGTCTTGTTCTGCTCTCCCACCCCTCCACCTCCCAGTTTAATTGGGTACAAAAATAGAGATAATAATGAAAATTAAAAAAATAAAAGAGAGGGGGAAGTGCAGTACATAGCATAGGCCAACTGCGGGTCATGGCTCTGGTTGGTGGAAGCACACGCAGCTGCACAGGGCAGGTTTTATATTTCCAAATACTCCCCCGCCCTCCGGGTTTTAGGTACTCATCCCATTCTCCAGATGATTTGCGCAGCACTGTAAATGCAGGTGTTATAAATAAACAAAGATATGCCCATGATGGCACGCAGCTTTTGACTAGGAAAATGGGCATCAAGTATTCTTAATGAAATGGTTTTGCATTTCCCAGCAGTTCTGCATTCTCTGGAGACAGGGCGATTAAACAAATACACAGAGCAAGAGCCCGGCCTTGACTCCATCTACGGGAGTTTTGCCACAGGCTGAAATGAGGCAGGAA
>NW_008824445.1:306620-329020 GCF_000699105.1 Pygoscelis adeliae
CCCATGGACCTCCCCCAGCCAGCTACACAGATCGTAACTTAATATTATGCCTCCCATTAAGGGTGCGATACCAAGAGGCAACCATATTTAATACAGCACACTGTGTCTAGGGATAAAGCAGGACGGAGCCAACCATCAATCACTCTGCTTCCCTTTCCTTGTAGGATTACATAGGTCAATCCCACTGCTAGGAAGTATTTATAAAGTTGTTTTTTTTTACTTCTAGATACTGCAGACTTTTTATAGTTTCTATATTCCTGTATTTTCCGAGTACTATATTTCCATGCACATAATCCTAGCCTCAAACCCACTCATTAAAAAAAAGTACTGCTCCCTCGAAAAATAGTCCTCAGATTACCCACAACTCACCCTCTCTCCTTCCCAACAGCTATGCATCCCACCAGTTATCCCAGCAAAGGCTCCCCACAACCAGGGATAAGGAAACCCGAGCAAAGAAGAGGGAGGACCAGGCAGGGGACAAGCAGCCCTGGAGCAAACCTCACCTTTTTACTATGCTCCCTGCACCGCGCTCGAATCATTTCCTCCTTCCTCCCCAGGCAACCTGTACATTAGATGCATGGAAGTACAGCAATTACCCTCTTCAATTACCCTAAAGACTCAGGAAGAATAAATTGTTTGCAATGGAGAGCCCTCCTGCCTGCTCCCCACGCAAAGCCAAACCCTTCTTCCATCTACAGATAACCTACAGAAATCTGTATGCTTTGTAGACCAAGACCATCACTAAGCAGTCAGCTTTAATTCCCTTGGAGTCCTCCAAATGCAGCATCGTGGCTCATACGCAGTTATCCGCCACTGCCTTTGGAGGCTTCGTTTCTTCTCTCCCCCTCCCCAACACACAGCCCACGTATCACAAAACGCAAGCAGGAAGAGAAGGAGCAGTGAAACTTCTCTCCGAAACCATCTCTTCATTTCAGGCTCTCAGATGTGGTGCGGCACCAGCCTGGAAAAGAAATCCTCACTCCCTGCAGCCCACCGCGCTTCCCAGGGCTGTTTGGAGAAACAGCACCAGACATCAGCTGACACTAGCAATTACATCCAAATAGCAGATACAAGGTCTGTTATCAATCTGTTCCTAGAGGGAAGGACAAGCTATCCAGTAAAAAGGGGTGTCACGTTATTAAATTCTGAAAGGATAATAACCCAACACAGAGGGCACAGCTGTTACTGGTACACTTCAGGCTTCGTTTCTGAGCCTGACAGGGAGCAAAGATCATCGGAGTGCTTCAGCATTCAGAGACAGGCCTAGAAATTGCAGGAATAAATTAACATATCCATATCCAAATTATTGGGCTAAGGGGGCTGCAGTTCTGCTGGCAGGAACTGGCCTCGTGCTGCTGCCAGTCCCTCCCAGCAGCTGCTTTAACCTCTCGTTAGCTGGTACCACAGTGCTCAAGCAGAAAATCAAACTGCTTCGACCTCTCCAAGCTCTGCAGTTTTGCCCCGGAGCAGGAGTTTTAACAGCAAAGACTTGCAACAGCCCATGGAAAAGGCATAAGGGAGGACGAGTCTCTCCTGCGGTAACCTGAGCCCGACGTCCTGGTGAAAAACAGCGACAGACAGCTCTGTGCAAAAGCCTGGATCAATTCTGCTGCAAAAAGAAAACACGGCTCAGGTAAGCGAACAAGCCATGGCCTTTCAACATCAGCAGCTCAAAAGAATGGGAGAGTTTAACCAAGCTGCTGCTGAAAAAAAAAGAGAACCAAGAAGAGTTATCGATTTTTATGAGCTTGGAGTCGAGAGACCCATAAATTATTCGCAAGGCAACAGAGATGGCAGATTTCTTGGACATTTCAGCAACGCACCACACAGAATTACGAGCTCAGATATCTGGCCAGACTGTCCCACAATCAAGCCTTTATAAACAGCAATTGTGATCTCCGAAACGGGTGCCTGAACATGTTACAGGCCACAACCCCGTTAACAGCTTTGCAGGGCATGCCAGGGGTTACAGGCAGAGCCGGACAGACAGAACCACAACAGACAAATGGTTTCATAGCATACTTTGGGGATTTTCCACCCCACTGCAGACAGCAGGTCTCCCTGTCTGCGTTAACAAAATTACAAACATAACACCACGAATTAGAAATGAAATGCATCCGCATCCCTGCCCAAACAGACTTGGCTAAGGAATCCAATTCCCTCCAATCATCCTGAAAGGCATTTGGAAATCAAGGTGGGAACAGCCCTACAGATACCAGTTTTCATCTCAGATATAAGCCTGTGCAGAAAACTCGAACTTAAGAGCTCTGCAAGGTACTCCCAAGCTTCATCACAAGCCTCAGGTGCAGCCTCTGGCAACTCATCTCTCCAGGCCCCTTTGTAAAATGAAAAGCAACAGTTTTCATCCCCTTGTGAGGGAAATGCATTGATGCACCCAGATGCAAGAGCAGCACAGGCCAGGCAGTGCCTCAGATCATGAGCTCGCCTGCACAGATCCTCATCGCCGCAGCCAACCTCCAACACCAAAAGAAAGCGGCCCCTTAGATTTGCAGCACTCAAAGCACCGGGGGACACCTGGGATTATCCCATCACACAGCCAGAAAAGCACAGACCACAGAAGCACTGCTGAGCACGCCTGGCTGGGCTGAGCCAGCCACTGGCTTCTGCTGGCTCCAGTAACACCAGCCCCCGGTCCTAGCCGAGAACTGGGAAGTCTCTGGTTGAACCCGAGCCAGGTGCGACTCCAGAGCACGTACGAGACCTCGGCACTGGAAAGACCCTTGTTTAAAAAGCAGCAGATTGGAAACTTCACACCAACATAAGTTTTTACAAAATCTAGTGGAGGAAGATCAATATTTTCTTTTGTTAAGTAAATCTGGCCACTGTGAAAACACTGGAGCAGCAGCTTAGAAGACAGATTTTCTGTTTATCCACACCACCAGAAGCAGAAGCAAGAACAAAGGCAGCTGCCCTTACCCACCACCCCGACACAAACCTTGTCCAGGATCCTGAGCCTTTAACTCTCAGAAAGGGAAGCATAAATCTCCCTGTGCTTGTGCAGAAAGAGCTGGAGGTTTTAAGAAGTGGTGGAGGGAAAACAAGCCATTTCTCTTTACCATCCCCAAATCCCAGGGACTTGGATGCCTGGCCAGTTGCCCATAACAGCACCTAACCCCAACGCAGTGTTGCAGCACTAAAGACACCCAAAACCCCACAAGTCGGCAGAGCCAAGCAGCGATCACGGAAAAGTGCCCGTTATCGGAGGCACGCTGGGGGGAAGGCTTTCGTGCTGAGCCGTCTCACACTAATGGCCCCACAGCAGGATCTGGCAGGCAAAGGCAGCCCCCAGATTTAGCCAGCGCCGCTTGAGTTTCAGATGGTGCAGAACAGCACATTGATCCATTTATCGCCTGTAGGTTGCCATGGAGACCACAAGTCATTCCCCACTATCACCACCCCCCCGCGGACCCCCCCACTGCTTTTCAATTGATAGCTGGGCACTGGGGAAGCATTTGCAGCACCGTGGAAATTAAATCCACGCTAGAAGAGCAGGGGATTCAGAGCCAACACGGCCAAGGGACCTCAGCTTGAGGCAGTCTGTCCCGCTCTGAGCAAGTCTAAGCAATGAGTCTCTCTGAGACTCTCACGGAATAAGTATTATTGGAAATTAACAATAATAAAGTGGGATTTTAATGCCCCTCCATGGGTTCCCCTCCGACACAGTAAATGCTCACAAGGTAGCGGGGAGGGAAAGCTTCCCGCTCTGCAAATGTGAGTGCTGCAATGGCCTTTGGAGCATCCTGGAGTGTAACCCCACTGGCCCTGAGCACCAGTGAGCTCCTGCTGTCCCCAAGAAGGGTCACAGCCAGGAGGACAGCAGTTTTCTGCTCTTCGTATGGCAGATCCAGCAGGGAGGGATCACAGCTGATCCTTTGCTGAAGGGAGCACAGCACCAAGCAAACACACAACTTCTGCACACTACAAGCAGCAGGATGAGAGTGGGTAGATCAAGCAGCTGAACCGACTCGGGCAACTGAACCTGAGCTCAGCCTCCAGCCAGCTGCTGCTGGGAAAGTCACTCCTCGGTCTGTGGAAGACACATGAGCCACCAACTCTGGGGGCAGCAGAGCGAGGCCAGACCTGTGCACATCCCATAATCCCACCCTTCAGATATACATTCCCCAATCTCTCTCCCAGGAAGCAGAGAAAATACCTGTCCTTCCTCTGGGACAAATGTCCCCATGTGGTGCACAGCACAGCCTCCCCACACCTACACAGTCCAGGCATTATCACCACAAAGTATTTCGGGTGCCACTGTTTAGCACTGTCATTTACCAGAACAAGATATTATCACATTTCCTTTCTCCCAGCCCATGCGGGATGAAGAAACACCATCAAGACAACCTGAGGAAAGTTTCAAATCATAGTGCTTAGGTTTTGGCTTTTAACTCCACACACAGCCACACAAGCAAGTCACCTGCTTAGACAGAAGAGCCGATCCCAGGTAATTCCCTTGCATTTCAAGAAGGAGCTGCTGTGCAGGTGCTGCACTTCTTAATGGCTCATTCCCCACACGTGCAAGTGTGAAAACTTGGTGCTGGCTTTACCCAAGGCTCCAAAACCACATTACCACAAGCACCTCTTTTAGAAGGCCAAAGGAGATGACCTTTGTACCACGCACAGAGGAAGAGCTGGTGTCAACAGCCCCCTCCAGCACGGCGGGTTGCTGCCAGAGGAGCCCAGAAGTCAGTACCAACCCCGGGCACTGGAGCATGAGGACACGGGGCAGGTGGCGGAGCACAGAAAGGCAGCTGCAGGCTGAGAGCCTTAAGGGAAACTCAAGAAGCATGGTGTAAATACTGTATGTGCCTGGAGCCAGAAAGCTCAGCGAGGGCTGTGTGTGGCATTTCCTGAAGGTTACCTCTAATAAGTGCTGTCAGCCTGCCAGCCTTCGACTGTCTGCCGAGTCCTTCTCCGTGAAGCACGGCGCTGCCTGGACCTCTGTGGCATTGTCACAATCTGTGACAGCGAGAGCTTAAAAATAAAATTCCTCCCACGCAGCACAGACGAGGCAGGTGTAGGACACCAGGGCAAGCAAACCCACTGAAATCCAGCAGGGTGGAAGGGCTCCTCTCTTCTTCCTAACACCTGGTCACATAGCTGCTTGCTGAGCATTGCGTACCTCCCCCTCTGAAGCACAGGACAGGGGTGGTGAGAGCCAGCCCCTGTGCACCGGGGGGAGGCGAGCAGGCAGCCCCAGCCTGTCCCGCTCCGCAGCCCTGGTGTGCACGCAGCTGCTCAGCCCGTCCGCCACGCAGGCATATCCGGCACAGGGGGTCAGGCGGCGGGCGAGATCGCGGCTGTGCCGCGATGCTGAGGCCAGTCTCCTCCAGCAGCAGCAGTCGGGGTGTTTCACTGCCCGCCTCCCCGTGCAGAGGCACAAACGTTTTGTCCCACCCTGTATCAGAGCAATCGGTCAGTGGAGTGGGAGTACAGCAGCAGACATTTGTCCGCATTTATTTACTAGCTGCCACCAAAGAGATTATCGTGGCCCTCCCCACTTGTTTGCTTTTTCCGATTCACTGGGAACAGACGAGGCATCTTTGACTTTCCAGTCCCATGCTCACAGCCCACTGGTGAAGTGGGTCTGCTTTCTGCTCTTTGATTCACCTGCCGAGCTCTGTATAATGCAGAAGCTTGCAACCAAGCCGTGATCGGCACCAGTCTCTCCGGCCCAGACACAAAGCTTTCCAGCAAAAGCAGCAATGCCCAGCCTCTCTTGCTAAGCCTCTGCAGCCCTCCCCTTCCACCCCTTTCTTTTTCTTTTCTTGGAGAACCACTCCAAACACAGCGCTGGAAATAAATTAGCACCGGCGGTACCTGGGCAGGACGCGCCAGATAACAGAAAACACTGCAATTGTGAACAGGGAATAACTCGGGAGATCTGTCATTCCAGCAAGGGGGAGAAAAAAAAAAGCCATGTTCAAGGCCGCCTCGGTTACATAAACTTCATTTCCATGTCTTTTATCACTGATAAGATAAGCCATTGCTCAAGTTCAAGTTCTGTATCAAGTAAACCATGATAATCCTCTTAGGAATTCCCCATGCCCCAGCTTGAACAGACCTGCAGAAAAGAGCTTAAGGGGTTGCCTTCAGCTTAAAAAAAAGAAACACACACAAGCACGCAGCCACATACTTATTTATAACGTAGGCAAATTTGGGGCCTAGTATAGAGTACTGAAGGCTTATACGGGTCTGCCTGAATAAAGGGATCTACTTCTGGCCTAGTTCGTAAATGCTACGAGGTACTACCTGGTCATGCATCGCCCAGCTGAACACCAGCCCAAAGATGATCGCCCTTCTGAGGAGGATTTCTTGCAGCAATAAGGATCTGGAGGATCAGACCCCCAAAAGCAATTAAACTGATTCACGACGAGTCCCACACACTTTGTGCTGGATTACAGTAACAAGAATTTTCCAGGCAGATGTATTTTTTTTGTTTTATTACAGCACGGGATAATTTTACATCCGTTAATGCTGGTGGCAGAATTACAGCGATTTCAAGCAATTATTACCCTGCTTTGGGTATAAGATTTAAAACTCACTAAGACGACCACCTCCTTTACTGTACTGTCAGAACATCCAGATGTGAACTATCACTGTCTATATTCGTTAGACAGTGATCTGATCCAATCTAGCAACTGGATATATTTGCTAACCACTTAAATATGCACTCACACACACTGCACTGTAACACAAAAGGCCATTTCATAAATTTCTGATTGCAAGACGGATGACAGCAATAAGCAGAGACACAAACTCTTGCCCTCCTCTCTGCTGCTTATCATCAGGAAGCAAATTACCCAGGCCAGCAATTTTATCACAGCATCTTCCAGGGAACTGACTTAGCCTAAAGACAATGAAGGCCAACGTTTGAAGTTTAATACTTTACTTCACAGGGCTGCATCTGGCCACCCCCACACACTGGAAGGGCATAGCCCCAAGCCCTTCTTAGCCTGCAGCTGCCAGAAGATCAAGGCACAAGGCGGTGGGTAAGATCTGAAATTGGTGCTTAAAATGTAAACTTTCTTCAGATCTACCTACCTCCTCAGCCAGCCCAACAGGCTCCAGCACCCACACTGTTTCACAGTCATTTCCAGCTAGCAAGACTTTCATCCCTCCAATAGCCTCTCTCCATTAGGGCCTTTTTCACATGTGCCTGAGTATTTTATGACACTCGAAATAAAAGATGCAGCATATCAAACAAAACACATCTCTCTCCTCCCCACCAGCAACTTCAAGATCCTTTAGCATTGACTGACAACCCATAACATTGTGGGAAAGGTTGTTTTCAGATCAGCTGCTGGAAAAGCTCTTCCAAGGTAGCAGCTGAATTCAAATCACACACCAATTAGCTCAGGGGGATTTGTATGTTTTTCTTTCAGGAAACCTACTTGACAACAAAACAAAACAAGCTGTTTTAAATCTCATTAAAAGATCTCAAACTGTGTCACAAGCATGCCACATTTTCCACCGAGGAAAACAGGAGCAAACCTAACTAGTTTCACCCCATCAGAAGGGGTTTTGTCCTTTAAACCTTCTTGCTGTGTCCCCCCACCTCCCAAGGAAGAGCAAGATAACGCAGAGGTCCAGAGTGGCTACAGACCTGTTCAGCATCATGCAGCAAGCAAGTCACTGTGCCAAATCGCCTGAGTCCATCCCGCATCTTTCCCACAAGATGAGGTTTTCCACGTCACTCTCCTTAGGTTTTTGCCTCTCGCCTCAAGGCTGCATGCAGATGACCGTGCTTTTTCTGAAGCCAGTGCCAATGAGGCCACTGCATTCGTTATCCAGCAGGATAATGACAGAGTGCAATTCAGTCAACAGCAAATCCTCCCCAGGGAGATGCCCTCTGACCTTCCCTGAGCTGGGGGATGAACGTAGACAGCCAGATCTCAGACAGGCGGCAGAGCTGAGTGAATAATTCCTAATGAATCCTTTCATCTCTTCTTTTGTTTTGGGGAAGTGGGGGGGGGAATAGTTTGGAACTATCCACCAGCAGAAAATCATTTTCTAGAGCTACCCCAAATCACTGTCATCCGAATGACATTTTTCATGGCTTCTGCTCAGTACACAGCAAGCATGAAACACACGCTGCTCTCCGCAGAGATGCCCCTCGTGCAGACGGCCGGTCTGGGAAGAGAGAGCAGACCAGCCAAAGCCACAGCAAGAGCAGGGATGCTCCTGGAAACCTAGCTTAAAAATGCCCTTAGGCAAGCAATTGAGAGTGAATCTAAGATAACCATTCAAACCACATTTTTGCCAATAAAATTCAGTTCCACTGACACATCAGCAAACACATGAAGGACAAGAAAGTTCATTAAATAAGGCCCGCAAAAAGCCAGGGCCTTACCTCTCTCCACATGCTGGTCAGCCCTCACTATCAATTTTCTCCCATTTTCCAAGCTACAAGCTGAAAGGATCGCAAGCATTTGATACAAGCAGATTCTTTTTTCCCCAACAGAAAGAAGCAATTCTCATTTCTCCTGTGTGAATTCAGTTCTGCAGCATCTCCTGAACACTCAGTGTCACCCAGAGGTATTACGGTAAATAAGGGTGGAAAACCGACTCACAACCGTGAGATTTCAGAGCTGCTTCACAAACTTTCAGTCACCCACATGACACCCAGGCCCACGGGCACTGGTCTCCATCAGTGTGACAGTACCAGTTTCAGCCACGCAGTTTTTAATCCCCATCTCCCAGTCAGGCCTGAAATCAGCCATGTCCGAAGCAGTCACTTCCATCCAGCTGCACCAGCATTTACAGGGATTTACCCTCAGCAAGTCCCCCCTCATCAGCATCTATGTTTTATATTGGAAATAGAAATTACATGGAAGGACCATGGTCGTGGGATGCTCCCTACCCTATTTCCAGACAAATGAACTGATGTGAACCTATACGCTTAAATAGACCTTGGCTCATGCATTCATATAGGTGCCAAATCCCAGGGATATCAATGACAATCTCTTCCCCAGTAAAACCTGATTACAGCACTGGACTCTCTAAAGCCCCCCGCCATCTCCCACATCACCCGGGACGTCATGGGGAGCAGCCAGTGAACCCCTCCAGGTGCCCAGCACAGTGGGGGTTGCAATGCCAATGATTAAGCAGATCTTCAAAGGAAGAAAAACAAGAGTCCTAGTCAATGACTGACCAACGTAATGGCTCAGGCTACTCTCATGTGCTCCTCTCACAGCACATTTGTTTGCCGGGCTGCCCAAGAGGTTTCGAAGGGTCAAACACGAGGTCATCAGCTGTGCAGCGATTTCAGCTTTGCTGAAAAATATAAAAAGCTGGAACCGCAAGGAAGGAAGGTCCAAGTACTTACAATTAAGGCTAAAAAGACATGCAAATGCAAATCCTTTAAGTTCAAACACACCAAAGGCAGCTGGTGGAAAAAAAAAAGATCTCGTGATTTTTGAAGATCAGAGGTTAGCAATATTTAGTAATCCACCTAAAATTCTGACCAGCCTCAAAGACCAAGAGCGGCTGTGCAAAGCAAAACCTTGCTTTCAGGCTATTTTGAGAAGCACTCACAAGGTTTATCCCAGAAACTGCTTTCTGCCTACTCAGATTTCTCAACTGAACCAATCACATGGTGTTTAGATGGACTGCTGGAGACACTTGAGAATAGCAGTGCTGCCTGCCGCTATCTGCCTGGCACAGGATGGTTTTTAATTGAGGCTGAACTCTTAAGTCCCTGCTGCAGTCTGCAGCTCCAATCACTGAAATAATAATTAAACCCAGGAGAAACACTGCAAAGTAGCAATGCCTTTAACTAGTACATGAGGAAACCCAAAGACACGCACAGACATCTCCAGGATGTGCTGTTTTGTTTCAAGCTTGAGGATTTGACCAGATTTTAAACAGCAAAAGTCGGGGTGGCAGAGATCCTGCAGTGCAGTACAGAAACAGAAGAGATGCAGAAAAGTATTCACTTTCACCTCACCCAGTCCAAGGAGGAAATCAGAGCAAGTTTTTCGCATCTGAGTTGGGACCTTCCTCCCACGGGAATCCGAGAGACTATAAAACAAGAGGGGAATGCAGAGCAAGAGAAGCGCCCGAGAGATCGGTGTGGTTCAGAGCCATCCTCCCCAGCTCATACGGACCCGGGAAAGAAACCTGCTAGAGAAACCACCCTGAGAAAGTCAGCGCTGGCCGCGGAGGCTGGTAGCGGATCAGACAACACAAGTTCTGCTCTCAAATCCGAGGGGAGAGACTCAGCCTGGAAACGACTCTCCATTAGGTTAATTAGTCAAGTTTGATGTATCCAAGTCGGTTACCATGGTCACAGGAACTGAAGAGTAATGCTTTACACAGATTTCCCTACGTGGGACTGGGGAGCTGTGTCCAGCTCCTCCAGGCCCCCCAGCGGGGTAGGGAGGAGGACCCCACCGCCCAGGGACACCCTGGGCTCTGCGCAAACACCACCCCACTCCAGGCTGGGCTGCTACAAATGCTTATTGGAAGAGCTCCTTGTCCGTAGATCATAAGGCTGCTAAAAATAGCACCAGAGAGCAAGCAGGTTAATGACACATCAAGAAGATGCATTTGCAAGCGGAAATAAACAGAACGCACAAGAGATCTGCCCCCCACCTGGCTTTTGTTTATTTGTTTTGGAGTGGGGGAAGAAACAAAAAGATGGTCTGTTTTCTCTCAAAAATTCAAAACCTGCCTGTCAAAGAAGTGACAGAAAGCTGTCCGTCTCTCCAAACACCACGCCAAATACAGCTGAACCTCGTTTATCTATTCCAGTGCCTGGGAAAAGACCACTTTCAGTTACAGCATTTCCCCAAACAAGCAAATATTTTAAGTGTCATTAGCTACACTCTGCCCAATTATGATCAACATCATGTCAGTTCCTTACAACTCTATGCTCCAACACACATTCATCCATGTACTAGAGCACACGAGTAAAAACAACTGCCACTTCTAGAAGAGAAGAGCAGCAGATTTAGAAAAGTGGGAGAGAAATAGCAATTTGCAATTCAGCAAAGCTCCTGTAGAAGAGCAGTTTTAAACTCTCTTGGGAAAAGGACCCTCCCCTCTCTCTCCTTTTCTGTTCATCAAGTGCCTGAGCCACAACTGATGCTTGATGAAGCTGCCACAGCGCACAGAGGATGGCATCTGACCAACTTTCCTGTTCATCAGCTCTCCCCTGGATATGCAGGGCTGAAGGCACAAAAACACAGACTACTTGAGTCTCCCAGGGAGCACAAGCAAGATTCAAGGAACAAAGGTAATGCAGCCGGCAGCTAACACAAAGCAGTAACGGGCACACGGAGGACGATGTGAAAAGCCCAAACCCTGCCGCGGAAGAGCACTCCCTGCCACGTTTCTGAACCAGGCAGTCCATTTCCAGCCTACAGAAGAGGAGCAAATGCCACAGACCCTTCCAGCTGCCCAGACCATGGCAGGAAAGGACCTAACTTCTGCCAATACTGTCTGAGCACGACTCCAGGCTCAAATCACTGCTGCTGCGGGAATGTAAATAAAACCCTACGTGAGGGTCTGTATCACCTGTTGCAAAATCAGTTTATCCCCTGCTAAAGGGAGACACACCAGAGGTAAGCACAGGTCTGCGCAGAAGAAGTTTGAGAGAAAAATCTCCCAGTTAGAGGAGAATTTCAGGACTGTGGTTTTACTCCCGCAAAAGACAGAGGCTTGAAATGTAACCAGGCTGTATAAATTTCAGCCACTATCCCCTGACTTCAGGCTCTCTGTCCCTTGGCTCACCATCCCTCCTTGCAGCACCCATACTACCCCCCAAAGCGGTGCCAACTCAACCAAAAGCGTGAGCGCTTGGTGAAGACATTCATTCAGCTACTCAGGCAAATATAACGGGAGGGAGAAGCACTGGGATAGGAACATGGTGAGGGGCAGCGAGGTAGAGACTCCTTTAGCCAGCACTACATCCAAATCCCCCATATCCCAAAAATACAGCCTAAAAGGCGGCAGCTAGATGCTGTGAAAAAGGCAGAAGAAGCCACCCTTGTTTGACAGACAGCCCCAAACCCATTAAGAGATACGACTCAGCTCCACCTTTCCTAGCAGGTTAACATTAAGCTGCTACTCCCCCCCCACCCCTTCTTCTGCAGATGCCTTAATTGGTTGCTTAATAACAGATTTCACTGTTATGCTTCTCGCAACACTGGGAGCTGGCCGTGTGACGAGAGCGCAGAACACAGGGAAGACCCATTTGTCTCCTTAACTAATTGTTCTGCCTCCTCAACATACACACTAAATTGACTTGGCAAGACTGCAAGGCGAAGCTGCTGTATTTATTTAGACATTTCTTCTGCTGGTTGAGAGGCTTCATAAAGCAGACTGCAAATGACCAAGACAGCACAGGCACCTTTATCAAGTTTATGCAAAACTGGAATGAGTGAAGAAAGGATCAGGCCCCAGGTTAGCAGTATTCCTGGCCATGTCCTTTACAGTAGGTATTTTAGCCTCAGTTACGTAAAAATTAATTGGCAAAATACTCCAGAAGTTCATAAAGGCAAGTGTGAACACTCACTTATTTCTGGCTACAGCCTTCTTTACCTTAGGGATTAGCCCCCGTAAAACAAAAATAAGTACGTGTAGACTGCCTGATCAAAACAGGGGAGTGCCTGTGTTATCCAAACACATCTAATGCCTCAAGCAGCAACTGGGTAACTCAAGGCTGAAGAGTCGTGCACAGACATGTTCTTCCTGGAACAGCCCCATGCCTGCAGCCAAGGGTCTGACTCTGCACCCGTCTTCCAGCTCAGCCAAAGGTTCAAGGTGTTTCCACATAAAACAAGGAACTAGAGCAAGACAAACACAATAATACATTGTGTGGGGAGTAAAACCTCCTGCCGAGAAGAAATCCACACACATTCAAAATGCACAACTGAACAAAATGGGAGAAAAAAAAAAGCCACAGATGGAGCTTAAAGTTCTTGTCTCACTGAAACAGACAGCAAAACTCACACGGTCTTTGGCAAGGAGAAGCAGGAGCAACCAGGGAGCTTGCATGCTTGCATCTGCCTCTGCAGCACGACTCCTCCACCTCTGGGCAAACCAAACTCCCCGTTTCTCAGCTTTCACCTGCTGTTGGCAGAGTTTAAGGATGTTCATAGAAGTGCTCTAGATTTCACGAGCACCAATCTCAGTGGAGAAGATGCAAACCTTAGCTTTCCACAGCAAGAGAGTTAGAACAAAAACACAACCCTTAAGGTAGGCACAGACATCTCTCTTTACTTTTGTTTCGTAATGCTGGAGAAAACCCAAAATCCTGCAGTGTTTCTCAGTCCATCACCACACAGCCCTCAAGAACGCTGCTGGCAGCTGCCTGGGTTCTGGACCAAAACTGCAGCAGCTCTTTACGTGCATCTCTAATCATGGCATCGTAAGACATGTAGACATCAAAAATCAAAAAACGCAACAAAATTTTTTAGCAGCTACCCTGTCAAGAGAGCAAAAGGGGAGTGCCTGTGTTATCCAAACACATCTAATGCCTCAAGCAGCAACTGGGTAACTCAAGGCTGAAGAGTCGTGCACAGACATGTTCTTCCTGGAACAGCCCCATGCCTGCAGCCAAGGGTCTGACTCTGCACCCGTCTTCCAGCTCAGCCAAAGGTTCAAGGTGTTTCCACATAAAACAAGGAACTAGAGCAAGACAAACACAATAATACATTGTGTGGGGAGTAAAACCTCCTGCCGAGAAGAAATCCACACACATTCAAAATGCACAACTGAACAAAATGGGAAAAAAAAAGCCACAGATGGAGCTTTAAGTTCTTGTCTCACTGAAACAGACAGCAAAACTCACACGGTCTTTGGCAAGGAGAAGCAGGAGCAACCAGGGAGCTTGCATGCTTGCGTCTGCCTCTGCAGCACGACTCCTCCACCTCTGGGCAAACCAAACTCCCCGTTTCTCAGCTTTCACCTGCTGTTGGCAGAGTTTAAGGATGTTCATAGAAGTGCTCTAGATTTCACGAGCACCAATCTCAGTGGAGAAGATGCAAACCTTAGCTTTCCACAGCAAGAGAGTTAGAACAAAAACACAACCCTTAAGGTATGCACAGACATCTCTCTTTACTTTTGTTTCGTAATGCTGGAGAAAACCCAAAATCCTGCAGTGTTTCTCAGTCCATCACCACACAGCCCTCAAGAACGCTGCTGGCAGCTGCCTGGGTTCTGGACCAAAACTGCAGCAGCTCTTTACGTGCATCTCTAATCATGGCATCGTAAGACATGTAGACATCAAAAATCAAAAAACGCAACAAAATTTTTTAGCAGCTACCCTGTCAAGAGAGCAAAGCAAAGCCAAGACTAAAATTTACAAATGAAGAAAAAAAAAAAATAGAGAGGAAGAAGGAAAAAGGGCTGGCTGACACCTCCTATGCATGCTGTCAAGCAGGATCATTTGCTCCAAAAATAAAGATGCTCAACGCATCTAACTGATGACATGACAACTGCTTCGCGGTCCCAACACCGGAGTTGCATAAAAACCTCTGAACATCCATTGCCTTGCAGCTCAGTAAAAAACAACCACTTGTACTGGCTCAGAGCAAGCAACAGACACTGCGTGCTGCTCCCCAGTAGGATTTTCAGCTCTTTGCATCCACTCGGGCTGCAGAGAAGCCTTTCACCCCTCCACCCTTTGCCAGTCACGCTCGGCAGCTCCAGCCACAAGCCCGCAGCCGAGTTAGCTGCCCAGATGCCTGTGCCACATCATGCAAAAACATCTCAACAGCAGCTCAGGATCCCAAACAACTCTGCAGAGGAAGCACAGAAAGGCAGCGCTACCTGCCCCAGGCCCCCGCACACAGCCAGCAGCAACCAACCTCCTGCATAGCCTGGATACGCTCAGGCTGCCTCATCAGCACTTCCCAAACAAGTGACATTTATTTAAGACCAGAAAGCCTTAAATAAGAATACTGAAGGCTTTTTCCACTGCCAGTTCAGAGAGTCTTCCCATAACACTGGATACACAGATACCTGTAACACAGACTTTGCTGCATTTTATTTCTTTGACAGTTTTTAATCACCTCTGGTCTAGCATTTGGAAATTATTATTCACACACACACACACCAGGAACAAGGCTGCAGGGAAACATGAATTTCACCGGCCTGCCTGGTTTTGTCTGTGGACACCACCTCACATATTACCAAATCAAAACAAGCCAGCCAACTTCAGCGTGAGGGGGGAAATGAAAGGGCAGACCAGTGACCTAGAAATGAAGCTGAGACTTTGGCATGAGCTTGAAACAGCAAAGGGGAAAAAAAAAAGCTGTAACTGCTTTCAAGATGGAGCTTGAAAAGTTTATTAATGGAATTATATGACACGGTACCTGCAGAAAAACAAGGGCTTGATCAAGGAAGTCTTTCCAACAGGAAAGAGTCGTCCCCTTTGCCAAACAGAAGAAACTCTCGTGCCAGAGAAGAGGGGACACAGTTATTTAAGGTCTCAATGCAGGAAAAACACCCCCAGGCAAACGACTGGAGAAACTTGCCAAGCACACAGCTCTGATACCAAACACCACCGTTCTGTTACACATCCAAGATTTACATACCACATGATATAATGAATCGCATGACGGTAACGGCAAGGGCTTGACAAGTCAGTAGACAAAGCTTTAGGGCTTCAAGCAGTGGATCAGGAATGCTGCAGTCACACGTCTCGGCGCTGATGCAATGCAAACTCACCCCGCCAGGTGTAATTGGTTCAAGGAGGGTGTCAACAAGTTACCTTTGTTCCAGCAAGTTCCAGGCATGATTGGCTAACGTCCACATCACCAGTGTAAAACTGACACTGGCTCTGCATCACCCTCCAGCAAGGTTGACGGGAGAGACCATCACATGCCAACGTCCAGCCTGGACTGCGCGCGTACCCAGTGTAAGTCACTGGGGACTCACAGCCTTCACAAAACCAGCTCCTTGCAACATAAGGCCAAAGAGATCACAAGGGCTCAGCAGTAAACACTTATGCAGAGCTGCAAAGTACTTCTGCTATACGAGCCAGGTGCTGCCACCGATAAACCATGTACTAACCAGTGTTTCTGCAGCACTGGGAGGTACGCGTTCAAGAAGTTTGCAGAGGCCAAAGACTGCGCTATTTACGAAGTGATCAAGTACCACACAGCTGAGACCCGGTCCTATAAAAATGTAGCTGTTGGAGTCATTTTATAAGGTTTTAAAATATTTTCAGAAGAAAGCCAACTTTCCATTCTTTGCCACAGCCTGTTAGAAGCCCACGCATCCCGCAGCATAGAGGAAAGACAGCCTCCACCCTCTCCAGCCAGCACTGCACAGCTGGAGGTACAGGCAGATTTTGAGAAAGCTCAGCTTTGCCTGCCATCCTCCGCACCTATTTGCTCTCCCACCGCATCCCACTGAAACCCAAGCCCAGGGTTCAGTCCTTCACCATAGTGTGTCACCATAATCAGGCCCCAGCTCTTTACACAACCACCTAAGCCTCCAGACCTTTCAATTACACACTCCTCGAGGAGGACAAAACCTGCCCACCTGCGAGACAGTGAGTCCTCAGGGACTGATCACAGACAATGGGATGATCCGCACCAGGAACCTTCCCAAATCCTGTCATCCTCCGCCCACGGGCTGACACATTTCTCTCCTTCTGCCTTCTTCAACATAGAGACACAGAGCAGCGCAACACAAACCACTCTCTTGCCCTAACACGCACAGGACAAACCTTAACTGTGTGGCTTAGGAAGCTGATGAGAAGCATTCAGGTACCAGCACAGAGCACCACCCAGAGCCTGCAGAAAACAGGGCTTAGAAGACATAAAGGTCCCAAAAACTACATGACAGATGGCCACGCCACTGGTGTATTTCTTCAATTTACAGCCAGTTCCCTGCACGGGCAGGGAGAAGCATACCCAGACCGCTCACCCAGATGGTAAGGGTTAACCTCCCACATATTTGGGCCAAAACTGCATTTCTGGGCACCGCCATTCTGTCCAGTGTTACGCCGGGGAAACAATGCTAAATAAAGATTACGCCGAGTGGTATTATGTAAATAATTCTCTTCCACAATGAAAGGATAAACCTAGACTGCTTGGTTAGTTATTAACCCGGGAGCCAGGGCCGCAGAGAGGAAATCCTGCCGGCTCTCCCTCCCTCGACACACGCACCACTGGGAGAGCTGCAGCCGGGGCTGCCGCTACCAGAGACAATACCCGCACCGTCCCCTGCCTCCCCGGGCGCTGGCACTCTCCCTCGGACCAGTTCCCACAGGAGGAAACCATTTGGGCCACGCCACATTGTCTCCTCCCAGGGCAGCCCCACTCCTCCTGGCCTCAGCTGAGGTTGGACTCGGCCCCCTTCCTCCTCCTCCCACCACCAGTCCAGGACATGGAGGGCTCCCTGCCCTTTGATAGGAGCACGCTCTTCACCACATCCCTCCTCTTGAAGGCCTTCCCTTCCCCTCGTAGGCTGAGCCCGCTGGAGTCTGCCTTCGCCTGCACATCTTCTCCCACCCAGAATAACTTACTCGACCTTTCTGCCTCCACCTCCCCCTGCAACCTTCCTCCCGCCTTGGCCTCACGTCTGAATGCTTTATGTTTGTCATACGATTTTAAATCTGTCAGCAATTCATCCATCTGCCGCCTCCTGGGTTTTTAACGCCACGAACCGTTCTGGGATACAGCTTTGCATAAAGCTCTCGGTGGAAAATTAAGCTGTACCTTGTTCAGAAACCGAACCGGCTTTGAGATCATTTCTTTCCAAGGTGCTGGGCTGTTTCAAAGACTGGCTTCTTCCCTACAGCTAGTAGAAAAGCCATGATGCTATCCGGTCTAAAATAAACATTATGGGAGCGGCGATAAGGGGAAATATTTCAGCTGACTAAGAGTAATGTGGGTTCAAATCCAAGCGTAAGCTGATATTGCTTGTAATTTGTTCCCGAGCCAAAAACACAGACTGGGAGTGAAAAAATGGAAGGCATTAAACAACAAGCAGCGTACTCAGCGACTCTGGAAAACTTCAGCATTTCCATTTATGTTATTATTTTTTTAAATAACCTTCAGTTTCACGGATCATAAAGTTAATTTGGAGTTAACTTCCCTTCTATGTAACTAGACAAAGCTGCTATCCTTTACATTCGTTAATGTTTGTTCAGTGCTCCGCAGCTATAAAGCACTTGAGAGCACTAACCATTATCAGCATCCTCCGTGCCACCCAGCAGGCACATAACCGTGTCGATTGCTTTGCTCTCCCTGTGTCCCCCCCATGCCCCAGCTCTCCTCCAGCCCTAGCACTGCAGTAGCAATCACAGCCACGGCCATCTAGCTCCATCTTTACCGCTTTTCCTCCAACGCCAGCACCGGTCATCTCTCCTCTGCAGGCAGGGCTTCTCTCTGGACATCTCCAAGCCAAATTCGGACCAGCAGCCAAGCGCACACTGTTAGCAGCGGGGTCCACAGCAATCAGCGCCTCTTCTTGCCTGCCCAACCACAACCATGTCCCATCTCTGAGCTTCCCACCATGAAGATGGCAGGGGTAGCAGCACCACGTGAGCACTGTCTGCTCACCAGAAACACCCCCTTGGGCACTCTCCTTGCCTTTTATAAGGGACAGCTCACACCCCAGAGAGCCTCCAGTTGCCAGAGAGGCAGGTTGGCAGGAAGGGAGAACTGGTGGCCTCGAGAAGGGAAGTGACAAGTGGGGTGGGCAGCAGGACTGGGGGTGCAACACAGATTTCTCAATTCCCAGTACAGTCCCGCTGCTGCCTCGTGCGCAGGTCAGGGTTTACTTCCCAAAACTACCAAATCACTCATTTCCTTCTGCTCTTCTGTCCTCCTCCCCTTCCTACCAGATCCATCCCTCACTCTGACCAGGCTCTCGCGAGCATTTTCATGCCCTTTGCTGTGGAGCTCCAGCTCCCCCCTTCAATCCTTTTCTAGGAAGCATCTCTGCTCTAGCCATGCTCATTAAGTGATACGCATTTCCATTTTCTGCTGTGATGCAAAGATCTATCCCTTCAACATCACAGGGCAAATCGGAGACCCTATGTGCCAGCACAAGTCCAGCCAACAATAGCAATTCTCCACCACTTTCCTATGTCAATACAGAGCAAGGGCCCTTCAAAGCCATGCAAGAGCCTATGCCACAGCATCCTAGATAAGAATCCATGACCTCACGATGCCCAAATCCTTAAGCGGCTGCAAAAGCCTTAGTCACTAATCACGGAGGCGACTGGGTGCTGCTATACCTCATTTCTAGCTCCATTAGAGCTGACCCTGCTCTCCACTGACATCTCTCAGGGAAGACTGAAGCGAGCCACAGTTCGCACAAATGCAGCTGCACAAAGATAACAGTCCTTTTAAGAACACATTGCCCTGGATTTCCATCCTCAAGTACCCCTGCATCTAGCCCCTCACCTGCATTTGGGGGATTGCTGCTCGCAGGCACAAAACCCAGGAGGGAACCAGTACTTTGCCATTGGGAGCAATGAGCCCTCGCGCTGAACGGGCAAAGCACTCATGGGGAAAGAGATTCCTCTTCACCAGCTCTCCAGCAGACTCGCTGAACACATTGAACTTCACATAACCCCCCTGGCCTCAATTTTCAGACATGTCTAGTGATCTGGTCAGAATGAGACATCAGGTCAGGGATGGGTAGTACTGCACCCCAAACACAGGCCCTCTCAAACCCATACCCCTTCGTGCCCAAAACCCCACTTCTGAAAATTTACCGATTTAATCCTCCTTTCCTACCTACTCATCTAGAAACTGGGGAGATTGTAACTTTCCTCCTCCCCAAAGAGCTGTGAGGACGACAAACTCTCAAACATGTAAATTATGGTTGACTTCAAGCCGGTTTCTCCCATGATGACCCGACTGCAAACAGGACTGTATTTCAGCAGAGACCACTAACAACCAGAACTAGCAGCAGGAGGAACACCAGGAGCCATCAAGAGGACAAATAATTTACAGCCATGTCAGGAAAGATGAAGACATCTCCTATGACCCAATTCCAGCCAGCACAGTCCAGAGCTGCTGTGGAGATGAGACTGGTAGCTCTCTTAACACGTGGGGCTATCAGCACAGCTGCATGCACGCCTTCATCGCCAATCATAACAAAACTGCCTTTACCAGACTGGATCTCCTAATTATAAGACGTGAACACAGCCTGAACCAAACCCTTGTTGGATTTAGTGCAGGATTGCTCCAGGGACTGGTACAACCTCCACTCAAGGCAACTTGGTTCAAATCCAACCACAGCCATTAGCAAGTGAAAGGTATTGCCAAGCAGCAGCTGTTCGGTGGCTTGCGTGAAACAAGTTTACGGTTTCAGTCCAGATCCCGTCAACGAAAAAATGCCAGTCACCTCCCTGACGCTCAAAGGTGTGAAGCCAGAAGCATCCACCCACTTCTCCAGCACTGGAGATGCTGGCGTGGGAGGCGTTCTCATACGGGCCCAGTACCAGCTCCGCAGAGCCAGCCCTGACCTCCACAGGGTTTTCAGAACCAGGTATGTTTTGCAACTTGGCAGAAACACACAGCTAAATAACAGAAACCACCACCCACATGAAGCCAGAAGAACAAAGCACCAGTGTTTTCCTGCCCCAGACATGTGCGTGCCCCATCTCCTCTCTCGCACCAAAAATAGCTTCTACTTTTTCCCTTTTGGCAACAACAAACTGGGGTTTGAGTGCATTTGCTTTCAATAAACTAAATGCATTTTGCAAGAGCCTCTCTCATGCTGAAACCGACTCAATTGAATTTATAAAATATTGTCGCACACAGAACTTCCCTTCCCTCCCATGGCATCTTGGGACTGAGCCTCAAAACACTTCGCGAGCCTTGCTTACTGTATTCCCCACCCAAGGCATGGCTTCTGAACAGAGCCGGGTAGACACAGGCACATGGGAAGCTCAGCTAAGTCCCAAAGTCACCCACCGAGTCAGCAGTGAAATTCAGAGAATTAAGGACGACTTCACTAAAGTCCTCCAGGAGTTCTGTCACCGCTTTCGGAAGAGATGGAAATACTCACCCAGTTGTCCCGACTCGCATTCCTTCCCTTTATGAATTAGTAGCAGTACCAAACCTTAATCTGTAAAGCACACAGCAAACTAAAACTTAACCTTGCTGATAAAAACCCTACGCTAAATGGAAAAACTCCCACCCCACACAGACAAGGAATACCAGCAGAACAACATCACATCCACCAAAGTCAGATTAAAAATACCGGATTCAGCAAAACCCTGCCGTTTTCAGGCATTCAGGGCGCCAACCTTTGCTTCGTGCGAATACTGAGGGAGAGGTTGCAGAAAGAGTTCAAGCCATAAACGCCTGTGAACCGAAAGGGCAGCGTTAGGAAATACCCATTGCACAGGTCACCTCCAGCAGCACTGTCCTCTCGGGAAAATTCTTGAGCTGACCCAAAACACAAAGTTCACGGAGCAGACCCAGCCTCCGGCGCGGGCAGAAGCGCCTGCAGGCATGACGGGCTGCGCAGGCAGGGACATCCACAGGGTTCAAAGCCGTGGAAAGAAGGATGGGTTTATTCGGTCAGCACAGCCCCTTGCCCCAGGCAGCGTGAGCCCCAGGAGGGCCAGAGCCGTGTAGGTTTTGCTGCTTCAGTGGCTTTGGCAGCAGCCCACATGGCAGGCAACTGCCTGCACCCACTGCAGCCTGCTCTTTGTGCATTGTCAGGGCAAGGGAGCAGGAGGAAGGGCCAAGAGAGAAGAGGGAACAGGAAATTATAAGAATCGACAGAAAAAAGCAATCACTCCAGAGACTGCAGCTGGGGTTTAGAGAAACATACACTTGTTGCCTGCAGACACCGGCCCTGTTTACCCACTATAAATATTTACACACCAGCCACTGAACACCACATCGCCCGACAAGTGAGCTCTGTAGTTCTTATCGCCACTGGCCGTGCCCAGGACCCCAGCCCTCCCCCCGGCACACAAATGACACATTTCTGGGGCACCAGGGCGAGCCTCGGCCAGGGCTGGATTTCCCACTCGGCGCTGAGCAACGCCTTGGATGCAGATTAATTTCTCCGGGCTCTCGTATCGCCGTGAAACCACCGGCTTCAAATACGTACGTGGGGCAAGAGCCAAAAAATAAAGTAGAATAAAAAATAAAACAGAATTGAAAGAAGAATTAAAAAAAAAACGAGGGGGGGTAAAAAGAGGCCCTTGGGGTGCCCTCCCCCCCCCAGACGGGGTGTCCCCGCTAGTTTGCGAAGTGCGGGGCTCCCTCCGAGCACCCCCAAACCCTGCAGCTCCCTGGGCAGCGCCTTCCCTTGAGGGTAGAAAAAGAAAAACCAACAAAAAAAAAAAAAAAAAAAGTTTCTCCCCCAGCGAGCAGCTCCCGCGGCACATTTTTCGTTTTTACGTAACGGCGACCGCCCGCACCCCTACCTGGCGGGGAGCG